>NC_133377.1:11870585-12054608 GCF_049309525.1 Garra rufa
CAGGGCCCTTGGAAGTCTACCAATGAAGTCTGGAGCTACTTTGTGCCTCGTAAATGGCGTAAAACGGTGATTTATTTACATGGCTCCTTCGATGCCCGATTGAATATCATTGACAAGCTGTTGTGAGCATCGGCTAACTGACCCCAGATTTCGGACAGCAGTGGACAAGACGAGATGAGATATGCAAGGTACGTTTACACTCGGTATCATGATTCAATACACTTTAGGTCAAAATCACACCTGAGTTCTCCTTTAAGTTAAGTTTAGCAGTATAAGTAAGTTTAGCAAACATCCATTTGACCAAACAGGTGCGCAGACAGCACAGGATGTTTGCTTGGCTGCCTACTGTGTCTGTACATCTTCCTTTTTATATGCAAGATTATGTAGCGTGAGATTTGCCTAAGAGAAACATGAGGAAATAATACTTCCTTTATCTTTTAGGGTAAGTTTACCTAAAAATGAAAGTTCAGTCATTAATTACTCACCCTCATTACAAACCCGTAAGATCTCCGTTCATCTTTGGAACACAAATTATAAAGTATTTTTTATTGAAAAAAATCTCTGACCCTCCATAGACAGCTAGGGTCCTACCACAGTCAAGTCACAGAAATGTAGTAAGGACATTGCTAAATAAAGTTATTTTTGCTTTCTTTGCGCACAAAAAGTATTCTCACAGCTTCATAAAATTACAATTGAACCACTGATGTCCTATGGACCATTTTAACAATGTCCTTACTGCATTTCAGAATACTTTTATGTCATCTCTCCACCTTCTAGTCTGAATAATAAAGCCCAAAAATATAACTTAAGAAAGAAAGAAAGCTCTCGCATTTTATCAAAAATATCTTAATTTGTGTTGTGAAGATGAACAAAGGTCTTACGGGTTTGGAACGACATGAGAGTAATTAATGACAAATTTTTAATTTTTGAGCGAACTATCCTTTTAAAGATAAGTTTATTTCATTGTAAATTATTTTTAAACATTTAGTTCAGAACTTCTTAAAGTCAAACAGCTAATCATCTACCTAGAGTACAAAAATGATTGAAACTAAGCATCCAAAATGACTGTTTCTACAATTTTACAAATAGAATAATAGACAAAGTATGAAAAATGATCAAAAAACTATCATCACTAGGTATGTTTACAGCACAAATTTTCAAAAATCTGAATAAATCCAATGTGATTTCAGATTCTGAAAGTTGTTTACATGAACTCCAAATGTTTCAATGTTGACTACATGTGTTACACATATTTTAAACACAACTTCAGCGCATGTGCAGTGCCCAGTCACTTCAATCAGAATCAGAGTTCTGCGTTTAGAACCGTTAAAACCACCGGAGCCATGTCAGCATTATTGTCATTTTTGCCTTGATGACACGTCTAAAAACAAAGCTGACATGCGTCAGAAGAGGTTTTTAGCAAATATTGCAAAAAAATATTGCTCCACTGAGCAGTTTGTCAGACATGAGACAAACAAACACACACTTGGTAAGACATCAGACAGCACTGTGCAAGATATTTGTGAATCTGAATGAATATAATGTAGCTATATGTGCAAAAACGTACTTGCAATAATTAAATACACATAACAGTATGCCACAATAGTGAGTAAACCCTTCACATTTCAGCAACCATTTTAGTATATTTTCTCAAGGGACAATACTACTGAAATAAAACTTGGATATATTTTAGAGAAGTCAATGTGCAGCTTGTATAGCAGTATAGATCTACTGTCCTCTGAAAATAACTCAACATATAGCCATTATTGTCAAAATAACTGGCAACAAAGGTGAGTACACCCATGATAACAACAGTATGTCCTATGTCCACATGTCCTATTCATCATGTTTATGTTTTTGTCTGCTTGACAGGACCATACAAAGTTGTGTATCTTATATTAGAGCAGTTAAAATTAGGTGCTTTAAGTACAATTCTCTCATACTGACCACTGGATGTTCAACATGGCATCTCATGGCAAAGATGGCCAAGGCTATTAGAGGTTCAGTAACACCCTGAAACCGAGTTACACTACAGTGCTCAGGGTCATACAGAGGCTTTCCAAGATTGGTTTCATTCGGAACAGGCCTTGCAAGTGTCGATCAACAAAGTTGAGCACTCATGTGTGTCAGGTGGAGAACCTGGCTTCAAAAACAGATGCACGAGTGCTGCCAGAGTTGCTTTAAAGGTTGCAGAAGCAGAAGGTCAGCTTGTCAGTGCTCAGACCATACGACACACACAGTTTGCATAGGCGTCATCCCAGAAGGAAGCCTCTTCTGAAGCTGGCTCACAAGAAAGCCCACAAACAGTTTGCTGAAGACAACCTGTCCAAGAGCATGAATTACTGGAACCATGTCCTGTGGTCTGATGAGACTAGAAGATAAACTTGTTTTGCTCAGATAGTGTCCACCATGTGTGGCGATGCCCTGGTGAGGAGTACCAAGAAAATTACAGTCAAGCATGGTGGTGGTAGCATCATGGTCTGGGGCTGCATGAGTGCTGCTGGTTCTGGGGAGCTGCAGTTCATTGAGGGAAACATGGATTTCATTATGTACTGTACATTCTGAAGCAGAACATGATGCCTTTCCTCCAGAAAATAGCCAGAACGGCAGTTTTCCCAACATGATAACAATCCCAAACACACCACCAAGATGACAACTGCCTTGCTGAGGAAGCTGAAAGGTGAAGGTGATGGGGTGGCCAAGTATGTCTCCAGACCTGAACACTATTAAGCACCTGTGGGGCATCCTTAGGTGGAAGGTGGAGAAGCACCATGTGTCTAACATCTAGCAGCTCGTGATGTCATTATATTGGAGTAAAAAGGAGTGAAAGAGGATCCCATCAACAACCTGTGCAGCTCTGGTCAATTCCATGCCCAGGATGATTAAGGCAGTGCCAGGCAACAATGGTGCTAACACAATATATTGACACTTTGGACAAGTTCACTTAGGGTGTACTCACTTTTGTTGCCAGCTATTTTGACAATAATGGCTGTATGTTGAGTTATTTTTAGGGGGCAGTAAATCTATACTGCTATACAAGCTGCACACTGACTACTCTAAAATATATCCAAGTTTCATTTCTATAGTATCTCACTTTTGTGAGATGCCGTACATAAATTCTTAAAAGCATACAGTCGTGGCCAAAAGTTTTGAGAATGACACAAATATTTGTTTTCACAAAGTTTGCTGCTAAACTGATTTTAGATCTTTGTTTCAGTTGTTTCTGTGATGTACTGAAATATAATTACAAGCACTTCACACGTTTCAAAGGCTTTTATCGGCAATTACATGACATTTATGCAAAGAGTCAGTATTTGCAGTGTTGGCCCTTCTTTTTCAGGACCTCTGCAATTCGACTGGGCATGCTCTCAATCAACTTCTGGGCCAAATTCTGACTGATAGCAACCCATTCTTTCATAATCACTTCTTGGAGTTTGTCAGAATTTGTGGGTTTTTGTTTGTCCACCCGCCTCTTGAGGATTGACCACAAGTTCTCAATGGGATTAAGATCTGGGGAGTTTCCAGGCCATGGACCCAAAATTTCAACGTTTTGGTCCCCGAGCCACTTAGTTATCACTTTTGCCTTATGGCACAGTGCTCCATCGTGCTGGAAAATGCATTGTTCTTCACCAAACTGTTGTTGGATTGTTGGAAGAAGTTGCTGTTGGAGGGTGTTTTGGTACCATTCTTTATTCATGGCTGTGTTTTTGGGCAAAATTGTGAGTGAGCCCACTCCCTTGGATGAGAAGCAACCCCACACATGAATGGTCTCAGGATGCTTTACTGTTGGCATGACACAGGACTGATGGTAGCGCTCACCTTTTCTTCTCTGGACAAGCCTTTTTCCAGATGCCCCAAACAATCGGAAAGAGGCTTCATCTGAGAATATGACTGTGCCCCAGTCCTCAGCAGTCCATTCGCCATACTTTTTGCAGAAGATCAATCTGTCCCTGATGTTTTTTTTTGGAGAGAAGTGGCTTCTTTGCTGCCCTTCTTGACACCAGGCCATCTTCCAAAAGTCTTGGCCTCACTGTGTGTGCAGATGCGCTCACACCTGCCTGCTGCCATTCCTGAGCAAGCTCTGCACTGGTGGCACTCCGATCCCGCAGCTGATTCCTCTTTAGGAGACGATCCTGGTGCTTGCTGGACTTTCTTGAACGCCCTGAAGCCTTCTTAACTAGAATTGAACCTCTTTCCTTGAAGTTCTTGATGATCCTATAAATGGTTGATTTAGGTGCAATCTTAGTAGCCACAATATCCTTGCCTGTGAAGCCATTTTTATGCTACGCAATGATGGCTGCACACGTTTCTTTGCAGGTCACCATGGTTAACAATGGAAGAACAATGATTTCAAGCATGCAGTGGAAAGTTTTTTTTTGGGATTAAGTTAATTTTCATGGCAAAGAAGGACTATGCAACTCATCTGATCACTCTTCATAACATTCTGGAGTATATGCAAATTGCTATTGTAAAAACTTAAGCAGCAACTTTTCCAATTTCCATTATTTATGTAATTCTCAAAACTTTTGGCCACGACTGTACATTAAATGACAATACAGCCCCATAAAATGTCAAATTGCTGATGTAAATACACCTTAATAATTTTCAATTCATACTGCTAAAAAATAAAAGAAGATTCAAAGAAGTCTTGTTTTTATGTTTCTGTAGCTAGTGTCATACTGCACCAATTACTAGTTTGCAGGTGTCATCATAACATCAGACTCAATCACCTGCAGGAGTGTGATCTGACTCAGTCTGACATCGGCTGTAATTGGTACTGCTGGGACTCAGAGTCTGAATTAAACCCTGTAATCTTCACACTCACATCTGGCCATTTACAAGGCAAGTACACAAACAATCCCAGGTCAAATGACAGATTCTGAATCAGCAGAACTGAAGTATCTGCATGTCTAAGCAACTGTAGCGCCGTCATTCAACTGTTCAGCTAAACAAGAAACAAAAAAACTCCTTTAAACTGATTCTCATGACTTTTGCCAGGTCAGCCTGATTCTGCCTTGCTTTGCCAACTCACAGACTGGCCTCCTCTTATCAAATAACTGTGGTTCAGAGAACAAGGGCCTCCATTCATTAGAAAAAAAAAAACAAAATAACTGCTTTCAACTACGCCAGCAAGTTCATCTGTTTACTTTCTTGTTTCTCCAAAGTAGGCTGTTTTTACTTCCTCTGTCTGTGACCCATATTTATTACCCTAAACCCACAAATCACATTATTTGATTAGACGGTCATATTATTCAACCAAGACATTTATTCGTACCAGAGAAAAGAAAATACAATTTCAAATCAATATAGTAATGTTTATTTTATAGTGTTTTATTTTATATTGTACATTGCAATTGCTATTCTTTATTATTCTATCTATATTCTTTATTCTATCTTATTTTTTCTGTGTCAGCAGAAAGAAATTGGTAAAAAAAAATCATCATTTTATTCAGCAAGGATGCATTAAATTGAAAGAAAGTGACAGTAAAGATTACAAAGGTTTTCTATTTGAAATAAATCCTAAATATATATATATATATATATAAAGGTTCCACCAAAATATCAGGCAGCACTACAGTTTGTATCACTGATCATAAGAAATATGTCTAACTGCACTAAATCAGCATATTATGACTTCTGAAAAAAAAGATGCTGAAAATTTAGTAGGGATGCGCCGAAATGAAAATTCTTGGCCGAAGCCGAACAAAATTAAAAACTGAGCCGAAGGCCGATTACCTAGCATGTTTTGTGTTTTTCCCCTATGTATTTTGCCAATTTTTCTCACCACTGCATACATTAGCCAATATTTGCTTTTTACAGTGTTGTCTTGCTTTTTAAAGAAACATTTTGTTTTTTATATTTAACACAGAACATTTTTATAATTCTAGCATGCCTACCAACAAACCACAACTAAACTTAAAATTAATAAGTTAGTAAAATAATATTCTTTGGCCATTTTTAAGACCCCCTTCTTGAATCAGGCATGTTTTTTTAATATACAAATAAATGCAGCCTTGCTGAGCAAAGGAGAATGTTATAATAAATATATTAATAGAGCTGTTGTAGTGATTGTTATCATTATTTTTGTCTTACTTTTTTATTTTATTTTATATTACAGAACAACAGTAAAATTACAATACTAACATTTATGAATGTTGACTTATATTTTGGCGGAAACCCACAAGAAGACTTCAGTACTACTTTTTGCTGACAGCAGCAGATTTATGAATGATTCTCATTATGCTGTTTTAGCACAGATTTTTCTAAACCGTCTCTTGCTGTCGGTGCTTGTAATGATTTTTGCGTCTTTCTCAGACAGTTTTAAATGCTCCCACATTGCCAACATGTTTGCTGCATTAGTGCGCACCTCTATTTTATCTCGTCACGTCATTATTCGGTATAATTTATTCAGCCTTTCAGCCGAATAATTTCGGTTGCCGAACATTCTGTGCATCCCTAAAATAAAAAAAAACCTAAATACTTATTTCATAGATACATTGTCTTTCAATAATTCAAGCACTTTTCAAGGTCCTCTTCAGGAATATTGCTATTTTTCCACGCCTTAAATTTCAAAAAGTCAAATTTAAGTACTTCAAGTACTTTAAGCACCTTGTACAAACCCTGATATGCTTGTTTCATAGCAATAAAACTGAATAAATAAATAAAATTTTACCGAAAGTGAAATTATTAAACACCTAATACACGTGAATGCAAACATATGAACATTATTTTTTGAATGCATCAAATCAAAACAGCTTTATATGGTACAGTCTGCTACAAGTTCCTTGATTTTTAATAACCTGAGAGAAGAACCTTTTTAAAGTTAGTGAGAGGCCCCAGGAGAAATGAAACCTCATCTAGAAGTTTCAGGAATATATCAAGAGGCCATTTCAGGACGTCTGCATTAAAGCTCCCATTGAGGTGAAGGACAGACGCTTCCTCTTAAAGAGGATCCATACAGGGTCTTTCATTCCTCATACATCCAATGCTTTCTAATCAGAACAATAACTATGACCTACATGAAATGACAATTTGTTGTAATGACCTGCTTGTCATCTTTTCTAGATTATTATCCAAGAGAATGCTTTTTAATGCACTGCCATTTCAAACCCTGTTGGAATTTATAGATACACAATGATAAATGTAGGCAAGTATTTTGTGCAAACTAATGGTCAAACTGAATCTGTTCAGACTGAGTCATGGACAATAATCTCTTAATAATGCAAAATCATTCTGAAATAATGCATTCTTGATTATTTTTATAATTTACCTTTTCTATTACTACACAAATAACAATTACCTAGTTTCTCCAATAGAACTAAATGGACAATAGTTGTTATTATGACGCTCTAAAAGCCACACAGTGATAACAGCAGCACTGCAAAGCATTGCTTTTTCATAGTAACATTTCTTAAAAAACAAATATCTTGCACATTGCATATATGTGAAATGTAAAAATACTAGCCATGTTCTTGCAGATCTGGGCATAATCACAGCTAAGCATCTCATCTAATCCAAGTCTTTTAATAAGCACCTGTACCAGTCACTGCAGTGCATGGCTAAACCAAGTGCACTAGGGTCATTTCACAGCCGTGTTGGCCAGTATTCATTTGTGTTCATTGAATTTTAAACAAAATCACTAATAAAAAATTCTGATATACTTTGTCAAATTAAAAAATAATAAGCAGTAACACTATTGATAGTCTCACATTCACAAATTTCATTATTCAATTGCATTCAAATAACATTCAAATAGCTACCCAAAAAATTATGTTATTTTACTATTATATATATTTTTAATATGATTATAACATTTCAAAAAAGGCCCTCAAATGAGATTTAATGAATCTGACCTCACCATCTGGTGGCTCATGTTTTGAAAATATTAATATTAAATTAATGCATCATTAAAAGTATTATATTTAACAAAAAATACATAAATAAATAAAAATAAAAAATAAAATATTTATTTTACGCTTTAGTAAAACTCTTCAAGACATTTCAAACAGTGTAGTTACTGTTAATTAAAGCTAAAACCATTTAAATAGTTTTTTTTATCATTTAAGTAAAGCTGAAACTAAAATATAAATATTAGATAAAATCAGTGCTGGGGAAAGTTATTTTGAAAGTAATGCATTACAATATCGAGTTACTCAATGTTCAGCTAATAATATAATAATGATAAATTTCAGTTAATTGCAAAGGCAATATTCAGAAAATTCGTTTAAGCTGAAGTACTAAAATGACTAAAACTGAAACAAAATGAAAATAAATGAAAGGTAAATGGAAATAAATAAGTGCACATAAATAACTCAAACTTAAACTAAAACTAAATAAAATATAAAAAAGAAATGCAAAATGCTTACCTCACATTTGGTGTACAACAAAAATACTTATTTTATGCTCCAATAAAAAGCTTCAAGACACTTGAAAGTGTAGCTACTATTAATTAAAACTAAAACCATTTAAATAGTTTTTGTTCATTCAAGTAAAGCTGAAACTAAAATATAAATATTAGATAAAATCAGTGCTGGGGAAAGTTATTTTCAAAGTAATGCATTACAGTATTGAATTATTCCCTAATAAATTAACTAATTAAATGACTTAGTTACTTTTTATGAAAAAGTAATGTGAAAGTCAGCAGCAAAGACACTGGTGAATAAAATAGGATTAAATGCATAAAAGATATTTGTATTAATTATTGCCGGTTTGCATCATATTGTGAGTTGCATTTCACTGTTTTTATTCATTTTAAGGAATACTGAATCTGTTTTTTGTGAAAAAGAACTAATGAACTAGAACTAAAGTAACATCTTACTCCCAATTTAAAAAAAGCAACTGCTGTTATTTAGAGAAGTAACTTTTTTAATTTTCTTGCAAATTAAAAAGTAAGGTGTTACTTTACTAGTTACTTGGAAAAGTAATCGGATTACATAACTAGCATTACTTGTAATGTGTTACCCCAACAATGGATATAATTTTAGTTAATTGCAAAGGCAATATTTAGAATTTTATTTTAAGCTAAAGTACTAAAATTACTAAAACTGAAAGAAAATGAAAATAAATTAAAGGTAAATGTAAATAAATAAATAAACTTAAACTAAAATTAAATAAAATATAAAAAGGAAGCTCATTCAAAATACTGTATTAATAAATACTATAATAGTAAATAAATAACACTAAAATAATACTGATCTGAAGGAGTCACATTCATATATTTATGCTCTCAAAAGTTACCTACAAATGCAATCATTGACATTGTTGATATGATGATGCAAAGCATCCTAAGGGTATGTTTAAGTATGTTTAACTCAAACGGCACAGAGGTTAATCTGGTTTAATGCTGTACTTGATTATGAAATTCCCCTTAATCTACCTCCTAAAACCACTATATGGGCCACAAATAAAGAGAACAGCAGCACCTCGCAAGTTTCACAAGTTATTCAAATATCTAACGGCATTCGAAAAAAACCTGTTGCTCCAAATTCAGTTCACAAGTATTCAGAAGTTTAAAAATAAGACTTACCCTTAGGAAAAGAGAGTCGGGGGAGGACATGAGAATGACAGCTGAGGACGGTCAGCAGAGACAGACAGGCACAGAGTGACGTTGAATACACCATCCTGATGGAAAACCAGGAGGCCGCTGAGCACAACAGATGAGCTGAAACCAAAGACCGGTCTATCTGTCGCTGTCGGGTTCTGCTCCTGTCCTTTCAACGCTCAGTAGCCCACAAGGACACCACTTCAAACAGCCAAAGGAGTCTGTCGTCATCTCATCTGCTCAGAAAAATGAAGAGCGTGTTAGAAAACGGTAGGCGAGTTCACTGAAGTCATCACTTCCTCTGAAGTCGCCTCTTCCTCTTATTTTGCATAAGCTCAAGAAACAGTGAAGAGATTACATACACTGGCACATGACTGTCTTCATTCGTAGGGGAGGGAAATTTGGTTGCATTTTTACATTCATATTTTTGAGAAAGAGATTGACCAACATTGAGAGAAATGCAATGATGCAATGATAAAATGAGTAGTGTGGAGTGCAAATGCAGCAAAAATTAAAGATGTTCAAAAAATATTGAACAAACTTTATAGTAAATCAGAAACATGGAGTGGGGCTTCTCTTGTCAGTGTGCATGGAGCAGGAAATGAAGAACTCAGTGGAGCTGGAGGGATGTTGAATCATGTCTGAACTAATGACTATATGATGGAAATCCCATGAGTCAAAAACAGAAACATGATGACTGGCATCTCGTGTTTGGGCAAACCAAGATTTACTAAACACTTGATGTGAAATGCTCTCCTGACCTTCACGTAACAACCATTAGGGTTGTTACAATTCCTCAATTCAATTCGAGTACTTGATTTAAAAAAATAATAAAAATCATTGGTTGCATGTCGGTCTAATTCTTAGATGCACCGAAAGGAAAATTATTGGCAGAAGCCGAACGAAATTGAACACTGGGCTGAAGGCCGATTACCGAACATGTTTTTTTTTTTCTTTTTTGCATTAATTAAATAGCCACAATGTGTTTTTTGTCTTGCTTAAAAAAAAAAAAAAATCCATTGCAAAACAACAATTTAAAAATATTTACTTAACACTAGGGCTGCTCGATTTTGGCAAAAATCATAATGACGATTATTTTGGTCAATATTGTGATCACGATTATTGAACACTACAAAAGTCCTTCATTCAAGAGCAGTGAGTGATTTTTCTCTTTGCATTTTTACGTTTTATTAATATTAATAATATTAAGCACAGAGAGAGCAGAAGGAATATTATTTGTTGCCACTTTAAGAGCCACACGGATCCAATATACTGATACACACGTATTTTCATTCTCAACCGTTTATGACCATTTTAGACATAACTGACAAGGGTTTACATGAATAATCACAGAGCGCCTAATTCTGAAATATTTTTGTGTGTATTTGACAGTTTAGGTGCACACATTGAGCTAAAAGATAACTTTGCATGTCCGTGTTCTGCTCCGTCTCTGAGCGCATACACAGAACAACTCAAGCTCTTTTTCTTGCTTTTAAAAACACAATATCAAAGAAACATTCATAAATCAAGCATGTCCCGTTTTATGAAAATCACATTACATCATTTTGCTGATTGCATGATGCATGTAGGGCTGGACGATAAATCGAACGATATTGTGAGGCGCGTTTAGTCAATGAAGGCGGTACTATCATGATTCTTTGTCATGTTGGTTTTACTATTTTGAAAGTTATCTGAGCAGTACAGCCAAACTAATTTCTCTATTTTAAATAGAGAGCCTTACAAGATAACTAAATATAAAATAAAAAAAGAATGGCAGACATTTGTGACCCTGGACCACAAAACCTTATGGGTCAATTTTTTTGAAATTGAGATTTATACATATTCTGAAAGCTAAATAAATAAGCTTTTATGTATGGTTTGTTAGGATAGGACAATATTTGGCTGAGATACAACTATTTGAAAATCTGAAATCTGAGAGGGCAAAAATATATTAAGAAAATCACTTTTAGAGTTAAAATGAAGTTCTTAGCAATACATATTACTAGGGATGTAACGGTATTGTAAATACCATCGTACCGCAATAGCAAATTTTTTCGATACTACCGTGGCCGCATGACTCGATAAAACGATAGGTTTTCTGAGAAAAGTTTGCTCAGGCGAATGGAGCGAACGGGAGGTTGCGGGAACTACAATTCCCATCAGCCCAGGCGTGGCCATCATCCTTTGCGGTCTGTTTTCGCTACAGATCCAATAATGCGTAAATGGAAGGTGCTGCTAGCAGCGGCGAAGGAAAAGAGATGGAAATGGTCGAAACTAACGCCTGTTTCACACATACTCCGTCTGCAGTGTGTATGGGTTGCGTGTAGGGCTGTGCAATTAATCGCAATCGCAAAAAAATCGCGATTTAAGCACATGCGATTTCTAAACCGCACAAGGTTGCGATTTTATCTATCCACCCAACGGCAGCCCCGCCCCCCTTGAACGTCAAGTTCATTTTATTTTCGATATAGCGCCAGATCACAATAGAAGTCATTAAGGTAATCTTTCCTATAGAACAGGTCTATACATGGTTCTTTTATTAAACATACTAAATTACCTTATGTTATTTCTTATTTGCATGGCATTTCTGTCTCTTCATGGTCGCGTGATTACAATGTCTCCTCCAAGAAAACACGGACTGGATCGCGGACTCCATTCATAAAAACCTAATCTACTATAGCGCGGAATGCCACGTAATTCGTCGATTTCTGGATTAATAAATCAAAAGTTGGTCTGTCACTTAATTCAAATCGCGATATGGACTAGTGTCTGTGAAAACTGAAATGCAGAAAGACCGTTTTAATATGAATCCTGCATGTTTCGTTTGCTTCTGTATGAATGGTGGGGAACGTTTTATTTCTTTACTACATGCAGACTGAAGCACACGTGACGCTCCCGCTAATTTTGGGCATTTGCATCTCACATGAACAGATAAACTCAATCGCCAAATCGCTGCTGTGAGTTTCACTTTTACCGTTTCATTTGAGAAAACTAGCATCACATACACACAGAAACTTCACTGCAACCTGTCAAAATAAAAGTACGGTTTAACATGTAACAGATCAATATTAGTCCTGTATTACTATTGTACAGTATAATGTAGGTGTTTATATATTCCTATTTAAATAATTTACATAAAACAATATATATGATAAAAAAAATATTACAACAAGATTAACCACTTAACTATTATTTAAACGTTTTAAACTGAATATAATTTTTGTTCCACGCATTGATTTTAACAGTAAATTTCTGTTTGTTTGACAAAAATGAAAAGGGTTTATTTTTAATTTGATTAAAAATAAATGTTTATGCTTTTTCATTATCAGAAAAATTAAAACACATAAGAGTTTCAAAAAAAAAAAAAAAGCAAAAGATTTTAGAACCCTCAAAATGTTAAAATAGAGAGTTTTGGACTTATTTTTCCACTGAAATGAATGTATTCGTTATTGCACAAAGTAGGCTAAAGTACCAGGAAAAAAAGTAAAATGGCTTATTTATTTTATGTTGTCTGTTTTAAAGACAATTTTACTACAGTTCTTTTTTATTTATTTTTTTTATTAAACTTAATACTGTTATTTCATGGTGAAATGTTTTGTTATGCACTTCTTGTGCACTGAATACATTTAGAATGTATGTATGTATGTAGCTTGTTTGAAAAAGCAAAAAAATAAATAAATCGCAAATAAAATCGCAATCGCAATATTTGTTCAAAAAATCGCAATATGATCATTTTGTCCATATTGCACAGCCCTAGTTGCGTGTTTTTCCCCCACCCATGTTAACGGATTAGAGCGTTTCACACGGCACGCGTTTGCTGTCCGGCAGTGCGTCCCAGAACCGGTGCGTTTGCAGTAAATTGTAAAATGAACATGTATTGACACGGAAATGTGGTGATTACACCATAAATGCATATAAATGAAGTCTACTGTGTTTTACAGTCAACACGTGGCTTTTTGGCTAAGTTTAAAACTAGGAAAAGTGCTGCTTCTGCACCGCATACGTAACACACACGAACTGCACACGCACTGTATACGGAGATGTGTGAAACAGGCGTAAAAGCGGGTTTTAAATCGGATGTGTGGAAGCATTTCAGTTTCTCTGTCTGAAACCTGTCTCTGTCTGAATAATTGTGTGTGTGAGTGAATGAGGTGAGTGTTCTCAAATACTCATTCAGCACATGGGCCAGCTGCAATAAGTAGGCTGCTATTTTTATTTTTTCAAGAATACTAAATTGAAACTTTATTTTTTTACATGGTTTATCATTTTTTTGTTATTAAAATTGAAAAATTTAAGTTCCTGTTTCAAAGTTTACAGATAGATGGCTAATTTGTATGCCATTGATATGTTTAGTGTTCATGATTGTAAACTGTTTAATAAACACTTCTGGCACTTTTTTCGAGTCTCTTCATTTGTTTTGTTTTTCCTGTAAGTGATTCAATAAATATCGTACCGTGAAGTTTTGATACCGTTACATCCCTACATATTACTAATCAAAAATTAAGTTTTTATATATTTAGGGTAGGACATTTACAAAATGTCTTCATGGAACATGGTCTTTACTTAACATCCTAATGATTTTGCCATACATTTCAATCCATACAAAGTATTTTTGGCTATTGCTACAAATATATCTGTTCTACTTACGAATGGTTTTGAGTTCCAGGGTCACATTTAGGCCAAAGTGGGCGAAGACAAAAATCTTTATCATTATATTATCTTTGTTATTAAGATACACATTACAAACACATAATAAAGCGCTTTATTTTTCATGTACAGTAGGTATATTTAGCAGCAGCATTTAAGAATTTTAATGAATAAATATAAAAACAAAAGATTAACTTCACTGTGTAAATTATGCATTGAAGCGATTGCATTTAAGTTCTTTGGTCAAGAGCAGTAAGTGATTTTTCCCTTGTGTTTTGTTGTTTTATTAACATCAAAGGGATACCCGAAAATAAAAATTCTGTTATTACTCATCCTCAAGCTGTTTTAAATCTGAATGAGCTTCTTTCTTCTGTTGAACATAAAAGTTGTTTTGAAGAATGCTGGTAACCAAACAGTTGCTGGTTCCCAGAGATTTACATTATTTATTTACATTTACAGTATTTTTTCCTCCTATCAAAGTCAATGGGGACCAGCGACTATTTGGGTATGCGCATTTATCAAAATATCTTCTTTTGTGTTCGGCACAAGGAAGAAATTATTACAAGTTTGGGACAACAAGAGAGTGAGTAAATAATGACAGAATTTACATTTTTCTGTCACTGAAGATTATTTTGGTAATGAGTAATCTGTCAATTATTTTGATGATTAATCGAGTATTTGCATAATTATAATTAATTTGTCTGAGGTAATAAAAATACACCTAAGCAAACAATAGCCTTTAAATTACACATAGTATATAATAGCAATGAAGCAATAGGTATCAAAAGCAAGTAATCATATGGTTTGACTAAACAAAGCTGTTAAAATACACAATTTATTATAAACAATAGAGCGAATGTACATTACACATTATAACAAATGACTGCAGAGCGTGTCAACGGCTTGACATTTAATTCTCATTTAAAAACTCTTTGAAGCTTTGAAATCGCAAAGAACAGTTAACATATTGAGAAAGAATATTGATATATTCTCCTGTGCTTGCATAGGTTTATAAATGATGTACCTTACAAATCTAAATGAAATGATTTGAAATGGTGAATGTTGCTTTCCCAGATGAATGTTATAATAAACCCAGACTCACAGCAACATGCAGAGATGAAGTTTGAGATGTTCCACACATGTAAATGCTAACAGTTTGTGTGGAGCAGCATTTACATAACCTACACACATGTAAATAATTAAAGCGCATATGTTAAACTTGCATCGCATATATTAATATAAATGAATTGTAGCATTCAAACTAACGCACAGATCTATTCAGTAATAATCAAACGACAATAATGCTGAGGAAAAAAGAAAAACCAATAACTATTGTCTGTAAATTTTCGGATACTTAAAGAACACTTATTTTAAAAAAGTAATTGTTTTAAAAAAGTAGCCTGCTTATATAATAAAAAAATTAAGTACAATTTGCACAAAATAAATTTGATATAAAATGTAAAATGTAAAAATGAAAACTGAGAATGTGACATATCGTGATATTTTGATGATAATGAAACTGAATCGTGAAACCAGTGAAGTTGTAAAGATGTACGCATTATGTTATACCCATGAATTTTTTTTTTTTTTTTTTGCCTGAAATAGATTCAATTATACAAATCAAAACACATTTTTGAAAAAACAAAATAAAAATTTGGGGGGGTATTTAGGAAAATGTTGCCATATGGCAACAGTGTACCACAATGGAAAATGGCCAAAAATTAGTTTTTCTATTAAATTATGATTTTCTTTTCAATTCAAATGCACAAATTGATGCATCCAATCTTAATTTCCATCTAAATCTGTCACTCACATATGCAGAAACATATACACGTGCACAAACACACTCATACTAACTTATCTTCATTGAAACATGGGAGAGCCAACTCTGCACTCTCCCTATTGCACTTTCTGTGAAATATTGCTGTATCAATTTATTGAAAAAAATTAATAATAATTTTCTTATTTATACATAAATACAACTATACTACAATAAACACTTCAAATAAAAAAAATAACTGCAATCAAATTATGGATGTTACCATCTATAAAAAATTACAATGGGACAATACATTACTTCAATTCCACTGTGGTACAGTGTTGCCATATGGCAACATACCTATTTTTCCATAGTGGTAAAGTGATTGATATTTTCTCATTTTACAGTGAAACTATGTCAGGTAATGTCGATTCATGAATAATAATGTCATTTACTACCAAAGATGATGGAAAAAAAATCCCCCTTAAGAAGAAATGTTCAGAAATGAGTTTAACACATCCATTTCTAGAGCATATCAACAGGTGTACTCCATGTGAAGGTGTTTTGGAGGAACATTCAAATGTCATTTGACTTAAAAACAGCACATCAACTACCTTAGGGCTGGCCCTTTTAATTACCACATTCCAATATATTTTTTTTCTTTTCAGAATAACAAGGAAATCAGTAGAAATTAATTGTTGCCATATGGCAACTCCATACCATAGAGCAGTGTTTCTCAACTCCAGTCCTCGGGACCCACTGCTCTGCACATTTTGTATGTTTCTGAGTCTGACACACTCAGTTCAGTTCATGAATCTTTCTACTAATGAGCTGATGATCAAAATCAGGTGCCTTAAATGAGGAAGACATACAAAATGTGCAGAGCAGTGGGTCCCGAGGACTGGACTTGAGAAACACTGCCATAGAGGGTTAAATGCATCGTAGCATTTGTAATTTAATATATCATGCAGCCTTGGAAAACAGTCCAATAATATGTTTCAGAGATTTATGTTCATGGAATACGCCACTTCCAGTATTTTGCCAGTTATTCGACACGGGAAAAATGCAATCGAGGAATTGTGACAGCCCTAGTACTATCCTTTTAATGACAATCAGCAGCATGTTCAGTAATATTACTCTGCTGTTGCTTTAAGACCTGCATACAGGCATGCACCTGTTTTTCTTTCAACTTTCTACTTTAATTTCAGACAAGACCCCTAGTGTTTATATGTAAACCTTTGTGTTTTTGACAATATTAGAGCAATTAGATGCAAAAGTTATACTAATTCCAGTAATCATGCACTGTTTGACAGGTTTTTTAGTGTGCATGCTTCAGGTTAGGGCTGGGCGATAAAACGATAACGATATATATCGCGATAGACAAGAGATCGATATCAATATAAAATGTGTTCGATAAAACGTTCGATATTTTGTATTCTTCGTCGGCCCGCCCAGCCCCCCTTTAACGTTCAGTTCATAGCGCCAGATCACAATAGAAGTTAAGGTTATCTTTCCTACAGAATGGGTCCATGTTGTTGTATTAAACAAACTAAATAGCCTTATGTTATTTATCTTATTTACACGACGGCATGTGATTTCTGTCTCTACATGATCGCGCGTTTACAATGTCTCCTCACAGACGGGATCGCGGACTCCATTCATAAAAACGGACTTTACTATAGGGCGGAATGCCGCGGAATTCGTCGATTTTTGGAACAATAAATCAAAAGTTGGTCTGTTAATTAATTCAGATCGCGATATGGACTAGTGTCTGTGAAAACTGAAATGCAAAAAGACCGTTTCAATATGAATCCTGCATGTTCCCGTTTGCCTCTATATCTCTATGCTCTATATGTATGAATGCCTGGAGGGGACGTGTTTTATTTTCACTACACGCATACTGCACACGTGACGCTCCCGCTAATTTTTGGCCTTTGCATCTCACATGAACAGACAAAAATCTCCAAAGCTGCTGTGAGTGTCACTTTTTTTAATTTTACCGTTTCATTAGTGAAACTAGCATCATTCATACTGTATTACACACTGAAACTTCAAGGCAACCTGTCAAAATAAAAGTACGGTTTAAAACGTGACAGAACCATATTAGTCTTGTATTACTGTACAGTATAATGTAGGTGTTTATATGTTCACATTTAAATAATTTACATAAAACAATATATATGATAAAAAATAAAATAAAGAGTCACCACTTAATTGTTGAAAAAATACTATTTTATATAATATATTATATAATACTATTTAAATACTACCTTTTTTTAACTGAATATAATTTTTCTTCTATGTATTAATTTTAACAGTAAAGCTCTGTTTATTTTTATTTTTAAAAATAAATCTGTGATTTTGCTTTCATTTGATTATCAGAAAAATTAAAACAAGAATTTCTGAAAAAAAAAAAAGATTGTTAGGCCCTATTGTTCAAAATGTTGAAAGTTTTGGACTTATTTTTTCACTTAAATAAATATTTTTGTTATTACACAAAGTATAGGCTAAAGTACCCGGAAAGAAGTAATGTTGGCTACTGGCAACCAGCAATCTGTGCAGAAATAAATATTATCAGCCAAGTACTTTGCAACAACCTTTGACCTGTGGTCAAGCCGTACTTCTGGGCCACACATTACCTAAACCATTCACTTTATCGACAATGAATGGGGTTTGAATTGAGGATTAAGAGATAATTAAGTGTATATTGTGACTTTAGACTTATGTTTACATTTTAATTATTTGAGTTTTCCATGGTTGTTGACATTTCTGTCTTAATAACTGAGGGGATTATGATCAGAGGCAGGTTAAGTTTAAAATAAAAATGCTTGAGTGTAATATATTTTTCTCCTGGTCCTTATTTTAAATGGGTCATAAAAATATCAATAATTATCGATATCGACCGATATGAAACACTGATATCGTGATATAGTTTTCAGCCATATCGCCCAGCCCTACTTCAGGTGTAGGCGCTCAGAAAAAAATGCATGTCAGAACAGCACGAGAAACAACTGTTTAACCGGTAAGGCTTTAAAGCACATGCAAATAATTTACTTTTGTGACTGAATAAGTGGAGTGTACCATAAGTGTAACTGTACCACTAAGTTAACATTTAATGTGAATGTATGTTGCATTGTAAAGTATATAGAGATGGGGGAGACAGAAAACCAACAGAACGATACTACGATATTTCTACAAAAGCAGATTGTGGAGACAATGGTTATTGATGTTTACACCATGTGGGACGGTCACAAAATGGTTGCACCATGTCAGATTTTTAGCATCATTCTTGAAAACGGTAAAAATGTTTTTTTCAAAACCATATTAAGAGAAAAATGAATACAAAGAGTACTTTTCAGAGATTTTGGAACATGTGTTTTAAAGTACATTCAAATAAATTGCCTTTCTTTATCCTGGACACTTTTATTTGTCACTGGCCCACACATTAATAAAAACTAGAGAAACTATAAAGTTGTTTTCAGTTCAGTTTAAGTAAAACAATGCCTTAAGGCCTTTCCACACTGAGCGCATTTTCTGAAGAAAACATGAGTGGTGTTTACACAAGTAAAACTTGCCAAAATGATGCCAAGATATTGCTATGTGGTTGTTAAGTTATTCTCTATAGGTTTTAGTATGTTTCTATGTTGTTATTAAGGTGTTTTGGTCAAATAAGTCAAGTCACCTTTATTTATATAGCACTTTATCCAACTGAGATTGTTTTAAAACAGCTTCTTAAACAGTAAAGTAACAGTATCAGTGATCCATATAAGACAAATCCAGTGGCAAGTGTCTTTTAAACCCTAACTAAGCAAGGAACCCATTATTAGTCTTTATAATATTCTGATTCTAGATATAGCTGAGCTTATACCTGATCCTTTGTACATTTCAAAAATGTTCACCTGTTTCTGATCTACCAGATAAAAAATCATAAGTCTGTACATGCAACATGTGAGTCACTTATAATGACACACCCTTCCAAACCAAGCTGCACAATCGAAGAAATCATTTATGTGTGTAGCACAAATGGCAAGTAACATAAAAAAATGTTAAAACAATCAATATTAACAAAGTATGAGCCATAGCAGGAGTGATGCTTTTCTTAGCCAGTGTCCTTCACTAGTCTTAGTGACTAAACAGTACACTGGTTTACAATAAACAACCTTAACCTTGCACAGCCAACAAGTCTGTACTCAAAAATAAACAGCTACTCGTTTCACCCGAACAACACGATACACAGGTCAACCTTATTTACTGCATACTAATCTGCCAGTCATCACCATAAAAATTAATGTATCATTTAGTGCGATGAGATTTGATTACCTTTTATATCCGACAAGTGGCATTAACCGGAACAGCCATATAAGAATTTCTCAAACATTAGTTCCCTAAAAGGTCAATGGTGAACAAGAGTGGGTTAGTCCCAGTTATTTCAGCTAGTCAGATTTCCAACATGATTCATATCAGCACCAGCTCATAAAAAAACATATTGTGACAGTCAAAACATTGTGGTAGCAAAAGATCCCCTTCCTAAAATGTAAAAAGTTACTATCTATGTTGACTATCAATTTAAAGTTAGTGAGAAAAATATTAAGCATATTATTATAAAACATCGGTTTTAAAAGTAAATGGCTTTTAGTCACCACAGCTTGGAAAACAATGGTCAATGACTTTGAGTTTTACTTTAAATTTTACCAAGCTGATTTACTCACCAAAAATCATGTTTCCAGACCATTTCAAGTCTTATTTTGAAGTAACAAAGTGGTTCAATCTAAGTGTGTAAGTTGTTTCCTTTCTTTAAGTTAGTCTTCCAATTAATGCCACTATATTGTTTTTTCAGACTGATTTGCGGACACGCTCGGACGCAAGAGGTGTGATTTATCGCATTAACAAGTTACAGCTGATCATATCGTGATGAAGGCATTGCCTCCTCTCACGTGACTTTCCGCCATTCATTCTTAATTACCCCCAAACAAACTCATGCACGCTTTAGGGGGTCTGTTAAAACATAAGACTATTCTCTTTAAATAAATAGTACATTAAAAACCTGATGCTATAAACCAGACCACATTTTCAGCATAAGACTTTTCCACTTTGATGGACCTTAGAAACTCTGGAGTGTTTTGATCCACAACATATGACTCTCAGCTGTCCGACAGAGCAATGGGATTTCAACTGAGTCATATCTTCACTTCCATCATATGACAGCCGACGCTGAATATTACAACAGAGCTATTCACATCTGATTAAGCAGATCGAGCCAGATAGCAATCCTGTGTGTGAGAACAGGTCTGACAAGCGATTCACAATCTACTGAAGAGTGTGAAATTACACTAACCGTAAGGGATTGGGTATGACAGCATTGCACAGGAGCTCTATACGGGTTCCTGTTTTAACCAGAGATTTATAATATTTATAGAGTGCTATCTGGTCCCATTCATCTCAGCTGCAGTTGCTTGGCTGGCGCTAGAGTTGACAAAAAGTACAGAGTTCGGTACTGAAATTTTAAAAACACCCAATTCCCGCTCACATTTGAGCGCTGTTAAGCCGATTTTTAAACACCGCTAATTGGCCACAGTGTTCACATGCTCAACAGATATGACTGTGATTGGCTACAAATATCAGTGCTTCATGCTTCTCACCGAGCGCTCACACATAAGCACAATGAGAGTGTTTGAAAGCTGCATCTGTCAGTGGATTCCTAATGCATCTGCACATGGACAGATGTGCTGGTGAGGAGTGTGAAGCACTGATCATTGTAGCCAATCACAGTCATATCTGTTGAGCATGTGAACACTATGGCCAATCAGCGGTGTTTAAAACTTGGCTCAACAGCGCTCAAATGTGAGCGGGAAATAGACGTTTTTAAAATTTCAGTTCCGAAAGTACCGAACTCTGTACTTTTTGACTACTCTAGCTGGCGCATTCAAAAATTCTTCCATCTTCGCTCATTTTTGAAACCAATCACCTGAGCCATAAATGATTAAAACGTTAACAGCTGGTCTATGTGATAGTATAGCACATCCGAAAGGACATCCAAACGATCACCTATCACTCATCGACCTCTAATATGGCATATCATCTAAAAGATGTATGTAGTAGCAACTTTTCATGGCAGCTCAATCTAATGTTCACCTAGAAAAATGTCCGCTATTCAAGTGTCTGTGCGGAGTTTGAAAGCTGAACGGTAGCGCTCTTACTGCATGACAGATGAGGTGTCGGTCACTTGCTCTTAAAATACTACATTTTTGGCCAAACAGATACTTTAGAATCTGTAAAGACTCATTATTTATTTTTGTGCACTCAGAGTATCAACAAAACGTTGCGCTTTTGTAAAATAATGAAAGCAAACAAGATGCTCTTTCTGCCGTCTAGCTCTCTGTGAACTTGAAACTTCGAAACTTTGTGTATACTTGCCTTACAGACATGAAATATATCTATAGAGAGCAAAATGTCTACTTTTAAATGAACTAATTAAAATAGCAAACAAATTTTCTCCGATTATGTAATCTGTATGAAATATACATACAGGTGCATCGCTACTGCGGAGATGACGAGTCGGTGTCGCTGAACCTAAAACAAATCAATTGTTTATCGCTAAATTATTAAAACGTTAATGCAGTCTCCTTACTGTTTTTCCATGACACATTTATAATTATTATATCTGCCTGTGCAAATGAGTGCTTATTAGGCTATGTAGGCAATTAAAGGCTCATTATTATGATTTATATGATTTATTAATAAACCTGCGACTAATAGTGAATTAAAATAAACAACTACTAGTCGACCAGAAAATTCTTTAGTCAAAGGCAGCCCAAAAAAATTGTTAAACTAACACTAACAACACTAAGCGCTAGTTTAACTACACTAACCTCTCTCTCTCTCTCTCTATGAATCAGTTTTAAATGAATACGTTTAAACTCATGTATCATCTAAAATTCAGTTTCCTACTTGTAAATACAACCCATCTTGGAACTCAGAATTACTGTATTTCCAACTCCACTTAAAGGCACATATAATATATTTTGATTTTGGTTTGTAAATGACAGTTTAAGAAGAATATTTCCTTAAAATAAAATTTAAAAAAGACAGCCCTGAAGAGTGCCGTCAATGTATGCTCTAGCAAAACTCTTAAAATCTCTACCATTGTCCATTCTTGGACAAGTCTCCGTAATTGGTTTAACACAGAGCCAAAAGTAGGATCAAACTGGTACAAAAATATCTAAACCACAGTCAAATTAGGTAACCTTTTTCTGGTAACTAAACAGAATTGTGGGAATTTCCTTACAACCAGTACATTTTTGCCATCCCATTTTACTGGTGGCTATTATGATTATACAAATTTGCTTTCCTCCCTAACTTTATCCTCTAAAGTTAGCAATAAATTCTGAGCATGTCTATAAATCTGACACCCTGTTATGTTGCACTATGAATGCACGGGGACTCGTTTCAAAACACTTGGACATTATTAAGAAAAAAAAAAAAAAAAAAAACTGCACTGAAACCTATGACGCCACAGTCACATTAATATAAAATGCTAATATGTGACCCTGGACCACCATCCAAACGCTCACCTATCACTGATCGACCTCAAATATGGCATGTCATCTGAAAGATGTATGTAGTAGCAACTTTTCATGGCAGCTCAGTCTAATGTTCACCAAAAAAAATGTGCGCTATTTAAGTGTCTGAAGCTGAACAGTAGCGCTCTGACAGTACTGCATGACAGATGGAGGCGTCAGTGCGGCCACTTGCACTTAAAATACTCTATTTTTGGATATACAGATCAAAGTAATACTTTAGATTAGTAAATACTCTACATTTATTTGTGCACACTCAAGAGAATCAACAAAACATTGCACTTTTGTAAAATAATTCAAGCAAACAGGATGCGCTTTCTGCCGTCTCGCTCTCTTTAAACTTGAGCTTGAAACTTCGAAACTTGGATGTTATTTATAAAAAAAACTGCACTGAAACATATGACACCACAGTCATGTTTATATGAAATGCTAACATGTGACCCTGGACCACAAAACCAGCCTTAAGTAGTACGGGAATATTTGCCAATAGCCAACAATACACTGTATGGGTAAAAATGATCGATTTTACTTTTATGCCAAAAAATCATTAGGATATTAAGTAATGTTCCATGAAGATATTTTGTAAATTTCATACCATAAATATATAAGAATGTAATTTTTGATTAGTAATATGCATTGCTAAGAACTTTATGTAGACAACTTTACAGGCGATTTTCTCAGTGTTTTGATTTCAGATTTTTAAATAATTGTATCTCAGTCAAATATTGTCCTAACAAACCATACATCAATGGAAAGTGTATTTATTCAGCTTTCAAATGATGTATAAATCTCAATTCAAAAAACTGACCCTTGGTTTTCTGGTCTAGGGTCACATTTATTCAATAAAGAACTGAAGTCAGCTGACAATGACATATGCAAAAAAAATGCCCTCAGCCACTTGATAAATAATACACAACTCCTGCGTCAATGTTCGTGTCAGGACTGCCTGAAAGGTGACACCTTTAGTGTAGTAAGTCACGCAAGCCTGATAAACTCAACAAACCTTACATCACAACCCGCATACTCTGGTCCTTTCCATATCTTGGCCTAAACATACATCGTCACGTCTGTCCTGTTATATGCAGAATTTAAGTGAAAAGCTTTTGGTGCAGAAACGCACACTAGAGAAACCCTCTACAACACTATTTGATTCAGAACGAAAGCTACATGGGTCCAAAAAGTGTCTAAAGATAAAACAACGGCTCACTTAACTGAAAGGGTTCCTCTTCTTGTTTACTGTAAGATCATTTGACACTTTTCACATCCATGATTGTTTCACAAAAAGGAGATGTAAACTACAGCCTCTCACCCATTACTTGAAGATGCTGTTTCACATTTTGTAAACTTCCCATAGCGCAGGTCCTTTTTAGGATAAGGTTTTGAAACCACTGATAATGAATGGACAAATTATGAATGAACAACTTATTCTTTGACATTTAAAAAAAGTGTTTCATAAGTCGTTAGTTCAATATTTTATATGAGGAACTGACATGTCCTTAACATCCATTTAGAGACATTTTCCATTGGGAAATTAACCAGGGAAACACCTGAGGGGAAAACGAATGATAATCAAAGCAGGTCTGACTGTTCAGGGAGAGCAAAGACAGAGTAAAGACTAAAGTCCAGTGTCAAAAACATGATGAAGTACAGACTTCGGAAGACTAGGGGTCCCAAGGGGCGAAATGTTTCCTTTTACAACAGATTGCATCTCGGTCGCATGAAGATGAATGAAAGAGAAGCAAGAGAGAAAAAAAAGGAGAACTGAAAGTAGGGAGGGTTTAAACAAGAAAAAAAAAAACACATCTCAGTGGCAAATATTACACCATTATATGATGCTTAAAGCGATAAGCTTCAGTTGGCACTGAGGTTTAACGTTCTTATGGTCAGTTGAACATCTCTGACCTAAAAGGTTTAGCTTTACTGTTTAGTATCTGAGATTTAAAGTTAATATTTAAACAATTGAACAACATATCATTGTTATTTGACAGTTTATTCTGATACATTTATTTATTTTTGTTTTAATGTCTGCACATGCAGGTAAACAGATTAAACATTTAATCTTTTAATGAGTATTCTTTAGCTGATTCATTTTTTGATTATAAATATAGTTACATTTAACATGAAATAAATAAATAAATGTATTATTTAGGGATGCACCGAATGTTCGGCACCTGAAATTATTCAGCTGAAAATAGCAAAAAGAGCTCTTTCGGTGTTCAGCTGAATAAACAAAAAGGCCGAATAAATTATACCGAACAATGACGTGGCGCAATCAAATAGAGGTGCGCACTAATGCAGCAAACATGTCATTACAAGCAAGTATGTCTTTGATGAGAAGAGGAAGGGAAAATCTGCACTGAAACAGCATAATGAGAATCATTCATGAATCTGCTGCTGTCAGCAAAAAGTAGTACTGAGGCAAAGGTCTTCTTGTTGGTTAAAATAAAAATAAAATGTTAAATATTTACTAATGTTAGTATTGCAATTTTACTGTTGTTCTGTAAAATAAAATACATAAGTGAGACAAAAATAATGATTACAACAGCTCTATTAATACATTTATTATAACGTTCTCCTTTGCTCAGCAAAGGTGCATTTATTTGTACATTAAAAAGCACATGCCTGATTTAAGAAGGGGGTCTTAAAAATGGCCAAAGAATATTATTTTACTAACTTATTCATTTTCAGTTAAATTGTGCTTTGTTGGTATAGGTTATAATGTCTACTAGGATGTTAAAAAGGTTTAGTGTTAAGTAAATATTTTTAAATAGTTATTTTGTAATTCATTTCTATATTTGAAAAGCAAGACAAAACTGTAAAAAGCAAATATTGGCTATTTAATGTATGCAATGGTGAAAAAAATGGCAAAATACATGGGGAGAAAAAAAAAACGTGTTCAGTAATCGGTATTCAGCCCAGTGTTTAATTTTGTTCGGCTTCGGCTTTGGCCAAGAGTTATCATTTTGGTGCATCCCTTGTATTATTAGATTTTCATTGATTCTCCAACCTCAGTTTGGAAAACACCAGATCTAACCTAATGTCTATAGAAAGCATATTATCTCACAAAGCCCTTCAAAAATAAGGTCTTATTTTAACCTAAAAACAACAGAAAACAAAGAAAATATATTTTGCATATAGAAAACAAAGCCCGTTTTCACACTTTTAAGGCAAGACACTGCAGGTGAATTGGGTAAAAAAAATAACTTATAGTTACTGCCTTACTTACCCAGCTGATTATGTTGATAATTGCAAACATTTTTTGTATTACAAGTTTTCTAAAATGTTAGGTTTTAATGTGCAAATAAGGCATTATTTAATGAAATATGCACTTATTTGCATACATTTCTAGTACAAAAATCTTAACACTGGATGAAGTCAGTTTCAAAATTCTTGTTTCTTTTTTTTTTGACATTTTAGAGTCAAATGTTTTTACAGAGGGAATTTTGGGAATCTCATTTTGTCACGCCATAATTCAGAAAATACTTAGAACAGGCAGAAAACTATATATTTTTTTAATTTGTAAAAGCCTTTAGGATATAGAAAGGAACAAAAATGTAAAGTTTGGTGTGTGTAAGTGCTACTGAAGTGGAGATTTATAGCTCAGTGTAGGAGAAAAACTCATTTTGAGAAAACAGCCTTTAAAAATATGTATCGTATTTGAAATCTATTGACACAAATAGATAAAGTGCTATAAAAGAAACACTTAAAGGTGTCTTTTGGATGTTTTCTTTCCACAGACAAAACACTTAATGAAAATCCAAAAAGCCCAAAATCTCAAACTTGACTGTTAAAAAACAGTTTTTGCCTGCAGTGCCTCCCCTTAAGACTCTTCGCAATGTGACATTTTAAGAAAAATAAAGCACATTTTATCTCACATTATTCTCGCTATCTCGATACATTCTCAAGGTTTCTTTTACTACTTCTGTTACTGTTTATTCTCATAACTGTAATAGAGTAATTTTACTGTATTGTATAGCACAATGTGTTACAAATAACACCATGTGTTGTATTAATATCTTTAATACTATGAACAAAGAATATTAATTTAAAATTAATTTAGAATTAAAGAGAAAATGAGCTTAACTGACATTGACAGTAATGTCGCAATGCGAAACTATTAATGAGTCTAAAACAGCATGATGGGAAAAAAACAGCCATCGGCATCAACATGAAGCCTTACGTGAAGATGAAGTGGAAAAATCTGCCTACGGAAGAGCATTCAGTGATACCCCGGGGAAAAAACGGTGGTGGCATTTGCGTGCAAGCAGGTAACACGTAGTCCGTGGAGGAAAAGCGATGAGTCAGTCAAGGAGAAGAAAACTGCTCTCCCAGTGAAAGCTTTCATTCCCATGTGCAGTTGCCATGACTACAGCTGATGTGATTACCAGGCAGCAGTGATGTTATGAGGTGTGCTGATGCACTATAGTACAACGCTAAAAGAGTCCTCATGTTAGGAAGCCTTGTGAGAATGACACATATTTTTATGTGTTTAATGAATAAAATCCGGCAAACAAAAGCAGCTGGTGATACTAAAACATGCAGGCTGTGATGTCTTCTAAGCGAGGAATGAAAACATGAGTAAAGAAAGTGACTAATAACAACTAAATCTGTACAGACCAAGTGATTTATGCTTCTGGATGATGTTCAAAGGACAGATAAATTTGATCACGCAAGGTAAAATACACAGCTGGAGCTTCTTTAGTCATTTTTGCAATAACTTTTAACCAACTGATCCCAAAGGTAGTGGATAAACTAAATCAAGTTCAACTTTAAAGGCTATTTTCTCAGTATTTTTATTTTTATTTTTTATTTTTGGTGCACCCTCAGATTCCAGATTTTCAAAAAGTTGCATTTTGGACAAATATTGTCCTGTCCTAACAAACCATACATTATAAGCTTATTTATTCATCTTTCAGATGTGGTATAAATCTCAAATATATTAAAAAGAAACTTACAGATAACTTTGATCACGCAAGATAAAATACACAGCTGGAGCTTCTTCAGAAATAATTTCAGAAACAATGCTTCTCTGAACCATATTTGCAATGACTTTTAACCAACTGATCCCAAGGGAGTGGATGTATTAAATCAAGTTCATACAGGGGTGGTTTATCAAATCATAAATTGTATAATATGTGACCAGAACCACAAAACCAGTCATAAGTAGCATGGTTATGTTTGTAGCAATAGCAAACAATATATTGTATGGGTCAAAATTAACATTTTTTTCTTCTATGCCAAAAATCATTAGAATATTAAGTAAAGATCATGTTCCATTAATATATTTTGTAAATTTCCTATTGAAAATATATCAAAATGTAGTAATATGCATTGCTAAGAACTTCATTTGGACAAGTTTAAAGGTATTTTTATTTTTGCATCCTTAGATTTCAGATTTTCAAACAGTTGTATCTTGGCAAAATATTGTCATGTCCTAACAAACCATATATTATTAGCTGATTTATTCAGCTTTCATATGATGTATAGATCTAAAAAATAAAAATTAAAAACTAATCTTTTGACAGGTTTTGTGGTCCAGGGTCACATATTTACCGGTGTTAAGTTCACACAGGGATAGTTTACCGCATAATAATAATCACAATCATAAATGGTATTATATGCATTACAATATTTTTAATTAAAGTATTTTGTAAACTTCTGTATTAAAATTATCAAAATTGTTTTTTCAGTGACTGGTAATTCAACTCTTGACAGGTCAGGTAGGTAGGTACCATGGCAGTATAACTGCCTACTGAACTTAATTAGTAAACAAGTGCAAGGTCCAGGTAACAATGTGTATGAAAACACCAGTCTGACATTCAGAACTAGCAACTGATAGATGGATTAATGTGTGAAATTTGAGAATTTATACAAAAGCTATGCCTTTTAAAACAAACCTGGTGTATCTACTGTGAACAAGACCTGAATAATTGCTAGTTTAAAGCACAAAAAGCTCAAACTAGACTTTGCAAGCACATGTTCAACGTTAAAACAGAACCAAATTAACTAGACACAACTGAAAAAACACATCCTGCTTGCTTGCACAGACGTACAGGGTGAAAACACGTGTTTCTTTCCCGTTCTCAGTTTTTGTTTTGTTTTTTGGCCAAGTTGTTACACTGTTACTAAACACACGTTCATTAACTCACGGCAGCATAGAAGTCAATGCTAAAGTTTACATTGGACAATTCAACTCTGCTTGAAATTATTGGATAACCGTCCACGCTCAGCACAAACATACTTTACCAGGCTATCAATTATCACCCACTACAGCAGTTTTTGGATTTGCTCTCATTTTAAAAATACACAGATACACAGAACGACACATGTATTTCACTTCATTAAACTGTGCGTGTGCAACGATTTCGTGCTAGTACTCACATCAAAAATGTGCCTCTCCAGGATTTGTTATGCTGCGCTCCGGTGTTGTTATGATAGTCCTCCGTGTGTTTCTGAATTACGAACAACCCCCAAACTGACGTTACTACTCGAAGTAATCGAAAATATGACGGAGTCTGGGTTTAGTAACAAAACTCGCCCTTTCTTTCAAATGCAGCTCTCTCTCATGTAAACGCTCGTCTCTCTCTATCTATTGTGTCCACGCTTTTGATAAGTAAACGCCGTTTTGCCCACGGGGAAGACGCAGGTCAACGGTGCTACACCGCTATACTGTACAACAGCGCCATCTAGCGGTAATACACGAAACAATATATAACTAAAAAAATATATTAGTAAAAATATGCTGAACATTTACTCACACCCAGACGATCCAGCATGAGTTTGTTTCTTAAAAGGAACAGATTTGTTAAAACTGACTTGTTCACAGTGAATGGGTGCCGTCAGAATGAGAGTCCAAACAGCTGATAAAAACTTCACAAAGATTCACAAGTAATCCACACCACTCCAATCCATCAATTAACACCTTGTAAAGTGAAAAGCTGCACGTTTGTACGTATCAAATCCAGCATTAAGACGTTTTTACCTTTTAGAGTCTATAATATTGCCTTGAAAAAGACGTCATTTGAATCAGGAGAGAAATATGCACAGATCAAGTAGCTTTTCCAAGCAAAAATAGTCTGGAACATTTACTCACACCCAGGCGATACAGCATGAGTTTGTTTCTTAAAAGGAACAGATTTGTTGAAATTTAGCATCACTTGTTTACCAATCGATCCTCTGAAGTGAGTGGGTGCCGTCAGAATGAGAGTCCAAACAGCTGATAAAAACTTCACATAGATCCATAAGTAATCCACACCACTTTAGTCCATCAATTAACATCTTGCGAAGTGAAAAGCTGCACTTTTGTAAGAAACAAATCCAACATTAAGACGTTATTACTTTTTAGAGTCTATAATATTGCCTTGAAAAAGACTTCATTTGAATCAGGAGAGAAATATGCACAGATCAAGCAGCTTTTACAACCAAAAATAGTCTAGAACATTTACTCACACCCAGGGGATCCAGCATGAGTTTGTTTCTTTAAAGGAACATATTTTTTTAAATTTAGCATCACTTGTTCACCAATCGATCCTCTGCAGTGAATGGGTGCCGTCAGAATGAGAGTCCAAACAGCTGATAAAAACTACACAAAGATCCACAAGTAATCCACACCACTCCAGTCCATCGATTAACATCTTGTACAGTGAAAAGCTGCACTTTGTAAGTATCAAATCCAACATTAAGACGTTTTTACCTTTTAGAGTCTATAATATTGCCTTGAAAAAGACGTCATTTGAATCAGGAGAGAAATATGCACAGATCAAGCAGCTTTTACAAGCAAAAATAGTCTAGAACATTTACTCACACCCAGGCAATCCAACATGAGTTTGTTTCTTAAAAGGAACAGATTTTTTTTTTTTTAATTTAGCATCACTTGCTCACCAATCGATCCTCTGCAGTGAATGGGTGCCGTCAGAATGAGAGTCCAAACAACTGATAAAAACTTCACAAAGATTCACAAGTAATCCACACCAGTCCAGTCCATCAATTAACATCTTGTAAAGTGAAAAGCTGCACGTTTGTACGTATCAAATCCAGCATTAAGACGTTTTTACCTTTTAGAGTCTATAATATTGCCTTGAAAAAGACTTAATTTGAATCAGGAGAGAAATATGCACAGATCAAGTAGCTTTTCCAAGCAAAAATAGTCTGAAACATTTACTCACACCCAGGCGATACAGCATGAGTTTGTTTCTTAAAAGGAACAGATTTGTTGAAATTTAGCATCACTTGTTTACCAATCGATCCTCTGAAGTGAATGGGTGCCGTCAGAACGAGAGTCCAAACAGCTGATAAAAACTGGTAGATTCACAAGTAATCCCCACACCACTCCAGTCCATCAATTAACATCTTGTAAAGTGAAAAGCTGCACGTTTGTAAGTATCAAATCCAACATTAAGACGTTTTTACCTTTTAGAGTCTATAATATTGCCTTGAAAAAAGACGTAATTTAAATCAGGAGAGAAATATGCACAGATCAAGCAGCTTTTACAAGCAAAAATAGTCTAGAACATTTACTCACACCCAGGCAATCCATCATGAGTTTGTTTCTTCAAAGGAACAGTTTTGTTAAAATTACTTTTTCACCTTTTGATCCTTTGCAGAGAATGGGTGCCGTCAGAATGAGAGTCCAAACAGCTGATAAAAACTTCACAAAGATTCACAAGTAATCCACACCACTCCATGTGTCCACTCCAAATGTATTTATTTATACATCATTTGAAAGATGAATAAATAGGCTTTCTATTGATGTATGGTTTGTTAGGATAGGACAAGATGCAATTATTTAAAAATCTGGAATATGAGGTTGCAAAAAAATACTGAGAAAATTGCCTTTAAAGTTGTCCAAATGAAGATCTTAGCAATGCATATTACTAATCAAAAAATAGGTTTTGATATATTTATGGTAGGAAATGTACAAAATATCTTCATGGTACATGATCTTTACTTATTACCCTAATTATTTTTTTGAATAAAAGAAAAATCAATAATTTTGACCCATACACTGTATTTGTGGCTATTGCTACAAATATACCTATGCTACTTAAGACTGGTTTTGATTTTGTGGTCACAAATGTAGTTTGATTTTGATGTGAGAGGACAACAGGGGATGGACTTTTCCACTGGAGAAAGCATTATTATGAATTATATATATATATATTGTTTTTTTACAAACATGCAACTTTTGCCTCAAAAGTCATTAATTGATGGACTGAGTGGTGTGGATTATTGTGATGTTTTTATCAGCTGTTCGGACTCTCATTCTGACGGCACCCATTCACTGCAGAGGATCAATTGGTGAGAAAATTATGTAATGCTACATTTCTCCAGATCTTACTCACACCCAGGCGATACAGCATGAGTTTGTTTCTTCAAAGGATCCAATCTACATCTTGGATTGCCTAAAGGTCAGCAAATTTTAATTTTCAGGTGAAATATTCCTAAAAATAAACATTCCAAAAACATTCTACGTTCTTCATAGAACAATCAACGCAAATAAAGCATCACCATTTTAAATTAAGAAGGCCTCATCTGAAGGAGCATGCACTGCTTCAATGCCCCATCATTAATAAATAATTATATAAAGTTTAGAGGTAACATTCTTTGCAAAGCCTCTAATAATTATTTAGAACCTTTTATCTTTTGTGGCTAACTGTTTGCAATCAAACTAGCAAGTTTAATCCTATAATTTTTATTCTGTACTATGCACTAACCTATTAACCTACAGTCATAGTCTAGTTAGTAATAACCGAATGATGACAGAGAAATTATTATATCATAGGCAAGTGTGCATGCTGCAAAAATGAGAGAGGAGTTTGCAGTCACTTGTAAGGAGTCAACTGTTTTTCTTTCTTGTTATTCACTCAAACAAGGTAGACTGTCACAGTTGGACCATATCTGATCATCCAGAACAGGAATATGTCAAATTTTAGACAAACCAGTAAGGTCTACATGACAAGCTAGTTTTAAAAGCTGTGAATTATTTCCTAAGGCATATTGTGCAATTTTTTTCAGTTATACAAAACATGCTTCTGAATGCAATATGAAAGATGTTTATTGTACAAAACATGTGCTGTCATTCATTTAAAATCTGAATAAAAATTTAAATTCTATTCATTTTAAACAAACCTTGTTTGCTTATGCCAGCGTATATACACTGTATTCCATGCAGTTTACTAATAAACAACAGTCATACACATATAAATATAAAACTATAGACTCACCTGACTTTTTCAAGACAACAAATTTGTTCTTCGAAATTCATTGACTTCCGTTTCTCCTTTGCTTATCCAAGTGAATCCAAAGGGCTGAAACCTCAATTTAGCTTTCGCGGTCATCTAAACTCAAACACAGGCCTTTATAAGAGCTCAAAGGCACATTTGTTATCTTGCAGCAACACTAACTCTCACCAAACCCGTGATAACGAATTCGTAATAGGCTATCAAATGTGCCCACAATGCAGTATTATTCGTCCCTCAGAGGAACAGAAAGGCGAGAGTTGTCCTCTCATCGCACCTGTTCCGTCTGTGCATTCCGCGTTGATTTAAGCGGCCTAAATGCAGATCTCATTATTCACTTGAAAACCAGGTTTTGCAGCTCTCCACTTCTGCAGCTCTTTAAAATTCTGACCGGGCTTGCAACCTAATTAAGCAAAATTTGCGGAGCAATTTATTGAAGCTGTATGTTGAATAATCACCAGGACTGTCGTCTCAGGCTTTCACTGGTTTAATAGGTAGGTCAGGAACGAACATGCGGTTCGAGCGGGTAGTAAGATTAGTAATATGAGCAAAGAAGATTTGAGGCTTAGCGCCGACCTCGAAACTGGCTTTTGCGCGCAAATGGTTTCTTGTGCGCGCCTCTCCACCAACGCGCGGCGCAAGTCTACAAAATCTATTTTGTTGTAGTATTATATATATACTTAGTGGCTTAAATTAAACGTGCGTTGATATTATCTGCTTTAACCCTTGTGCATTTAAAAAAAAGTTACACATAGGGGCAAAATGTGCATATGTCCAAAAACTGTCATAAAAATATTATTTATTAATCTTTTTTCCACTTTTACTGATGTCGATTTTTTAACCAGCATCTGTTCTATCCATAGATACCAAACATTAATTTTCAGAATTGTAACCCTTTAAATGCTGGTTTGTTTACATAATGCCACAGGTGTTTTTTTAATGAAAAAATGAAAAATAGTAATTTCCATATACTAAAAGCTAAGCAGATTTTTTTTTTTTTGCTTATTAGATTCTTGGGTTTTAGTGAAGAACAACAACATTAATTTTGAGGTATTTATTTATATTTTTATGTAGTGTTAGATTAAAAATAAACGTATATGCCAAATTTGAAAAAAAAAAAAAATGGCACAATCTAGTAAAACATGGTAAAAATGTAACATTTGAAGCCTTGCCGATAGAATGAAATATTAAAATGTAAAAATGTAACATTTGAAGCCTTGCCGATAGAATGAAATATTAAAATTTCAATAAAATAATCACCTGAGCCAAAATGTACGCAGTTATTATTAACACAGGCACACTTATAACAAAAAACTGAAATGGACAAAAATGTCCATAAGGTCGCACAAGGGTTAAAATACAAGAGATTGAAAATGAAATAACCGTTCACAAATCAAAAGGCGGAGTGATGCAGGGGTCTGAAGCTTTCATTTGTACACAGTTGTATGCTCGCTTGAAGAAGCGCAAGGCTGTTTTTTTTATCTTACTCTAAAAACTAGGCTACTTTTGATGTAACTCGGTCGATTTAGTTAAATATACAGTAGGTGATTTGATTATTACTTTAATAAAACAGTTTAAGGCTGCATAATTTGCTTAATTACTCTTTATTTTTGGTGATGGGAATAGTTTGCCTTCGAGTTCTGGATGATTGTACACAGCGTTCTGGTTGTCAAGCGTGATAAAATACATTTTCAGTTCATAACGGTAATTGTGACATTCATTATCAGAGGTAGGCCTAATGGTGAGCTCCTTTCATTCGTGTCTTTATACAATTTATAGTTTAGGCTCAAATTCAGTGCGCATCGGTTTCAGAATTCAGCTCAACATCGCCTTTGGTTAGTTGCGCGGAGATTTTTTTCCAAAATAGTGTTGACAAAGCTCACATTGCAGCTGTTGTGTTAATGTGGTAAAACATTTAGCTTGGACACGAGAATTTTTCAAAATATTCTTCATAAATGTTGTGTGAGGTATTATAAGATATTACTGCAGGTAATGGACAGAATTTAAGTTTGAAAAAGTTACGTGCGTCATTTTTTAACTTCTCGATTGCCTTGGTCAAAATGTATGTACACTATACCAGTTTTTGAAAAGTAAGATTTTTAATGTTTTCTTTTAAGAAAAGTATCTTCTGCTCACCAAGGCTGCATTTATTTGTTCCAAAGTACAGCAAAAACAGAAAAAATGAAACATTTTTACTATTTAAAATAACTGTTTACAATTTGAATATATTTTAAATGTAAGATTTTTAATGTTTTTTAAAAGAAGTCTCTTCTGCTCATCAAGCCTGCATTGATTTTTTTTTCCAAAATACAGCAAAAACTGAAAAAAAATTGAAATGTTTTTACTATTTAAAATAACTGCTTTCTATTTAAATACATTTTAAATTAATTTTTTTACTGTGATTTCAAAGCTGATTTTTTAGCATCATTACTCCAGTCACATGATCCTTCAGAAATCATTCTAATATTCTGCTCAAAAACATTTATTATTATTGCTATTATGTTTAAAACAGCATCAAATACATCAATTTAAAACAGCATTGCTAAATAAAATAAATAATTTAATTTCTTTTATATAAAGTGTATAGTTTATTATTTTACAAAAGCTTTTCATTTCAGATAAATGCTGATCTTTGGATCTTTCTATTCATCAAATAATCCTGAAAAAAAATGTACTCAACTCTTTTAAATATTAATAATAATAATAAAATGTTTCACGAACATCAAATCAGCATATTAAAATGACTTCTGAAGGATCATGTGACACTAAAGACTGGAGTTATGATGCTGAAAATTTAGGTTTGATCAAAAAAATAAATAACATTTTAAAATATATTCAACTAGAAAAGAGTTATTTTAAATATGAAAAATATTTTAAAAATATTTTAAAATTTAACTGTTTTTGCTGTACTTTATATCAAATAAATGCAGGCTTGGTGAGCAGATAAGATAAGGCTGTATGTATGTATGTGTGTGTATGCATGTATTTATAAGACCATTAAATTTATTATAAAATGAAACTGACCAAGAATAGATTTATACATGTCTAAATCTATAGGTGAAAGACTGCGGATTACAGTTTGTAATACATTTCACTCACTGCAACATGGAACTGCAGAATGGCCACAATTAGATGTTCGACTTCAAATGTAAACTTTCTTTAGTCCAAGGTTTGTAGCATGCATTTTGCACTCTTAAAGAAGAGGGGGAGCAAAAATTAGTGATTCGTAAAATGGGCTTTTTGTTTTGTGTTGATCAGAAAGTCCTACTATTTTCTATCAAAATGAATCAAAATAATGTCAGCATTAGCATATGCAATTGAATCAGAGTGAATTATATATGAACTTTTATAAAATATGAAACATACGCTGTATAACAAAATCTGCAATAATCCCTAAACATATATTTATATATTTGTATGTCTTTATTTCTTGCATAAATAAATAAAAAAAATAGCTGTGCAAACATACATGGTAAAATTTTGTACAATTTAAGAATGTCTGAATTTATAGGCTGTAATTTTGTGATGGGTTGAAAAACCACAATGCATGCTAACTACAAGACAATGCGTGGGCATCTTCCTGAAGCCTCTCTGCTGTCATCTGAACCCTGTGTGGTTAGACCAGAGTAAAGAGATGCATACACAGGATGTTACAGATGAGGGTCCCATGAAACAGATGCAACACCTGCTCACATGTCCACTCACTGCAGTGACACAAATACATAAACTACACTGATATAAAACTAACATTTAAAAAAAAAAAAAAACATTTTTACATGAATAAAATGATGCATACAAATATATTTTTGCATACTGTCGGCATGCATTGACAAAAAGCCAACTTGCTGGTTTTATGATTTGTTGAGCACACATTTTTGACCATAAATACAGGCATGCACAATAGACAGAATTAGTGATACAACTGGTGTGATGGACTGCATTTAGTCTCATTTGGTGTATTACTAAGCTAAATTACTTTACAACCTAGTTTGTAAATATCATTTAGTTTTGGTTAATTGCTTAAATCTGTACAACAACCAAAAATCGCTGACATAAAATGTTTTCATATCATGAAACTCTTGATGCTCAGGACATAGGACACATTTATTTTAGTGATTTGTTTTTCTATTCAAAGCAATTGTTTTCATGTATTTTTAGAATGCCATTTTAACCCAACATTGCACAAATATGTAGGTTTTTGAAGTGCAGAGTGGTGAAATGTCTCAGACTCAGTAAGCGGGCGAAGGTGTAGGCGTTGAGCATTGGCCGTTCTTCTCTCACCATGCTGCTCTTTTCATCTCACACCCGTGTGGTTAGATCAAAACAAGTGACTGCATTCAGAATTACAGCAGATTGTCAGATGCGTATAGTTAAACGGCAAGAAGAACACCTGCTCAGTCTGCATTGACCTTTCTGAATACAAATCTGTAGATCTTTGCGACACAGAGAAAGCCACACCAATGCAGAGCAACAGTGACTTTGTGGAAATTATATAAGAATATTTTTGGCCTCTGAGTTCAATAAGCAGAGTTATGTCTTGATAATCACATCAAGTATGCAGTAACAAATAGTGACAATACACATCATATTTCCAGGTTAAAGAAACTAATAAAGTAACTGCTAAGTGCATTAAGCAGTCATTCAAGGAGGTATTAATTACACATAATATGGCTCCACGACCCATTTCCTGAAACACAAAATTAAAAGTAAGATGGAAGCTATTTTATCCTGGCAACATTATTCCAAAATTATGAACAATGTTACTAATTAGCACTCTCAAGAGCCCCAGACCACTGAGAAACATAATGCATAATGTAAACAGGTATTTCCATCTTCAGAACCAGGTGTCTATAGGCCTAGCTTTTGTGCAAGTGATTTATATAAGCACGGAAGATCCACCCACTATAGACAAGTTTTTTCTTACTTGTTTTGTTTCTCCTTGCAGGCCGTTTTCAGTCTAACTGAGAGACCATTCATTGCATGATTGCCTTGTTAAGTTAAAAGTGGTGCATTAGATATTTTTTAGACAAGTTAAAATATAAACATGGGTATTTGGATGCATCTTTGGATGCTGTTATGCTCTTGCTTTTTTGCTTCACACAGTAAGTTTTTTTTATTATTATTTGACATTTTGCCTGCATTTTAGCACACATTTGTATTAATTTCAAAGTGTTTAACAATTTAATCTACTTATCTAGTCATAATACAAAACTCAGATCCATTTTTAACTTGTTTTTACTATTATTTTGTTTGCAGCTACTTACTCGTTCGTCTTGAATCAGTCACCGGGACTCACACACGTCTCAGTCGGCGATTCTGCAGAATTAAGATGTATATTTGAGCAGATTGTTAACTACTGCTACACTGATGCTACATGGCAAAAGTTGAATCTACGGACCGGAAAACTCATGTCAGTGGATACCATCCATGTGAATACAAATAGACAACAAGATTATAAAACTTGCGTTTTGACTTTAAATAACCTAAACAAGAATGATTCGGGCATGTACTATTGCTTCAGCCATTACAACAAAATGGCTATGATCGGCAGTGGGACCAGGGTGATCGTAACAGGTAAATCTTGAGTGAAATTTCATCTGCACTTTTTAGGGTCACTATTAAAACAAATAACATTTTGTCTTTATTTTCTCTGCTGTAGATCAAAACCAAAACTCTAATCCAAAACTCTCCATCCTATACTCACAACAAAAACCTTACTCGTCGGTATCGCTGCAGTGTCTTGTGTCTGGACTTGTCCCGTCTCAGGTGCGCATGTTCTGGAGGATTGGAGAGAAAGAGCATTCTGGATGGACCGAGTCCGCCTGGACAGACGGCTCTGATTCAGCCACAGAATTCACTCGGGCTCATCTTACCGTTTCTTCAGAGGACTGGAATAGAGGAGATGAAATTCAGTGCTTTGCTGAATATAATGACAAAAACATCTCCAAAACCCTGATGCCATACAGTGCGTAAATGATAACACTTTCAGAGAAACCTGTTATTGTCCACTCAGTTTCTCGGTAAAAAAATATCAATTCAAAAAAAAAAAAGTATTTAAATTAAATGCACCTACGGTTATTAAAAAACTTCTTCTATTTCAGGACCAGAGCCTAAAATCTACTCGTGGCTTGTGTATACCGGCTGTGTGGCAGCGGTCCTTACCATCCTGATAACCGTCATTATGTCTGTTATTTTATACCGAGGTAAGAATTTATCGCTTTTGATTTTGTAGGAAATGCAAATTGTTCCAAATGCTAAAAATTAATCATGTTTATTTTCTAAATCAGTTTAAACTTACACTGTTCAAATTCTAAAAAGTTCTAAACTGCCTCTGAAATGAGTTTTGTATATATATATAATAATATATAATAATATGTATATATATATAATAAAATGTTCACAATGCTGTTAACATGACAGTAAAGAGGACAAAATGTTAGAATAGATTTATGACAAAGTTTTCTTTTTGTTATTGATTTATTCAATGTATTGAAATAAGCATATACCAAGTTAGCCTTTTACTGATCAGAAATCAAAATATGAATGTGCTAGTTTACATATTGGAGAAAATATATAGGCTATAAATGTGCTCAATTTCTAAACACATCACTGATTCTTGAGACATGGGACAAAACATGTCTGTTAATAGATGAATGTATTCAGCACAATTATCCTGTTCAGTTTAACTGTACTGAGTCCACATTCAACATGCAGTCATCATATTTAAGTGGTCATTTTTAATTACATTACATATAACATATTTATGTATTTGTGTATTTAATTGCTTAAATATCATCTCCGTCAGATGAGTATTTTGATTATGATATTTTATATTTGTTGAGGTATTGTTGGTCACATGTGAAAATCTGCTAACATGAAAATGTGTTTTGAAATGTTAAAAACATCTGATTTGCTTGATTGCAAAATAAGTGATGGCAAGGTAAAAAGCTCATTTTGAAAAAAAGAGAAAAGCTCAGTAGCTTAGTATATAACATAAAAATGTAGTTTAATTTATCTGAGTACAAGGTTTTAGTTTTTCAATATTTCACCCTGTTCTGTCACACTTCTCGAGAATCAGTGATACACAGAACAAAAAATATTTAGATACACATAACATACAAATATGCATAAACATTAACTATAAAATGCATTTTATTATTAAGCAAAATGTCCTGACTGCACATTTCAAATATTTAATTTAAAAATGATTAAAAACTACCTAAAACAATGAAAATTGCATTTATGCATGTCGCCAGTGTCTAACGCTACATTTTAACATGAAATATAATGTTTAAAATCCTTCAGAAATATTTTTATTTCACATTTTATGCACCTCCATATCCCATCTGTGATTTAAATTCATTTATTTAAAATAAATTTATAATAGTTGAGATATAATACACATTTTAGAAGTGTCCCCAGGCTTTCACTCAGTCCTGTTGCCCTAACACATCCCTCCTGTAAAAAACAGGGAAAATTTTTAACATAATATTGCAACTGGATCTTCTGAAAGCAATGAAATGACCGAAAGCATTATTTTCTTTTCTGTATATTTGATGATATTGTGATGGTGGCAGTGTCTGTTGGTACTTGTTTGTTTTTAAAATACAAATCTTTGATGAATCGCTATAATAAGCTGAGTATCCTCATAATATTAGTATGTACATCATGTGGCTATATTTTATGTATTTGCTAATTTTATCCTAAAATTTGAATCCTGTTACTCATATACTCATATATCCTATACTCATCTATAGTAACTGAGTATTAGTTGCAGGAATGAGTGTTTTATTCTCAACGTCTTTTTCTCATTTTTTTTTTTTGGCCCAGAGAAAACCGATGGTTGTTCCTGCATTGCTGTTTTATATTATGACAGAAAATGTACTTGCAATTTCTGTCCTGTGGCAATTATGTATAAGACTCAAACATGGAATGGCATTTGAGTGTGACCTGCGCTGTAAAAAAATATTATCCTCTACCCCTAAACATAACCCTAAAGCAAGCAGTAATACCTTACATGTGCAGTCAAACCTATATAGCAATATAATGGATATTCATTCCTGTTACCCAGTTTAATTTCTGTTACCATTCATAAAAAATAAACAAATAAAAATAAATAAATAAATCATTTTCAATTATTTTCCCATTGTTTAATAAATTGCATCACAAAAAAGATAAACTTGAGGTTTGAGTCACCTTTAAAATTAAAAAATGGTTTTGTGTACTTTAGAAAAATACACCTTGTGTAGAAAAATAGTGATTTTTTTAATGATAAATATAAGTTTTTTGACCATGAAACCAACCATTTCTTTAAAATAAACACTTTCCTGCGGGAAAATAAAGGAATTTGTTGACATATTTTTAAACATGCTTTTTAAAACACATAAGAGTTTTGGTAACAGGACTGAGAAAAAAAAACATTCATCCTCCACTTTAAAATTCTGTTAAAAAAATAAATATGTTACCTGAGATGGACCAATACAGATTTTGAATAGTTAAATATGTGTATTACTAGTTTCCATCTGAAAAAAAAAAAAAAAATTATATATATATATATATATATATATATATATATATATATATATATATATATATATATATATATATTTATTTATATTTATTTCTTATTTTTTTTTTTGGAAGAGTTTTGGAAGCAAATGTCTCCCGTTCGATGGAATGGCCCCTTAACATCAATCAATAACCGCATGAATAAAAATAAAAAGGTGCATTGGTGTATACATTGGTAAAACTGTCTAGCTGATATGATATCAGACATCTTGACATTTTTTAAATGATATATTTAATGATATATTCTGATTTTCTCCATTACATTTCTCAGATATGTTGATGAACAAAAAATCCAAAAGGTCAGTATTACAACATATACTTTCTAAATGTCAAAACTGTAATATAAAGTAACTGAATGAAACTGTAAAATGTATTTTATTTTAGGCTCACAAGAAAAGATGCCCACCGCAAAATTTCATATGGTAAAGTAACCTTAAACTGTAAAGCCTAATGTGATATTCTGCATTTAAAGCAAATTAATGTGTTTATTTGTTTTCCCTTGAACAGGTAAACAGAACACATTGAGAGAAGATAGTTCATCTGTTATGGTAAGAGACAGAAATGAAGACGGTGAAGTGGATCACTAAAGTTTTTTTTTTTTTGTTTTTCCTGCATGTGTCTTATGAAAGACTGTTTTTGCTGTCACTTAAATACAGCTTCAAATATGTCATACAATATGAACTTTGTATGAAAGTTTGATGTAGCAATATTTTATTTATTGACCAAAAAGTTCATGTACATGGTTAATGAAGCAATCTATGTTTAAGCAAAATAGTTTTGCTTATATTTTTCATGAAACTTATTTGAGAGTGTGATGCAGCATGTTACTTTTTTTAAAGGCAAGTAAATAAATAACAAATAAATGGTAATAAAAAGTGGTATATATATTAAAAACAAGACTTGTACTATTTTCAATATGATAGTTTAACTAAACGAGGCACTCCAGTTCTAATTTGTAGAACAGAGAATGAAAGATTTTTAGTAATGATGGTTTAAATTTTAACCTGTACCTCAAGTTTCTTCAAATGTTTGAGCCTCCAGCATTTTGTATCATTTACTTTAATGGCTGTTTGTCCTTTTTGGAGCTTGACAGAGGTGGTCATGAATGTTGTTAAAATAAAATTAAAAAAATGTTCAAATCCTTTAAAAGTGTTCTTTTTTTATTGCATGCCTCTCTGGATCACTTGATTCTGACTGGTCAATTGTGACATTGAGTGGTCAAATATTTATTCATTATTCATTATATTTATTAATTGGCAATAGAAATAATGGAGCAAACACATTCAAACACATACATAAAGTTGCAAACTTTTAATTAACCAAAGCTTTTAGTAATTTTATTTAAAAGCTAAAGTATAAATACATTTTTATTTATACTTCGGCTGGCATTTTCTAATGTCAACATTTTGTTCAATGCTTCTCTGGGGATTTCATCAGTTATGGGCAGTCCTTCAAATCAATAAAGGTAACGCAAAAGTAAATTTGTAATTAGATTATATAATTATATTAAAAAAGGTACAACATAGTTAAAATTTAACTAAAGTAACCCTTGTAGGGATAATTCTCACATGGACATGACATTTTCTTTTGTGGAGAAGGACATTTTGGAGTATGCTCAAATAAAAGTAAGAGTATAAATATAATATAAAAACTAAAATAAAAGTTAAGAAATTAAATAAATTGTTTACTTACATATCTTAAAACAATGACATTTTGTTGTTGTTTTTTCCTTACTCTTGTCCATGGTCATGTATATTTATGAGTTAGGATTTCTTTCTTTATTATTATCTTTTTTTTTTTTTATAAACATTAGTCCTCTTGAAAATGGATGGCACTGCAGGCAAATCACACTTTCCAGACATCAGTTACTGTATACATATAATTTTTTGTTAATCAAAGAATCCCATCATAGTTTCTACTCTAGAAGCAGCACATTTTTCTGATTTCTGAAAATCCTGAAATCATTTTAATATGAAAATTCAGCTTTACCACCATACAAATATATTGCATTTTAAAATGTTTCCAAATAGAACATAGTTATTTTAAATTATAATAATATTTCACAGTATTGTTGTTTTTACATTTGCATGATCAAATAAATGCAAAACCCTCTAAAAGCCACCTCTGTCAAAAACGAGGTAATGATATTGAGTGAATGCTCTCACACATATTTTACATCCATCAAATTCTTTTACTTCAAACTCGCTAAAATCCCAGCCTCAGCCCAATCAGAAGTACCGGTACTAAACTAAACCTATACATGCACTCTTAAAAATAAAGGTCTTTAAAAGGTTCTTCAGAGCAATTCCATAGAAGAACCGTTTTTGATTCCACAAAAAAACATTCAGTCAAAGGTTCTTTGAAAGAACCATCTCTTTTTTACCTTTTTATAATCTGAAGAACCTTTTTACGCCACAAAGAAGTTTTTGTGAACCAGAAAGGTTTTTCAGATATTAAAGGTTCTTTATGGAACCATTTAGACAAAAAGTGTTCTTCTATGGCATCATGAAGCACCTTCATTTTTAAGAGTGTATAGGAGCCTGATAAAAATGCTTATTTTAAAGAAATACATCAGATGAATTATGCATTTGAACTCTTCATATTTAGCTATCATGAGATATCTGTCCTAAATCCCTGATGTGTGCAGCACAGAACATTTTTTTCTTTGCAAAATCAAATGAAAATGAATTTTATGGTAATGTTACTTTTTATTATATATAATAATGCAGGCAACATATGTTTGAAATCGTGTTCGTATTGTATGCATGCAAATTTGTTTTTGTAATGGACTGAAAACCCACAGTGCATGAAACAGGAAAATGCATGGCCTCTTGTTGTAGCCCTCATACTCCTATTTGACAGCTTGCGGTTAGACAGAAGCTGCATAACAGGATGTTAAATGAGACAAGGGTCTCGTGAAACACAGCTGCAAACCTGCTTTCACTGTCCATTTTTGCAGCAACTCCACTGGCATTACTTAAGCCTTGTTGTGAAAATTGTGAATAGCTAATAATTAATAATCCTCTTTTTTATTATTCAGATTTTCAGATTTTAGGGTTATGGTTAGTGATCATTTTTGTATTTATAATTTCACATTGTGTGTTAAGGATGTATGTTTAAAAAAAAATCTATGCACCCTCATGTTGTTTCAAACTTGTATGAATCTTGTTTAACACTGACAATAACATTGCATGGGCAAAATATATTCTACAGAAAAATTCCATTTATATTTGGGTAAAGTGTTTTAACAATTTATATTTAGTAGGCTGACATGCAAACATATGTGGAAGTGCAGGGTGCAGGGTGGAGAAACAGTATTGTCAGTTTGTGAGTGAAGGTGTGTGGGCGTTGAGCATTGGCCGTTCTTACACCATGCTGCCCTTTTCATCTCACACCTATGTGGTTAGATCAAAACAAGTGACTGCATCCAGATTGTAAAAAGACTAAAAGTCTAAAAGGAGAGTTAACTGACAAGAAAATATCTTCCCAGCCTGAAACAGACAATAAAAACTTATCCATTTAAAGGAACTGTACACTGTTGTTGAGAAAGGCTCAATGTATTTGTTAGGCTCAATATATATAAACAGTATCTCACAAAAGAGTACACACCTCACATTTCAGCAACCATTTTAGTATATCTTCTCAAGGGACAATACTACAGAAATTAAACTAGGATATATTTAGAGTAGTCAATGTGCAGCTTATATAGCAGTATAGATTTACTGTTCCCTGAAAATAACTCAAATCGAACTTATTGTCAAAATAGCTGGCAACAAAAGTTAGTACAAAAAAATGAAACAGAGTTACACTACAGTGGTCAGGGTCATACAGAGGTTTTCCAAGATGGGTTCCATTCAAAACAGGCCTTGCAAGGGTCAATCAACGAAGTTGAGCACTCGTTCTGTGCAGCAGGTGCAGAACCTGGCTTCAAAAAACAGATGCATGAGTGCTGCCAGCATTGCTTTAAAGGTTGCAGAAGTAGAAGGTCAGCTTGTCAGTGCTCAGACCATACGCCGCACACTGCAACAAATCGGTTTGCATAGGCGTCGTCCCAGAAGGAAGCCTCTTCTGAAGCTGGCTCACTAGAAAGTTTGCAAACAGTTTGCTGAAGACAACCTGTTTAAGAGCATAAATTACTAGAACCATGCCCTGTGGTCTGATGAGACTATAAGATAAACTTGTTTGGCTCAGATGGTGTCCAGCATGTGTGGCGATGCCCTGGTGAGGAGTACCAAGAAAATTGTGTCTTGCCTACAGTCAAACATGGTGGTGGTAGCATCATGATCTGGGGCTGCATGAGTGCTGCTGGTTCTGGGGAGCTGCAGTTCATTGAGGGAAACATGGATTCCATTATGTACTGTACATTCTGAAGCAGAACATGATGCCTTTCCTCCAGAAACTAGGCTGAACGGCAGTTTTCCAACATGATAACGATCCCAGACACACCACCACGATGACAATTGCCTTGGTGAGGAAGCAGAAGATGACCAGGTATGTCTCCAGACCTGAACTCTATTAAGAACCTTGTGTCTAACGTCCAGCAGCTTGTGATGTTATTATAAAGGAGTGAAAGAGGATCCCAGCAACAATCTGTGCAGCTCTGGTCAATTTCAGGATCAGGATGATAAAGGCAGTGCCAGATATCAATGATGCTAACACTATATATTGACACTTTGGACAAGTTCACTTAGGGTGTACTCACTTTTGTTGCCAGCTATTTTGACAATAATAGTTGTATGTTGAGTAATAGTAAGTCTAGAACTCATCAACATGGAGATTAGATTAATGCAATATAACCATTTCTACAGTATCTGAAACATAAAGCCTTTTTAAGTGCCACTTTGCAGTCTGTTTGCTAAAATTACAATTATAGTAAGTTCTTACAGAGTCTCTGATTTGCAACATAAAATCTTTGCCCTACTGTTGCTACAGGAAGGGCCACCCTCTGGTGAGTTTTTTTCATTGTGGTTTCAATCACACTCTTGCGTGTACTGGCGCCTTGTTGCATTAAGATTGTGACATTAAGCCTTGAAACTATTACTATGGACATCTGGACGTGCTGCTGGATTTTATACATTTCAGCTGTACTAAGTAAGCCTATGCCAGTTATCAATCACATCACATTTATGTTAACTCCTCATTAATTTAATCTTAATCATGTAGATTATTCACTTTAAATCTGTTTTATTTTCTCATTTGCAGCTACTCACTCGTTCACCTTGAATCAGTCACCGGGACTCATATACGTCTCAGTCGGCGATTCTGCAGAATTAAGATGTATATTTGAGCAGATCGTTAAATACTGCTACACCGATGCTACATGGCAAAAGTTGAATCTACGGACCGGAAAACTCACGTCAGTGGATACCATCCATGAGAATACAAATAGACAACATGGTGATAAAACTTGCGTTTTGACTCTTAATAACTTAACCAAGAAAGATTCAGGCGTGTACTATTGCTTTGGTCATTACAACAAAATGGCTATGATCGGCAATGGAACCAGGGTGATTGTAAAAGGTAAATATGGAGTGAAATTTCATCTACACTTTTTTCTAGGGTCACTATTATTAAAACAAATAACATTTTGTCTTTATTTCCTCTGCTGTAGATCACTCTGCACCAGAACTCTCCATCTTACACTCACTACATGTACCTGACTCACCATCTGTATCACTGCAGTGTCTTGTGACTGGACTTGTTCCGACGCAAGTGCGAGTTTTCTGGAGGATTGGAGAGAATGAGTATTCTGGATGGACCGAGTCTGCCTGGACAGACAACACTGATTCAGCCACAGAATTCACACGAGCTCATCTCTCCGTTCCTGCAGAGCAGTGGAATGAAGCTGATGAAATTTACTGCTTTGCTGAATATGGTGGCAAGAACATCTCCAAAAGTCTGTTGCGAAGCGGTGCGTAAATTTCAGAAAACACTAAATTATTACATGTTATTACCTCATTTGATCTCTTTATTGTCAGAATTCTAAAAGCAGACTAATTGTTGAAGTAACTAAAAACTTTTTGTTTTAAATGCCAATTACAGGATTTATTTTTATTTATTTATTGGGCAGTGTTATTGTGTGTTTGTTACAAACACCTATCAATACCCTGATTGAATAGTTAAAATTGATTTGAACATTTAGAAAAATGTTCTACTATTTTAATTACTTTTAAATGTAGTCAACAAATGAAAACATTCTTGTACATTCAGGCAAGATATATTAGGTCAATATAAAGATACCTAAAGACTGAATCCTTGTGTTCACTACAGTACCTTGTACATGCTACAGTAAATCAATAGTGTATTAATTATACTCTGATCATAATTTAATCTTTCAGGACCGAATCAAAGAACTCTGTGGATTCTGTTCTGTAGCTGGGGGACAGCATTCCTGACTATAACTGTGGTCTTCTCCATTTGTTTATGCCGAGGTAAAGATTTAAATTAATCTGGAAATCTGTATAGTGACCTCAAACTAATATATGCAAATACTACTTGAAAAATAGCATTATTCCCAACATTAATATTCTGGTTTAAGCAAATAAAAAACAAAATATGTGGGTTATTTACACAAAAATATTAAATTGCTAAAAATGTTTAATAATACTTTTTTTTTTCTATTTCAGTTTACAGGGTTACAATTTACATTTACAAAACATTTACAGTGTCAGTGGGCTATATCAATAAATAATACATCTAAAAATATTTTGCATGCATAAAATATTTTCTAAATTATGACTATTATTGTATGCTATGCCATGTGCATTAGACAGATGCAGTCATCTAGTACACTAAATATGTATACAGTTCATAACACATGTTTTTGTTATTATTATTAAATAAAGTCATATTGTGTTTACCCTTTAACAGGTAAACAGAGTGCAGTGACTACAGAAATTTCATCTGTAATGGTAAGCATGGTATAGTCTAAAAATGTAAAATGTAAAATGTAAAAATGTAAATATATTATTATTTATTATTTATTGTTCCTTTCAAATAGTTGGTGAATTTGTTTGTTTAAAAAAAATTTTAATTTTGTTATTTGAAATTCGAAAATCTGTTAGTTTAGACTACTAACTTATACAAGAGAAGACAAAAATGTACTGTCAAGCATAGTTTTGGTGAGGATGTTATATTATTAATACAGTTTAAATATTTATTTATTTTTGTTTAGTTTTACTCGGTGGATCCCATCGATTTAGGGCTGAATTTAAGTCCAACAAAAAAATAAAGGTAAAAAAAAATCATTTATAATTATATTAATTATTTAAAACTAGTCAGTCCTTGTGAGGAACAATTCCATGTTTTCTTAAGATAATCTTTCCTCTTTTTTAGGGCGTCACTGGAGATCAGTGTTACTGAAAGGAATGTAAATAAATGCTAGTGTATGCTAAACAATTGCTTAAAATTAAAGTTAATTAAAGCGAAAATAGCATCTTCTCTAATGCTGTTGATGATGGTATACCAATTCATGTACTTATATTTTATTCTCTAGATTTGACTGTCTTTTGTGCTCTGTGGATGAACAGGCATCTTTCTAACATATTTAAATTAGAGTTGTTCTTAATATGATATGAATAAACTACTTTATAGACCTTTTTCCTGAGTAAACGATGAGCGCCGCCATTACGAATTCTAACGTCAGATTAAATGCTTGTCTGTTCCGGTTTCCATAGGAACCCATTCAAATAGCATCCATCTGTTTTTAATGTAGCTGACGTCCGCTGCTTCGTGTCATCTACACACTCATTAAAGTGAGGCACTGACAAATGACGGTCATTGCGACATTGCCAAGTGATGGCGCTGTGGAGCCATGTGCTTTTTAAAAACATTTTAATAGGTTTAACATTAGTTTATTAGCTCGGAATATACCCTACTGTAATTTGACTAGAAACAATGCAGACCGGAAATGCAAAGCATTCTTTCAGTTAAGAGTCGGACTTACTTCCATGTTCAGGAAAAATGTCTATACTACAGGGCCCTTGAATGCTTGAATCTGATTGGCTGACGAACGTTCTAGAGGTGTGCATTATTTTCAGGGAAACGCACGGCGAACGTAGTTCCAGGCAGCTTTTGACCGCAGTACATGTCTATATCACTTCGCCACACAATTTCAGTTATTTCAAAGGTCCTTACAGCCCAAAACTAGCCTGGCGAGCCAGACTTACATCAAGATGTTTAGTCTGGAAACTCTCCATAGACGCGGCTTACTCCGAGGGGCGGGATAAACGGTTGTCTCTCAAAATCCCTATGCACGCAATAGGATAGCGCTTCAACCAATCAGAGCAACGAAGAAGGTGACGTAGTAATTGGTATATTAAGCTTTTTCCGTATCCAGTCGGCAAAACTCCAAACACATCTTCCTTTTTTAAAAATGACTTAAGTGCCGTTCTTTGCTCGTTTCTTAAAGAAAAACTTAACTCCAAGTCCTCCAGAGTCGCGGGCAAAGCCGATTCGAAAGACCGCTGTTCGACAGCTACAGCAAGAAGTTAAGCGATCGCCGCCATCTTGAATGTAGTCACGATAAGTCGAGTGACGAGCACGAAGGAAACTACAACCTAATAAGTTGAAAACCTGATAAGTTCCTTCCTGCTCGTCACTTATCGTGACTACATTCAAGATGGTGGCGATCGCTTAACTTCTTGCTGTCACTGTCTGTATAAATCTTCTCGTAAATAAACTACCGGTGCTTTTTATGAGTTCTTAATGTCTCGTTTTAAATGTCAGGGCCCTTGGAAGTCTACCAATGAAGTGTGGAGCTACTCTGTGCCTCGTAAATGGCATAAAACAGTGATTTATTTACATGGCTCCTTCGATGCCCTGTTGACTCTCATTGACAACCTGTTGTGAGCATCGGCTAACTGACCCCAGATTTCGGACAGCAGTGGACAAGACGAGATGAGATATGCAAGGTACGTTCACACTCGGTATCATGATTCAATACACTTTAGGTCAAAATCACACCGGAGTTCTCCTTTAAGAAACAATATTCACACAAATACTATAAACACTATTGCCTAGTTGACTATTAGCATGCATGCCACTAGCATATTGTCTTATGAAGCACATATGAGGCATCATTGTCATAATGTGTTGGGTTGCGTCTTGCTTCGGATTTGACCGATTGACTAGTGTTCTGACACCGCAAGCAGAGGTGGGTAACGAATTACATTTACTTCGTTACATTTACTTGAGTAAATTTTAGAGTATATTTAAAGATACTTTTACTCTTACTCGAGTACATTTATAGTGAAAAGACTTTACTTTTACTTCGCTACATTTGATTGCGTTCCTGATTGCGTATATATATATGTGTGTGTGTATATATATATATGTATGTGTGTATATATATATATATATATATATATATATATATATATATATATATATATATATATATATATGTATATGGATACAGTGAGAAATCATTTCTGGAATCGGGAAATCGGAATCGATTCCAAAAATTTCGGAATCGAACAGCCCTACTGCTTTGTGTACAGCTGTTACTATGGAAACCGTAATATTTCAACGCTCCTAAAGCTCCCCCTCGTGACAGAGAATGAATTTTTCATTTCCAATACAGTTTTTAAGCTGTTTATGGTCAAATGATTGCAATTATCAACCCATATTTTAATGCTGCAAACACAAGAGTTGTAAATGTAAAAAGTTAACTAAAAATATAAACAAGTACAGTAATATTTTTTTGTTTTAAATAAATATAATAAATTATATACTCAATGTATCCCTTTTAATGGTATAAAATATGAAATGCCATAGTTTAACATATTTAGTTTTTTTTTGTGAAACTGTATCTGAATTTTAAATCATGCCATTTTATGGCTTAATATTCTACTTTACATTGTCCAATCACATTACGGTTTATTTTATTTAACTTATCTTAAAAAGGATCATGAATTGTTTTAAATTAATATTTAAAAATTCTGCAGATGCACTAAATGAAATAAATATAATGAAATAAAATTCCTTTCCTGTACCTGCCCAAAGGGCTACCAGAGATTTTGAAATTTTGCGAGCCCTATATATATATACTTTACTTCAGCCTATGTTTTCAAGGAGAGGTGTCCAAATAGTTTGAAATTCAGGGTTTTCACTTCATATCAATCAGATCAGAAGTAACTAGTAACTAGCTACTGGAGTACTTTTTTCATCGGATAAGTACTTGTACTTTTACTTGAGTACTGATTTTGGGTACTCTACCCACCTCTGACCGCAAGCTTCATGCTTTCTAACAATATGTGGCATTTATTCTGCTTAATGTACATATAAAACACAAGAAGTTTATATCAGCAGTTCCCCATTCATAATTATGACCACATAGTGTGTTTACAGTGTCTACCATTGTAACATTTTTACATCTACCAATGTCTTTATATAGTATGTGCATTTGGAGAGATTGTATCTTATAAATATATATTACTGTGTATTATAGTACACTGTAAAACCTAACAGTGGAATTCGTTAAATGAAATGAGTTAATTTAACTCAAAAATTTCTAAAAGTTATTTCAACTCAATACATTTTAGTGATGTAAACTCAAACGCGAATTAGGTTAAGCAGAACTCATTTTAAATAAGTTACTAGAAATTAATTTAATCTATTATTGCCATACACTCTATGTCTATGGCCGATCACAAAATATTTAAAATAAATATAAGCTTAATCCATGATTTCTAACATAGTTTTTCGAGAAGTCACGTTTGTATAATATAGTTCTAGATTATTAGATGTTTCATTACTAGATAAATAGCCTAACTAAATGGTAATATATTACTTTTAATAATAATTAAACAACCATAATAATAAACTATAATAATAACGATAATATAATAAATACATACATCTATTTCATTTAGATTTAGATTTATAATTTTAAAATAATTACTTTTACTGGAGGCAAAATATTTTCCGGGTTTTTTCAAAAACCGCGCGCATTTTTTCAGTCAATCACGTCTGCTCATGCTCATCCTCTCACTCATGTCACGGGATCACAGCAGGATGGATTGCGACGTAGTCCTGGAAAATATCAGGCAAGTTAAGCTTTTCAAACTTCTTTATTGCTGTTTTAAGCACTTTCGAACGACTTGTGTTTTATTGTCAACTTTATTGTGTATAACGTTGTCTAGTAAAGATCAAGCAGCTATGGCGTCATTACATCAAAGTTATCAACGGGAGGTGTTAAATATGCAGTGTTAAACACAACGGTTTGTCAGTGATAAATTAATAAATATGTTTTGTGGTTTCTCACAGTCGGACACAAACGAGTCCAGCAATTTTTATTTTTAAACTCGAGAGGCGGCTGAAAGACGAACTATCTTCCACATCTTTAACCGTCACTCGCGCCACAGCTCCGAAGCAAGGTAAAGCAAACACACATTCCCTATTTTCAAAAACTTTTTGTTAATCGTTATTTATTATTTGCTTTGTCAGTTTCATCTAGAATATCCATGTGACGCTGACGTTTAACGTTACTATACTCGCCCAAGCCCGGTGAGGAGCGTTTATACTCTGTTTTGTTAACATTAAGTTAGTTAACATTTTAGACTGTTATTTGCTCCTCATGATGTCTTATTTAAAATTCATACTAACAAATTGTCATGTTTTTTACATCAATCTTTTCAGAGCTAAGCCAGCTAGGGGTGGTGTGATGTCATTGGCAACAAGCTGCTGCAGTAAAAGCCTAAAATGAAGTAAGTAGAATTCACATTATATTTATATGATGGGCTTTAGGATATATACAAATTGATGGGCTTTAGTGTTTATTACGAAATTACAAGATGTAATTTGTCACGTTATAAAAAGTAAAGTTCTTTAGTTTTTATTTTTTGATGAATTGCTATTAATGCAATTGCAATTGTGTCCAGAATTACCAGCAACACAAATTCAATCTCTGCTCTTCTGAAGCAATACTGTAATTTTATGTGAATATTAGATTTGAAATTTAGACCTAAACAATGATCAATGGTGAATACACAGCACAGATGAAAAATGGCAAACCTCAACTAGCATCCCACAAGAATAACATCATGACATCTAAGGACCAGTAATGTTTGTAGTGTGCTACCATTTTGATTCAGTCTGTATTGGCAGAGTGAATGACATCTTAAATTTCAGGTTGGCTGTCATTCTGTCAGTCTTTTTTATTTTGTGTTGCTTCAGAAGAATACCAGTGAAGTCTTTTAAGTTGTGATTATAGTTATAGTTATATACTTAATTAATACAGATGAAAAAAATATATTTTATAGATCTAGGAACATTCCAGTTGCGTAGCTGTCTATGGAGGCTCAGAAAGTTCTCAGATATCATTAAAAATACCTTAAAGGGATAGTTCAAACAAAAATGTTTAACTCAAACCATTGCAGTCTGTCAGTCATATAATGGCAGTCAATAGTTACCAAATCTTTGAGGGAAAAAAAACATACACAGACAAAACCCAATTAAACCCTGCGGCCCGTGGTGATAAATTGAGATCTTGAGACACAAAACAGTCTGTCTTGTTCAAGAAACTTAATAGTATTTACATTATTATTTACCTCTGATCCACCGGAACTCTCCCCTGTATGGAGCGTGTTCACAACAACCGGTGCATGGTGCGTCAACGTGCTCTGGCGATTGTAGTCGGTGAAAAGTCAACACTCCCAGATGGGTTTGCACAAGAAAACGTAATCTTTTAGTTTTTAATCAATTGCCAGAATCAGGATAAGCACAAGTCATTATCATTTTGAGTAGCCACTATGCACTACGTAAACAATGAGTGATGTGTACGCATGACAGACCGCCGTGCATGCATCTACTATGGCAGATCACGTTGACGCATCACGCGCCGGCTGTTGTGAGGACGGTAGAACGTTGCGATCGATCAAAGGTAAATAATATAAATACTGTTCAGTTTTTTGTACAGACCGATAGTTTTGTGTCTCAAACCTCAATGTATCATCACGCGCCGCAGGGTTTAAATTGGAATACGGGCTTGGAACAACATTAGAGTAAGTAATTCTCATTTTTGGGTGAACTATCACTTTTTCTCTCTGTTCTGTAATAAAGAACCTTAGATTGTCAAATTAAATAGTAAATTAGTAAAATGAGTTTATGTAAATTAAATTAAATTAAATCTCTAAAACATTTAGCTGATATTCACATCTGAAAATCCTGCTGATAAACAACTCTGGAAGTTGTGATGTGAAAATTAAAGTACTACAGGTTTTTTGTTTTAAATTGTGTACATACCTTATTGAATAAACACTTTCCCGATCCTTCACACCTTTATTGTAATTTATGAAAATGTAAATATGTCTGATTTGTTTAGATATGATGATATTTGGTGACGTACACTAACAAAACTTTTACTGCATTTAGAAAACGGGAGCGTGATCAGGTGCAGATGGCAGCTGTCACCATCACTGTTAAGGAGGAAGAGGGAACATTATTCTTAAACCCAATGGAATGTCAGCAGAGACCACGTCAACTAGATGAGCCCCAGAGACAGATCATCATTGAAGACCTCATCACCTAGACGGCCATCGACGCAAGACCACGAGAACCAGATGAGTCCTCTCCAATCTGACTTTGTGGCAACATGGAACTTTTGCGTCTATGTTAATATTAGTCTGTTTCTTTCTTATTCTGAGGTTGCTGTAGCCACCAGGTCTAGTCTGTATCCAGATCAAATGGTCACTACAGTAATGTAAAGTTGCTTTGACACAACTTGTATTGTAAAAAGCATTGTATAAATAATTTTGACTTGGATGTTTTGATTGTATCTAAAGATGATGTCTGCCAAGTTTTGGCTCAGTGTACAGTTTTTTTTTTTTTTTTTTGCACTAATGTATTCCCTTATAGTATACATAAGATTAACAGTACTTTCTATACAAAATTTAAGGAAAACCTTTTTTTTATATTTTATTTTAAAATTGATCCACTGTGTTTCATATCATTTATTGTTATTATTTTTAATATTATCAATTATAATTAGTATTTTAAAAAGGGATTTTGTTAAACATTTCCTTGTTTTTGCTGTCTTTGCTTATTTGGTGAAAAGTCTGATAAGATAGCGTAAATGTTATATTTTTAACTAAACAGATCACTTATTTTTATTTATGCTTTAAAACATTTGTTGTATTTCAATAAATACTTAAGAAAACCCACCTGTTCTGTCATTATTACCAGTGTTTTTGGTACGTCTTATGTAACTTTATTGCTTTGAGTTTGATGAACTTAAACCATCTAAGGCAATCGGTTTCCTCAAACCATTCAAGTAGCAAAAAGTTGATACGACTTAGTGGGATTTGTTACCTGAATTCAAACTGACTGAGTGGAATAAACTTACATTTTTAAAGTTGAGTTAACTCAAATAATTGCCTAAGCTAATGTTAAAAAGAATAAGTTAATTAAACTCAATGTATATGAGTTTATAGTACTCATATTTTTGGGTTTTACCAAACTTAAATGGTTTAAGGCAATCAGTTTCCTAAAACGGTTTGAGTTACCGTAACTTGTCGGGTTTTACAGTGTATACATATATTACTTTTACTCTCTGCACAACTCTGTACATTGAATTGATTTTAATAACTTTAGTGCACTTGAATTGCAAACCAAAGACTAGGAATATACAAGTATCAGATCGGGACTCGGTATCAGCAGATACTCAGTATTCAATGACTCAAAAAAGTAAAAAAACCTGATCTACACCCTACCATATTCTGCATGACCATATTTAAGATTCCGTGGGTTAGTTCACCCAAAAATGAAAATTAGCCCAATATTTACTCACCATCCAGGAATCCTAGGTGTGTATGACTTCCTTCTTTCAGACAAATGCAATCAATGTTATATTAAAAATTACCCTGGCACTTCCAAGCTTTTTAATGGCATGGGCAGGTGTTTCTCTAGTCCAATATAGTGCACCCATCCATAATAAAAAGTGCCTCACACAGCTCCAATGGGTGAATAAAGGCCTCCTCTAGCAAATCGATGTGTTTGTGTAAGAAAAATATCCATATTTAAAGCGTAATAATCACTTTCATCTAGCTTGCACCAACTGGTCATACACAGAAGCCTGTGTTTGTTTACAGAAGCAAAGGAAGCAAAGTTTCCTTACTTTAGCAAAAGAAAACCAGTCTCCTCTTGGCTTCTATTGAAATCCTCCAACATTTTTCTTTACAAATCCTCGAATTTGTACTTCTAATTCGTGACCTTTGTTTTGTTTTAGTTTCTCCACTGCACGTCTGCTTTCGTCACTTCTGAGTGGTGCATGAGCAACGCCGACGTCTTACGTCATCCACCCAGAGCAGTTGTGTACGACCAGTTGGTGCAAGCTAGATTAAAGTGATTATTCGGTTTTAAATATGAATATTTTTCTTACACACACACACACACACACACACACACACTGATTCACTTTTATAGGCCTTTATTCGGCCCCTGGAACCGTGTGAGGCACTTTTTTTATTATGGATGGATGCACATTATTGGACTTGTTTTGGACTGATGAAGAGAAACACCCACCCATGCCATTATAAAGCTTGGAAGTGCAAGAATAATCTTTAATATAACTCTGATTGCACTTGTTTAAAAGTAGGGGTGTAACGGTTCACGGGGATGTATTGAACAGTTTCGGTACGGCCTGTTCGGTTCGGTCCACTTGCGTACCGTTTCGGTATATTTTTTTCATTAAATAATGTAAATTTATTATTAGCGTGATATTAAGCGCAGCGGAACAATGTTCCTAGGCTAGTTTCCGCACGGACGTTATTGAGTGACGCACAGTAACACACGCACAGTCAAGGCAAAGACCAAAAGGACTTTGGTTAAGGTGCGCAAATACTCTTTGGGTGCGTTCCGATCGACAGGGTCCCTACGCAGTGTTCACTGCTCCCTACTCCCTTAGCGCGGTATATCCGTTGAAGTGGACTTCGCTGACAATAATCGCTCATTTGGAATGCCCTGGAACGTCATCAAAGCAAATTAACGGCAGGGTCACACAGATTATGATTTAACATAAATAAATATTGTTATTTATTTTACTTTCAAATTTAAATACATATAAACGTATGTATCTAAAAAAAATATAGTCCAAATGTATATGTTTAGACCGTTAACACATTAACAGATTTTTGTGGTCTTATTTCACGCACTTTTTTCCCCACACACCTATATTTAACTATCCTGTGATAACATTAAATAAAACAAGAAAGAGATTCACCTCGCCAGTTTTACTTTCATTCATAAAATACAATATGCAAATGTAACATGAATCGCCATAACCATTCATAAACACTCTAATTTGTATAATGATAACAACATTTATTGCAACCGCTTCATTTCAGAGCCTTAAAAAAATATATGTAAAATATCACCCAAATCTGTGGCTTTTATTTATTTTATGCAAGAATGCTATTGTGTATTGGCAGGTTTTCAAAATAAAGATTTTGTAAGTTCTTTTTTTTTTTGTACCGAAAATGAACCGAACCGAGCTCTCCAAGACACTGTACCGAACCGAATACAATTTTAGCGTACCGTTACACCCCTATTTAAAAGAAGGAAGTCATACACCTAGGATGCCTGGAGGATGATTAAATAATGTGCTAATTTTTATTTTTGGGTGAACTAACCCTTTAACAGTATGTAAACTCTTGTCTCTGTATCATGGTTGTGTCCCATTCAGAAATCAATTTAGATTGCTTTTGAAATTCTGGTTCAGCTAATTACAGAACTAGAATTTGAGGTTAAAGGGATAGTTCATATCAGAGCTAAAAAAAATGATATAAATACTGTTCAGTTTCTCGTAAAAACTTTTGTTTCGTGTCTTAGGGCCTCAATGTATCGTCACGAGCCGCAGGGTGTAATTTGGATTTGTCTGTGCATGTTTTTTTTTTATTTTTTATTTTTATAACTTTCAAAGGTTTGGTGCCCATCCACTGCCATATATATGACTAACAGACTGCAACGGTTTGAGTTAAAAATCTTTGTGTTCTACTGAAGAAACAAAGTCATCTACATCTTGGATGCCCTGGGGGTAAGCAGATAAACATCAAATTTTCATTTTTGAGTGAACTATCCCTTTAATAGCAAAAAAGTATTAATCATCACAATACAGACCAAAAACTACATCCAACAGTATTAGTGGTGAGATTAAAGCAATATCAACCCCTATTACAGTATTTTAAACATGAAACAGTTTACTTTGCAGCCTGTTTGCTAAAAGCATTAATACCATCATAGTAAGTTAGTTCACTTTTTAAAGTATCTCTGATTTGCTACAGGAAGAGCCACCCTCTGGTGTTTTTTTTTTTAATTGCAGTTTCAGTCAACCTCTTGTGTACAGGTGCTTTGTGGCATTAATACTGTGACAGTTAATGGTGTGACACTTAATATGGACATGTGGATGTGCTGTTGGATTTTATGCATTTCATCTGCACTAAGTAAGCCTTTGCCAGTTAACAATCTTCTCACATTAACTTAATTCTTTATTAACTTAATCTTCATGATTTAGAATATTTGCGTTGAACCTGTTTTTATTTTCTCATTTGCAGCTACCCACTCGTTTGTCTTAAAACAATCACCAGGATTCACACATGTCTCGGTCGGTGGTTCTGTAGAATTAAGATGTATATTTGAGCAGGTCGTTAAATACTGCTACACTGATGCTACATGGCAAAAGTTGAATCTACGGACCGGAAAACTCACGTCAGTGGATACTATCCATGAGAATACAAATAGACAACATGATGATAAAACTTGTGTTTTTGACTTTATTAATATTAACATTTTTGGAAATCTGTTTAGCTTAACCTACACAAGAAAAGTCAAACATGATTTGTCAAGTACAGTCAAACGTAATTTTGGTGTGGATGCTATATTAAATTTCTTTATTTTTCTGTCTAGTTTTACTCTGTGGATCCCATGAGTTTAGGGCTGAATTTAAGTCCAACAAACAAATAAAGGTAAAATGAAAACGTGTGTGTTCTTTTTAATATTAGTCCTGTTTGAATCAATAACTCTAACTCAAATCAATAACTCTAACTCAAACGTTTAGGAAGTCCTGTCCGAAAAAGCGCTATGGTCTCAAAACATCCATGTCCATGGTAGAAGTTTTGATGTTCCTCTGAGAGACCTTATTTTGATCCACTGACAGCTAAACTGCTAAAATATTAACTGTTTTAAATAGTTGAATAATAGCTTGTTTATCATTTGATCATTACTCCACGATCACAATTATTTCATTATCTTTAAATGATTCTAAAATAACTGAATGCCCTTAAATACAATGGTCATGTATAACAAACTAAAAATATCATAATATCATAATTGCTGTAAACAGAGATATTACATTTATTATTCACATTTCTTGTATTTTGTTAATTTGACAAAAATACAAAACAAAAAAATAAAACAAATAAATGCTAGGCTTATCTGCCTGTCTAACTCTAAATGTCTGGTTACTTTAGATCTTAGGGGTGGTGGCAGAGTATGTTAGTCACCATACCCTAGCCCGCACCTGCTTGCCCAGGTTTCACTTCTCACTGTTATGTGCTTAATTTCTTATTTGTGCATCCCACTTCCTCTCTTCACTTCCTTACTTCACCATCCTTGAGGTTAGTACATCAGCTACACTCAGAGGAAAAGGGATAAATCAAAACTGTTGCGACTGTGAATTTATACATGCGTCAGCTTTTTCGACATTCTAAAATGCTTAACACTGAATGTCCTAAAACAACAACCAGTGAAACACTGTTTTTCTCACATTTCTCTTTGAGATAAAGGATCCGCAATCACCGTATCTCCTTAATAAATTGTCATTTATTTATTTATTTTTTATTTTGAATCAGAGCAATCAACATTTCAGAAACAAGCCTTCTTCAGTGAATCAATTTCTCTTGTAAAAAAAAACACCAGGTTCTGTACTGCTAAAACAATGGCACCATAATCCAAGTGGAAAGGCAATTTTATGTTAAGCATTTTATCCCACATAGAAACTTAAAGGGATAGTTCACCCAAAAATGAAAATTTGATGTTTATCTGCTTACCCCCAGGGCATCCAAGATGACTTTGTGTCTTCAGCAGAACACAAACGAAGATTTTTAACTCAAACCGTTGCAGTCTGTTAGTCATATAATGGCAGTGGATGGGCACCAAACCTTTGAAAGTAAAAAAAAAAAAAAAACATGCACAGACAAATCCAAATTACACCCTGCGGCTCATGACCATACATTGATGTCCTAAGACACTGAACTAAAACTGAACAGTATTTACATAAAACATTTTCTTACCTCTGATATACTTATATACTTTTTAATCTCAAATGCTCGTCTTGCCTAACTCTGCTCCTGAAGTACTCATTTAATAGACGTCTAACAATAGACTCTTTGGTCTTTTTTGACAATGTTAAACTTTAATTAAACTAATTGTGACAGGAAGTCTTTTAAGTATTGACACAACAATGTTTGATAAATGTTACATGTTTTGAAGGCTTTACCTGTCCAACATCCTTCTGGCACTGTCTTTGAGGTTTATTCCTTTAATTCTGCAGAACTTTGACACCTGAATAACACATGCCAATGTCAGGCAGGTAGTATTATATGTGCCAGTGTACACAGTGATAGCCGCTGTAACCACAAAGTAGCCCAGTACACACATTAACCTCAAATGTACCCTGCCATATTTATTACATTGTTTTCCGATTGTACCATTTAATTAGGTTTTAATTTAACATCTTAGCTTCTTGCAGTATTTTAATACCATTTTAATACTGCTGCAAACTATTTAGAATTTAATATTTTATGTTGCCATTTTAAATCATTTGTATTTTTTTAGGTTTAGTATCAATTTGGAAGTTTCAAACTAAATCATATTAAATCTTATTAAAAATGTTCTATTCAATTAGCTCAGAAATAAATTCAATATAATAGTTGAAATAAATGATTGACTTTGTCAAAGATAAGAGCTTTAGTGATGAAATGTTGTTTTGGAGAGTTTTTTATTTATTTATTTTTTTACCATTGCTGCCTGGATCTCCTCATTTTCCAGTCACTTTTCCAGATGTTGAAACTCAGTTTGTCCAAGTCTTCTGAGTGTATTCACTTTTGCCTCTTCTTGCGCTTGAGTTTGTAAACACATACAAATGATAAACTTTCACTCTATTATCTATTAAATTTTGCAATTAATCCTCTGATCACATGCATGCCGAACCGTAAGGCCTAGTCAGGGATCACTATTAACTACGATCTGCTCCCTTCACTAAAATGTCATGGTTCCTAGGTTCCTACACATGATAACAAATAATATAAACAATGAACACGTCAAAATGAAAACACAGATACTTACAAGACCGAGTAGGAGTATCCTTTATCGTTTGTTGTTCGCCCGTTACTCTCCAAAAGTTAAACTTGGTGCTCTCTCGTGAAAAAAACAAACAAATTCAAAACAGTGAAAAATGATTATCGCGAGATCTTACAGCAGATTGAAGTCTCCTGTTGCCAGTAGTCATGTCTCGGTAGGACTACAGTTGCCATCTAGCGTTTGGAAATTGTAATTGCATATTTATTTATAAAATGAAAGAGTAAAAATAATATGGTTTAATGTGAATGAAGTTACATTTAACAGCTTGGGGGGATGTATGACATATTATCAAATGCAAGTAAACTTTTTTAAAACATTTAAAATGCTTATTTTTGGCATAATGCTATATTTATTAATGCTATAAAAATGAAACAAACTGTAAATTAATGCAAATTTTAAAGTTTCAAAAGTGTACTTAATAAGCTGCGTGGGCGTGATATTCCATCATGTAAGCAAAGTTAGCCAAAATAAATCCAAAATAAATAAAGCCAAAATAAATATTAAGATTTATTTTGGCTAACACCTTGTAAACGCTGTTGACTTTGCTTACATGATGGAATATCACACATCTCACAAGTTATTTTGCCAAAAAATGACATGTATCCAAACTCAAGGTTATTTGGGCTAGAAGGGGGTTACACATAGCAGGTGTTGTGCCCAATTCCGACCCCCTAGCTGCAGACTACCCCCTCATCGCGTGCACGCGGACAGTACCGTTGTGCTTCCTGTAGATGGCAGTTAATACACCGAAATTTGAGTCAAATGCTTAATTGATCTATTTTTTCCTGCAGATGGCAGTGTAAACTCAGAAACGTGTTTCATTGCCTTTCAACATTTATCGCAAACGAGACTAGACAATGTACACGGTATCTATTTTAATCACGCGCAGATGGCGTTTCTCTTATTTTTCTTTTTTTGTCTCCTTAGACAAAATCACCATGTGCTGGTCGAACTATAGGCCTACACTAAGTTGTTATGCTTTACAGAAGAAGTGTAGTTAATACCAACTTTATTTTGTAATAATGAAAAAATAATAATACACATTAGCCCGTATTCAATATGAAACGTAATATCATGTTCCAAACTCCACTGAAACATGTTTGATATTACAATACAATTTTGCACTAAAATAATAACAAAAATAGTGTTACATTAGGGTTTTTATTTAGAAAGGGCCATTTTCATCACCATGCATGGAATTACCCCCTAACCAGTCCTAAAATGTACCATAAAAAATAACCTATAGCAGTACTGTATGCAAAATTACACGTTTAATTCTATCTACAAAAGCAGATTGAGTGTTTAGGGGGGTGTTATTTTGGCAGGCCCATTTTGACCCACCTGCCTGGATTTGACCCCCCTCATTTCTTCTGTCTAAATAAAGTCACTAAAATGGGTCTAATACTCATATAATAGCAGAAATGTAAAATTACAAATTTAATTTTATCTACAAAAGCAGATTGAGTGTTTAGGGGGGTGTTATTTTGGCAGGCCCATTTTGACCCACCTGCCTGGATTTGACCCCCCTCATTTCTTCTGTCTAAATAAAGTCACTAAAATGGGTCTAATACTCATATAATAGCAGAAATGTAAAATTACAAATTTAATTTTATCTACAAAAGCAGATTGAGTGTTATTTTGGGGGTGTTATTTTGGCAGGCCCATTTTGACCCACCTGCCTGGATTTGACCCCCCTCATTTCTTCTGTCTAAATACCCAAAGAGTCACTAAAATGGGTCTGATACACCTATAATAGCAGTACTGTGTGTAAAATTACACATTTAATTCTATCTACAAAAGCAGATTGAGTGTTTAGGGGGGTGTTATTTTGGCAGGCCCATTTTAACCCACCTGCCTGGATTTGACCCCCCTCATTTCTTTTGTCTAAATAAAGTCACTAAAATGGGTCTAATACTCATATAATAGCAGTACTGTATGTAAAATGACACATTTAATTCTATCTGCAAAAGCAGATTGAGTGTTTAGGGGGGTATTATTTTGGCAGGCTCATTTTAATCCACCTTTATTTCTTTTCAATAAAATGGGTCTTGTACACCTACAATAGCAGTACTGTATGAAAATTTATGCATTTTGTTTTATTTACATGGACAAATTGAGTGTTTAGGGGGGTATCGTTTTGGCAGGCCCATTTTGACCCACCTGCCTGGATTTGACCCCCCCTAATTTCTTCTGTCTAAATACCCAAAAAGTCACTAAAATGGTTCTGATACACCTATAATAGCAGAAATGTATGAAAATTACACATGTAATTATATCTACAAAAGCAGATTGAGTGTTTAGGGGGGTATTATTGGGGCTACTAGAATTTAGGGGCATCCAGTCAGAAGAATGAGGGAGTGGGGTTGTCAAAAATGTAAAGTTTCACACAAAGTATTGTTGTGGTGTAGGTGTATCAGACCATTTTTAGTGACTCTTTGGGTATTTAGACAGAAGAAATAAGGGGGGTCAAATCCAGGCAGGTGGGTTACACCTAAACACTCAATTTGTCCATGTAAATAAAACAAAATTCATAAATTTTCATACATTTCTGCTATTATAGGTGTATCAGACCCATTTTAGTGACTTTTTAGGTATTTAGATAGAAGAAATGAGGGGGGTCAAATCCAGGCAAGTGGGTCAAAATGGGCCTGACAAAATAATACCCCCCTAAACACTCAATCTGCTTTTGTAGACAGAATTAAATGTGTAATTTTACATACAGTACTGTTATTATAGGTGTATTAGACCCATTTTAGTGACTTTTTAGGTATTTAGACAAAAGAAATGAGAGGGGGGGGGGGGGGTCAAATCCAGGCAGGTGGGTTAAAATAGGCCTGCCAAAATAACACCCCCCTAAACACTCAATCTGCTTTTGCAGATAGAATTAAATGTGTAAATTCACATACAGTTTTGCCATTATAGGTGTATCAGACCCATTTTAGTGACTTTTTAGGTATTTAGACAGAAGAAATGAGGGGGGTCAAATCCAGGCAGGTGGGTTAAATGGGCCTGCCAAAATAATACCCCCCTAAACACTCAATCTGCTTTTGTAGATAGAATTAAATGTGTCATTTTACATACAGTACTGTTATAGGTTATTTTATATGGCACATTTTAGGAATGATTAGGTGGTAATTCCAGGCATGTTGGTGAAAATGGCCCTTTCTAAATAAAAATCCTAATGTAACACTATTTTTGTTATTATTTTAGTGCAAAATTGTATTGTAATATCATATTATGTTTCAGTGGAGTTTGGAACATGATATTATATTACGTTTCATATTGAATACAGTGGGCTAATGTGTATTTTTGTTTTTTCATTATTACAAAATAAAGTTCGTATTAATAAACTACACTTCTTCTGTAAAGCATAACAACTTAGAGTAAAATTCGACCAGCACATGGTGATTTTGTCTAAGGAGACAAAAAAATAAAAATAAAAAATCTATTAAAATAGAAACCGTGTGCAATCTCTAGTCTCGTTTTACGATTAATGTTGACAAGCAATGAAACACGTTTCTGAGTTTACAATGCCACCTGCAGGAAAAAATAGATCAATGAAGCATTTGACTCAAATTTCGATGTTTTAACTACCATCTACTAGCCTAGAATCTAGACGCGCCCCTAGCGGCAGCAAATTACATTTGCTTCCAAGGTCAGTCTAGTTACTCTCAATTCACTTAAATTTCCGAAAAATCCAAGATGTACCGGGCCAATCACGAGTCGGTGGGCGGGCTTAACATGATGACGACTGACCTGCGACCATAAGTTCCGTCAGACATGAATTCCTGGTTCCGTGAATTAAGCGTGGAAAACTGAACAGTATTTATATATTTTTTTACTTTTGATACACAGCCACGTCCATCTGTCCTGAGCAGGAGCTCGTTACATCTGAACGCGCTGTGGTGTAGCGATCTGTGGCGTGTATACGACACTCATTGTTTACACAGCACAAGAGATTGTGGATATAGCGGCTATTCAAAATGGTAATTACTTGCGCTTGTCCTGGTTGTTCAAACCCATTTAAAGCTGAAAAAGATTACGTTTGCTTGCGCAAACTCATCCTGGACTTTTTTTTTTACATATTTCCCCTTTCGGTGTTTGCGTATACTACATCAAAGCGCGTTCACATGTGACGAGTCGAATCATAGATATGCTAAACTCGTGCTCATGACAGATGGACGTGGGTGTGTATCAAAGGTAAAAAGAAAATTATATAAATACTGTTCATTTTCTTGCAAAAACCGATCGTTTCGTGTCTTAGGACATCAATGTATCGTCACGAGCCGCAGGGTGTAATTTGGATTTGTCTGTGCATGTTTTTGTTTACTTTTAAAGGTTTAGTGCCCATCTATGTCTATTATTTAGCTGACAGACTGCACAGTGCACTGATTTTTGTTAAAAATCTTCGTCGCTCTGACTACGTCACCTGACCGACTACGTCTCTGATTGGTTGTAGCGCTATCCTATTGCGTGGAGAGGAGTTTGAAAGACAACCGTTTATCCCACCCCTCCGGTTGAGCCCTGTCTATGGAGAGTGCCCAGACCCTACATTTATGTGGGTCTGGCTTGCCAGGCTAACCATCTACAGGAAGCACAACGGTACTGTCCGCGTGCACGCGAAGGGGGTAGTCTGCAGCTAGGGGGTCGGAATTGGGCACAACACCTGACTAAATCGGGACTATAGTTAACCTAGACGGTGAAATGACGGCTATTGCTTGCTGGTATATTTCTTAAAATGCTATGGTATCCTTTTAACATTCATGTTCAAAAATATTTCCATTAATAATAGACAGTCGAAATATCATAAATATCATTGTTTTAACATAATTTGCGTAGCATGTGTGTAAATGTGACTTTTTAACCTATTATCTTAAAGGCCCGTCCACACCAAGAACGATAGCGATTACTATAACTATAAAGATAACGTTCTAAAAATCATTTCAAATTTAAGAGAATAGCAGTGTTCACAACTATAACAATAACGATATAGGGCAACGATATCATTGGGATCACTTTCAGAACAATTTATTTTTACAGCTGATGAACGATAAAACACTGACAGCTAATCAGACTTCATTTAAGGCTTGTGCATTTAAAATAGGAGGCGACATTGTAGAGAAGCAAACAGACATTGCACAGCAAACAGAGTAACATAAAACATAAAATTACCTCAGGAATTCAGCACTAGTTTGGACAACTTTGTCTTGCCTCCTTTGAAGGTGCAGGAGAAAAGAGTCCTTGTTGTTTTTATTTCCACTACATTGACTACGTTAGAGATCAGATAGTTTAAGCTAGACTCACTGTTTAGATGCTCTTGAAACGTGCGTGCTGAGGACATCTATTGGTTGAAGTCGTGTAAATGCAACAAAAACAGACAGTTATCATTCACTACCCTGCTGAAGAAAACAGCTAAAACCAGCCTAGGTTTAGCCTGGTCTTGGCTGGTTTAAGCTGGAAGTAGCTGTTTTTAGGTGGTCTCCCAGTCTGGTCAGGCTGGTTTTAGCTGGTGGTTTCCCAGCCTGACCAGCCTGGGAAAGTGGCCATAACCCCTCTAAACCCAGCCTGCTGACCAGCTAAAACCAGCCAACCAGCCTAGGCTGGTTTTAGTTGTTTGTTTTTTTTCACCAGGGTAGTGTGGACGCAAATATAGTTATCGTTGTATTTATAGTTAGCATTATCGCTCTTGGTGTGAACGGGTCTTAAAGGAACACTCCACTTTTTTTTGGAAATAGGCTCATTCTCCAACTCTCCCCGAGTTAATAAGTTGAGTTTTACCGTTTTGAAATCCATTCAGCCGTTCTCCTGTTCTGGCGATATCACTTTTAGCTTAGCATAAGTCATTGAATCCTATTAGACCAATAGCATCGCGTTCAAAAATGACCACAGGTTTCGATATTTGTCCAATTTAAAACTTGACTCTTCTGTAGTTATATCGTGTACTAAGACCGGCGGAAATGCAAAGCTTCAATTTTCTAGGCTGATAAGATTAGGAACTACACTCCCATTCCGGCGTAATAGTCAAGGAAGTTTGCTGCCGTAATAAGGCTGAAGCAGGAGCAGCAATACCACGCAGCACATGTGCAAATGCTAAACTAGCTGGGAACTCATTTCTGATAATACTCCGCCTGCTTCGGCCATATTACGGCAGCAAACTTCCTGGACTAATACGTCGGAATGGAAGTGTAGTTCCTAATCTTATCAGCCTAGAAACTCGCAGCTTTGCATTTCCACCGGTCTTAGTACACGATATAACTACAGAAGAGTCAAGTTTTAAATACAACAAATATGGAAACTCGTTGGTCATTTTTGAACGCGATGCTATTGGTCTAATAGGATTCAATGATTTATGCTAAGCTATGCTAAAAGTGATATCGCCAGAACAGGAGAACGGCTGAATGGGTTTCAAAACGGTAAAAATCAACTTATTAACTCGGGGAGAGTTGGAGAATGAGCCTATTTCCAAAAAAGGTGGAGTGTTCCTTTAACACTGTACAACTAAATAACATGTGACACAATAGGGCACCAGTCCGCCCTGCAAAAAACAAAACAAAAAAACGGCTAAAACCAGCCTAGGCTGGTTGGCTGGTCTTAGCTGGTTTAAGGTGGAAGTAGCTGGTTTTAGCTGGTCTCCCAGCCTGGTCAGGCTGGTTTTAACTGGTGGTTTCCCAGCCTGACTTGCTAAGACCATCCTGACCAGCCTGGCCTGCTGACCAGCTAAAACCAGGCTGGTTGACCAGCTAAAACCATCCAACCAGCCTAGGCTGGTTTTGGCTGTGTTTTTTTTTCCCCCAGGGCAGGTACAGTTAATACACTGTCTCTCAACCGTACCCCACTGACATACTCATACTTTTTTTCTCTAGATTATAAAAAAAAGACCTTGCATGGTACAATGTCAAATGTAAAAATGTCTGCAATTATATTGTTTGCAATTATATATGTTAAGCTTAACAATCATAAAAGAACAATAAGCTGTTCATTGTGAATGGGACATTGTAAAATGAAAATCTCACCATCGAAAAAAAAAATCTTTTGTTGATATCTTTGGAGGAAGGACGCAAACATTTTAGATTTCCCACGATTAAAGAGAATACTAATACACGTGTGAAGCAAAAATCATGGCTCGGGTTCCTGTGTATGAAAGTTATTTAAGGTGTTTCAACTGTCTGGTTTAAGCTGGAAGTAGCTGGTTTTAGCTTAGTCTAAAAACAGTCAACCAGTCTCTTTTTTTTTTTTTTTTTTTTATACCAGGGACGTGTTATATATTTGTATACAAACAAATATTATGAAGTGGCACATTTACAATTATATCCCACCTACAAGGCTCCAAATAAGCTGCATAAAAATCTTCGGTAACACTTTACAATACGTGTGCACACGTGCATTAATTAATGTTTAATTAATGCACAGATAATCACGAGTTAATGTATAATTAAAACAATTTATTAATGATTACTACATCAGCAACTAATGAACAGTCTATATGATTCATAGATTAAGTAATCAATGAATTGTTATTAGTTAAATGTGTCATAATGTATTGATTCCCTAATAACCCCTTTTATTAACTAATAGTGTAAATTAATGTATTAATTACCAAAATGGGTTCAAGCCATGTATTTCAACTTGCAGTTGTTCGGTTTAATTAATCATTAGCTATAACTATATTACTTAACAATTAGTTAATAGTTCTGTGCCTCAGTAAGTAAAGTCATAACATAATGATATCTTTACAAATCATTAGCTAATGATTAATTAAAGCAGACAAATGGAAGTTTAAATGCATGGCTTCAACACATTAAGGCACATGACTCACTAATTCTATATCATAACCACAATGACATATTACTTAACAATTAGTTAATAGTTTTGTGCCTCAAAGTCGTAACATAATGATATCTTTGCGAATCATTAGTTAATGAGTAATTAAAGCAGACAACTGGAAGTTGAAGTACATAGCTTTGACCACTGTGGTAACTAACACATGAATTTACAATATTAGTTAATAAAATAAGTTATTATGGAATTAATACATTATGGCACAATTAACAATTTATTGATTACTTAATCTATGAATCATATAGAATGTTCATTAGTTGCTGATGTAGTAATCATTAGTAAATAGTTTAGTTCTTCATTAATTATACATTAACTCATGATTATCTGTGCATTAATTAAACATGAATTAATGCTTATTTGTGCACACGTATTGTAAAGTGTTACCAAATCTTCTTCGCCTCCTTCATTCACACTGTCAATGAACTGCGATCCGAACAGATTTCTGAGGCAGCAATGTGAGGACGCAGTGATGAATGATTTTCCGAAGCCGTACTTTATAGCTTTTTAATAAAATATCCCATGCAGTCATTTGCATAACGTTTGCAAAACGGAATTCTTAATTTTATTTAGGATCCCGCCTCTGACATGGGAAACGGCCAATCATTAAGTATAGGCTAATAACCCTAGTTTATTTTGGAGCGGCACCCGAGGTAGCCATTAACCAATCAAATTTTATGCAGAGGAAGTTTGCATAAGTAGGCCTAGTTACCAAACAACAACAACAACAGGGGCCCGTTTCAGAAAGAAGGTTAAGTGAAAACTCTGAGTATGTCAACCCTGAAATAAGGGAAACTCTAGGTTTTCCGTTTCAGAATGGGAGGTTTAGCAAACCTGTGAAACCTGGGTAAGTCAAGCCTGTTTCTGAAAGAGAGGTAACTTATACTCAGAGTCAGTTACCTTGGTAACTTACTCTGTGAATCAAACCTGGTCAGGAGCAGGTTTTCTTCGGTAAACCCAGAGTTTCTTTCGGTCTCCTCCCCCTTTTTAAAGTGTAAGTGATGTTTAAATACATCATTCATTCATTTATGCTTCAAAAATGCTTTTCTTAGTGAGTGTTTTGGAATGTAAATTTAGTGCATTTTACTTAAAACAAGAAAAATAATCTTAATGCACATGGAAACAAGATTATTTTTCTTACCCAATTGGCAAATAATATGCAAAATAACAAAAAATACACTTACACAAAGATTAAATAAACACCTTTTAAAAAAATAAAATTATTGAAATAAAGTGCAAAAACAGTAATTTTACAGAGATTTTCATTAAAGGTTTTACAGAAAGAAAAAAAAACAATGTTTTACAGATTTTTTCCTTGTTTCAATCAGGATATATTACTTTAATTTTATGGTTTTTGTTTGGCAGCCGTAGCTGCCAGTCGTTTTTTTTTTTTTTTTTTTTTTTTACAGTGTAAAACCCTTATTTGACAGATTTTACCTAGATTATTACAATGAAAGCACTAAATGTTCTACAGAGAAACACTGTTAATTTACAAATCATTACAATTAAAAAAAAAAACCTTCAAGAAAGTGTCAAAGCATGCTCAAGGTGAAAAATAAACAGTTTTATTTAAAAGACAAAATACAAAGTCTGCACAAATGCCATATTAAATTTACATTTTACATTTAAGCTCTTTTTTTTTTTTTAAGAAATACAGCACAATTACATTTAAAATACTGTGATGATGAAGAACATGGAACAGTTTAATCAAGTATATAAGACAACTTCACGTCCAGAGAAAATATTTCCTGATAATTCACTCACCCCCATAATCCAAGATGTTCATGTCTTTCTTTCTTCAAGTCAAAAACAAATTAAAGTTTTTGAGGAAAACATTCCAGGATTTTTCTCCATATAGTGGACTTCAATGAGAGCCAATGGGTTGAAGGTTCAATTTTCAGTTTCAATACAGCTTTCAAAGGGCTTTACAAGTTTCCAGTGACCCTTATTCCTGGGCTGGGATCATGTAGAGTCCTTTGAAGCTGCATTGAAACTGAAATTTGGCCTGTTAGCTCCCATCGAAATATGGAGAAGAATCCTGGAATTCCTCAAAAACCTTTTTGACAGAAAAAAGAAAGACTTTTTTCTTAGAAATGTATCTTGTTTTAAGAATCTTTAGATTTTTTTAAATTGGAACAACAAGACAATAATCCTAAGTAAGAAAAGCATTTTTTAGGTGCATTAATTTATTGCACATATTTTCATATATATATATATTTTTTTATTTTTTATTTTTATTTTTTTCTAAATGCACAAATGTAACTTTTATTCTTTTTCATGTTGGATTTTAACATTCTTCCAGTACTTCCATCTCCTCTTCATCTGAGCCTTCTTGCTGTTGGCTGAGTAGGCGTCAAATGTTCATTTCATTAATCTAATTAAGAAATGCAACTGTTTGGATTAGAGAACATTTAATTATGTGAAAAGAGCATTAGACTATGTGGAAAAAGCTGCTGCAAATTGAAATAGACACAGAATTATATTTTAATGTCAAATATTAGTAAAGTCACGTAGCCTACACCCATCAACCCTTTATGCTTAAAGCTTTACCTGGTTGAATTATGTTTTTATACTTCATGTTTAGCTGTTTCATTCTTCTTATTTTTCATTTTATTTTATTTTTTTGCCTGTGGGATACCATGAAAATGAATATTTCTTTCTCTATTTATTGTTCTGTCAGTTTTTACCTTTGATATTCTAATTATTAATAATTAAATTATTATATTCTTAATAATTATTAAGAATTAAAGTTAAGCATTGGCTCGAAGTATGCAGAGGTCTTTTTGGCGGGAGCTGTTGCCATTTAACACTATTGATCAGGGCTTTTCATAAGTCATGGTGCAAGCACTAAACTCAGAGTCAACCTACTCAGAGTAGATTAAACTAACTTAGTTCAGCTGTTCTGAAACCAAAAACTCAGAGTTTCCCATCTCAGGGTAAGTCAATTCAGAGTTCAAGTTGAAACTCAGAGTTGGTTGAACCTCCTTATTGAAACAGGCCCCAGTAGGCATAACAACAACAACAATAATACTAATAATAATAATAAAGAAAAATCTGTTATAAATCATCATTGAATCCAACCCAAATCTCATAAAATGTATGAATTTTGTTGTTGTTGTTGGATTTCAACGCCTATTAAAATCATTATGTGTGGCTGTTTCAAATTAGTTGTAACATGTGCTATTAATTGCATGGAATTTTAATACGCTTGCCAATATAGCGCTTTTTGTCACTTTGCATACATATTATTGAGTAACGACAGATGAGGGAGCGCCCAGTGTTGTGTTGTTGAATTTCCGTGTGTTCACCACACGAGGGCGCTTCATGAGTTCTGAGCTCGGGTTACTTCATCTCTGGGTTTCAGCCACAGCCCAGTTCTAGCATAGTAGGCCTTGTAATCCTATTAGATTTTCCAATGTTCCCTGCTTTTGTGATTTTTACATTTGTGAGAACAACCTTTATACTGTTTGAACACAGTTTGTCTCTGGAGTAAGAATTTTAATTTATTTTGAAATAGAATAATGAAACATGGCTTAACTGTACTTCTACTTTAATCACAATAGCAACAATCTGGTTAAAAGGTCATAGGTTAAATTGTTACAGTGAAATATTATAGTAAATCTGTTTGCTTATATTTCATAATATATAAATGTATTTATTTTATTACTGGCCCTGCTAATGTCTAAAAGCATGTTTGTCCTTATCATTATTTGTGACCCTGGACCACAAAACCAGTCTTAAGTAGCACGGGTATATTTGTAGCAATAGTCAAAAACACATTGTTGGGTCAAAATGATACATTTTTCTTTTATGCCAAAAATCATTAGAATATTAAGTAAAGATCAGGTTCCATCAAGATATTTTGTAAATTTCTTACCATGAATATATTAAAACATATTTTTTGATTAGTAATATATGCATCGCTAAGAACTTCATTTGGACAACTTTAAAGGTGATTTTCTTAATATTTAGTTTTTTTTGTTTTGTTTTTTGCAACCTCAAATTCCAGATTTTCAAATAGCTGTATCTCGGACAAATATTGTTCTATCCTGATAAACGTATTTATTCAGATAATGTATAAATCTCAATTTAAAAAAAAAAAAGACCTTTATGACTGGTTTTGTGGTCCAGGGTCACATATGTGATTGATATAACATTTTTTTAATTGTCACTTATTCACTTTCTGCCTTTTTCATACTGGACAAACCTACATCAAAAGATTATATACACCTTGCAGAATCAGCAAAAAGTTAACCTGAATAAGATTTTTCACATAAAACATGTTTAAATATAGTCCACAAGAGAAAATAATAGTGGAATTTATAAATATGACCCTGTTCAAAAGTTTACATACACTTGATTCTTTATACTGTGTTGTTACCTTACTGTCCGCTGTTCTTCAGAAACGTCCTTCAGGTCCAACAAATTCTTTGGTTTTTCAGCATTTACAGAACTTTGAAATGCTCTCTGATGCTTCAGAACGGAAGAAAATATGCATTAGCCAGGGGTGTAAACTTTTGAACAGAATGAGGATGTGTACATTTTTCTTATTTTGCCTAAATATATATATTTTTTCATTTAGTACTGCCCTTTAGAAGCTACAGAAGATGCGTGCATGTTTCCAAAAAGGTAAAATAAATTCCAAAGATGAAGTTAAATTCCAAAAGTTTTCACCCCCATCTTCTAATGCATGTTTTTCTCCTTCTGGAGCATCAGTGAGCTTTTGAACCTTCTGTAATAGTTGCATAAGCGTCCCTCAGTTGTCCTCGGTGTGGAAAGGTAGACCTCAAAATCATCGTCATTGTTGGAAGTTCAAATACACAAAAAAAAAAACTGAGAATTTGTGTGACCTAAAGGATTTTTCTGAAGAAAAGCAGGCAGTTTAACTGTTCAGGACACACAAAGGACACACAAAGGATGATATCCCAAAAAAACTTTTCACTTTATTATTATTATTATTATTATTATTATTATTATTAATTTATTTTCTCTTGTGGACTAAACATCTTCTATGTGAAATATCTTAAGCAGGTCAGTACTAAATAAAAAATAACATGCATTTTGTATGATCCCTATTACATATATGCATATACTTACGAAAATACGACTTTACATTTATTTGGCACTAATCAACTTTTTTTAATTTTGTTTAAGCTCATAGGATTTACAAGATTTACAAACGTCCTCCTAAAATTAACAATGTCGTTAAAAAGAGTAGAGCAGTGGCAATTGCAAAAATTCGAGTTACTCTGACGAGAGGATAACAAGTGTCCTGGATATCTGAAGAAAAGAATAAAAAAAATATATATAGTGAGAAAATAACCAAAATCATTTCGTCTAAAAAATGGACAAAACATCCAAATTTAAGAATTTAGGAAAACCAACTGATAATGAAATATTCGATTTGCTATCTTGATGAGGATATATTATGAAAAAGTTGTTTACCATAATAATGCAGAGTTTTGTTGATCATCCATCCACCGAGATTCACAACGCAGGTGCACGCTCCTCCTGTCCTCCACTCCTCAGCCGATACTGTTATATAATTATGAGTTTTCACAGACTTTTCATCACCTTCTAACCAAACAAACAAAGTTTGTCCATTTTTCTTTCTGCTCCCTATGAGCCAGTGCACATAGACATGTGATGGAGCATATCCAAATGTACACTGAAGAGTGACTGTAGAGTCATGGTTATTGCTGCTGGCAAATGCCATGATATCAACAGACGGCATCACAGTGCTGTCAGCTGCAAGAAAAAAGACAAACACAATTTTAATTAATGCTAATACTAATTATAAAATAAAACATGAGCTTTCTTATCAACAAAAACCTTGAGAATCATCATGTTAGTAGTTTCAGAAACTGTTTATGATGCAGTACCTTGTACAATGATAGCTGTGCCATTCCCGAGGTACATATGCTCACGGTCTGTAGCGATGCAGTAATACGTCCCAGAATCCTGTTCCGTTGCATTGTAAATAGAAGTCTGACACACTGTGTTTTCCTCCTGATCTTTAATCTGTCCAGGGATTTTTGAGTCCTGCAGAATGTCTATCATTCCACTCACGGGATGCACTCTCACCCAGGCCATGGTGTGACAGAATGAGTGCACTTCTTTCAGCTGGCAGTGCATGGTCACTTTTTCACCCGATCTCACCTTCACTGACACAGGAAACTGATAAACTGTACCCGCCATTGCTGCAAAAAGGTCAATAATTAAACAGTCTCCTATATCTTACTTTGTTAGTCTTAGCAATTACACTGTAGCCTACTCTTAAAAATAAAGGTGCTTCACAATGCCCTAGAAGACCTTTTTTTGTCTAAATGGTTCCGTAAAGAACCTCCGTTTCACAAAAGGTTCTTTGTGGTGAAGGAAAGTTCTTCAGATTATAAAAAGGTAAGAAAGGGATGGTTCTTTAAAGAACCTTTGACAAAATGATTCTTTGTGGAACCAAAAATGATTCTATGGCGTCGCTGTGAAGAACCTATTAAAGCACCTTTATTTTTAAGTGTGTAGCTTTAGGTACAAACTTTGAATACGCATAAACAAAGTAAAATACTGGTAGCTTACCTTTTGGCAAAATTAACCAGAGCAAGACAAGAAAAAGGAGGTCGTACATGGTGTCTGAAGACTTTACAGGTCAAAGATACTGAGAGAAATGTGCTGACTTTGACTAATCACACACCTTTTCCTGCCTGTTCTTGGTCGTTTCTTCTGCTTTTTATTAAATCTGCTAGGCTCAATTACATTCTAAGCTTAGAAACGTCTCATTTTGTGTTTAGCTTTATTCCTGACATATTATATAACTCATAACCCCTTACAAAATTGCAGATTGAACCACAATCCCATTACTACAGTTATTGTTATTAAGGCAGCACAATATAACTTAAATTAAAATGTAAAATTTACAGTAAAAACAAAAAACAAAAACATCAGCAGTGGTTGCCAACTTTTATCATAAAAAATGGTACAGCAACATTTTAAGTTTTACAGAATTAATTTAATTTTACAGTTATCATTAATTGAAATAATGTTAATTACTATGTTTTACCTTCATAATATACCTGACATACTGTATAGAAGGTGCATGGCATTCATGCAAATACAGTACAAAACACCATCAAGGTAACAGAAATTACGCTAAAATAATGCAATAAACATTATTTAACAAAATAAGATGACCTAAAACCCTAATGTTAACAGTTACTAACTGTATATAATAATAATATAATTATACAGGATTTACAGTCAAGCCCGATATTATCCATACCCCTGGCAAATTCTGACTTGAAGTTACTTTTATTCAACCAGCAAGTTTTTTTTTGACTGGAAATGACACAGGCTTCTCCCAAAAGATAATAAGACGATGTACAAGAGGCATCATTGTGGAAAAAAAAATATTTCTCAGCTTTTTTTTTTTTTTTTTTTTACATTTGAACAAAAAGTGGCATGTCCAAAATGATTCCTACCCTTTGCAAACTGTCACAGTCTGTGGGAAAATCCAAAGTTCTATACCATTCCAAATAGTCCAAGCTGTTCTAAAGCATCCTAATTACCCTGATTCATTGGGAACAGCTGTTTTAATCAACTCAACCGGTGAAAAACAGAAGCTCTCTGCTGTTGGTTTGTGGACAGTCATGGCTAAGACAAAGGAGCTCACTGAGGACCTGCAGCTGTGCATTGTGGCTGCTCACAAGTCAGGAAAGGGCTATAAGACCATATCTAAATGTTTTGAAGTTCCAGTGGCTACGGTGCAAAGTATTATTAAAAAATACAAGACGTTCCGCACTGTGAAAAATCTCAGAGGACGTGGTCGGAAACCAAAAGTGACACCTGTGCTGGCCAGGAGGATCACCACCAAGGCCATCCTGATGAATCTGGGCTCTGCTGGTGGCAACATCTAAAGGCAGACAGTCCAACAGACATTGAACACCGCTGGGTTCCACGGACGCAGACCAAGGAGGACACAACTTTTCCAGATAAGGCACACAAAAGCCCGCTTGGCCTTTGCAAATGCGCATCTGGACAAAGAAGAAGACTTCAGGTATTCTGTTTTATGGTCAGATGAAACAAAAATTGAATTATTTGGCTACAATGATGTAGCCTTCATTTGGCGTAAAAAAAAAAGGAGAAACCTGAAAGAGTTGGAGCTCATCGCTAAAGATGAATGGGCAAAAATACCAGTGGAGACATGCAAAAAGCTGGTCAGCAATTACAGGAAGTGTTTGATTGCTGTAATAGCCAATAAAGGCTTTTCTATTGATTATTGAGAAGGGTATGTATAATTTTGGACATGTCACTTTTTGTTCAAATGTAAATAAAAGATGAGTAATAATTTTTTCCACAATGATGCCTCTTGTACATCGTCTTATTATCTTCTGGGAGATGTCTGTGTCATTTCTAATCAAAATAAAACTTGCTGGTTGAATAAAAGTAACTTTAAGTCAGAATTTGCCAGGAGGATGAATAATTTCAGGCTTGACTGTATACAGTCAAAACAAAATGTATTCAAACACCAGATATAATTTCTTATATTTTTTACTAGTGGGTGCAGGTCATTTTAGTTCATTCAATAATAGCAAAATGAAGTAAACTATGACATATTATACCCAAAATTTTCCATACAGTGGACTACCAGTAAAATTGATATAAATTTGGGACCAAAATTTTGATTTGACACTTGATTTGACCATGTTTTTTCAAATTCCTTTCTATCAAATGTATCAGACATTATCAAGATGAATTTGTTCTGACACAGTTTAACTTTTAAGTTCTTGTCATATTTTATTACTATTTTCTAAACTATAGCGAATAAACTGTGATAATGTGAGAAATGTTAAAGGCATCTGAATACATTTTGGTTTGACTGTATATATGACAAATCAAATTTGTGTATATAATTTTATTTTATTTACAGGAGTGCTGATATACTGTCGAATTTGTATCACTACACTTTTCTGTTTTTGCATGTTCAGACAGTTTGTGTATTAGCAGTGGATTTTTTTTTTCTGTGACTCTTTCTGAACGTTATATTGTTAAGCCAGGAGGTGTAAACTAAAGGATGTCCTAAGTGTGAGTCACTGAATCATCCATTCAACCAATTAATTTCCATCAATTTAAACGTTGATTCATTCACAAAAGAAACAGGTGGAAGACTTTCTGAGTGAGTCATTGAATCATTCACTCATCTGATTAGTTCAAAACAGATTCATTTGCTGTGTGTTGCTCACACAACAACTGCACTGGCTTTTAATAACGGTTTTTGTTGGTGGAGCAAAAACAGACAGATAAACGGGCATTACTGTTTATAAAATGTGCATTACTCTTAATTAATTAGTCTATTTAACTACTGCATAAAAACAAAATCACACATGGCCATGTTAGTCTGAATATCAGCACTGCTGTGAATTTGTGGCTTTGTGCTTTCAATCTGGAACGATAGCACTTTTGATCATGTGATATTGCTAAAATAAAAAATGTAATAAGTATAACTGTTGTATTTATTACATTTCACATAAATGGGGTACCATGGCTTTTCAAGGTGGACTTAAACTTGAAAGAAATCTCTTTTGCACTCTTGATGTATAACACCAAAACTGTTATCTATTTAACACAATAAGATAACGATTGCTAAACACATTAATATGATCTAAGACTCAGTAATGTGGCACATGGTTGTGTCCTAGTTTATATGAGCAAAATCAGCAAATCTGCTCTTCCATCTAAGACTTTGGGGTTGGAATTATGCATCTTTGAGGTTTCACCGCGGTGCTTTTGAGACTGAAGTTTTTCTGCTGACAAAGTGTGGACATTAAACGATATGAGGTGAAGTCCACATCACTGTTTTGCTTGCGTGATGCATGCAACCACACGATAAAGAGGACACAGAGAAACAACAATGCTGAGAAAAAGAAAAAAAATCACTTCCAGGCCCTGCCACACATAACAAAAGCCACATACACTCTTAAAAATAAAGGTGCTTCACGATGCCATAGAAGAATCTTTTTTGTCTAAATGGTTCCATTAAGAATATTAAACATCTGAAGAACCTTTCTGTTTCACAAAAGGTTCTTTGTGCTGAAAGAATGTTCTTCAGATTATAAAAAAGTAAGAAAGAGATGATTCTTTAAAGAACATTTAACTGAATGGTTCTTTGTAAAACCAAAAATGGTTCTTCTATGGCATCGCTTGAAGAACCTTTTAAATCACCTTCATTTTTAAGAGTTTAAGGCACAATATCTCTTAATTGACGGTTCTTTGTTTCTTACAATTATTACACTGACACTTTTATGTAATACCATAATATATGAAAATTAAATGTATTTATTATTTTATTTTCTCTTTTTTAAGATTATTGGTGCAAATGTAAGATTTTAAAGCTTAAGAAAAAAATGTGTGTTAAACAGTACCTTAATTTTATTCAGTGATAAGTAGAAAAATTATGGAAAAAGACTAAAAGAAACACTACAATATATTTGTTAAAAAAAATACACTGAGGAATAAACAAAGTTCAACACAGATTGGGTGAAAGTCAAAATTTTTGCTTTCAGATTACTTTGAAATTTGAAAATTTTACAAAACAATGAGCATACAATTTTTGTAACTATATAAAAAAAGAACAAAAACATCAATTGTTCATGCTTACTGCAATCAGATGTCAAAATAATCAGCAACCCAAATACTAAAATAATTTTGACAAATAAAGATGTGTCAGAGCAAATTAATACAGTTTATATAAACTGAAAACTCCCTTGAAACTATATGCTTTAAAAAGGTTTTCGTCTCAGCCTATAAATAATCACTGTTATCAGAAGCAGGAGACCACAAATTAAGCCAACAGACAGATACATGTATTTTACAGCATAACACACACCCGGTGCATCTGTGGAGACAGAAAATATGAGAAAGTACAGTTAGAAAAATAAAACATAGACTATTTAATACAAAGATGCTCATTAAAAAACAATACATAAAGAAAAAATACAGTAAAAGGTTGGGGTCAGTAGGATTTTATAATGTTTTTGAAAGGAATCTCTTATGCTCATCAAAGCAAGCCTCATTTATTTGATCAAAACTATAGAAAAAACAGTAATATTGTGAAATATGTTTAGACTTTAAATTTTGAAATATAATTTATTCCTGAGGCAAAGCTGAATTTTCAGCATCATTACTTCAATTCTCAGTGTCACATGATCATTCAGAAATTATTCTAATATGCTATGTTAGATGTATTGTTATACTGTACCAAGTGGCTGAAGGGTCTTGGTATAAAGCTGTCCTCCAAACTCTACTACACACACACACTGCACCATCCTTTCCCACTCCTTAGCAGTAATCAGGATTTGATTTCTGGCAATCTGGATGTCACCATCATTCCCATGTGACAAAACTGGCTGTCCTTTCTCTTTTCTCCCATCCACAGTCCAGAACATCTGTACTCGAGAAGCCTCAACCCCATTCACAACACACTGAATAGGAACCAAAAGACCGTTCGTGATCAGTGGTGTAAGAATATCAATAACAGGAAGCACAGTGCGTTCTGGAAAGAGAATAGGGGAAATATTTGGTTACAATGGAAAGAAATACTAAACATCATAAAGCCTTTTAACTGTTTGTGGCAGTCATTATGCTGCTGTTCAATGGGTTTACTCTAAATTAGCAGTGAGGCAGATACACTCTTAAAACTAAATGTTGTTTATTAGCATTGATGATTTTGTGAACAAACTTTCCATTCCACAAAAGGTTCTTTAGATTATTAAAATGTTCTTCACACTACAGGCCCATGCACTCCACACAGATAATGCCAACTAACAAGCTGGCTGTTGGATGGAGAATTTTATGAAAAACAACCCACAATCTCTCGTGTTCATACTGCCCAAACAGACAGAGAAAGAAAGAGAGAGAAAAAAAGAGTTAAAGGTTCATTGGGGAACCAAAGATGGTTCTTCAACTGCATTGCTATGAAAACACACTTTTCAAACTTTATTTGTTAAAGTGTATAAAGGGAGCTGTAGATAATTCAGCATCTAAAAAGACACTTTTCACACCAAGGATGATAACGATAAAGATATAGTTCTAAAAATCATCCTCAGTATTAAAGGGGGCATAACACACACACTTTCACCCAATCTCGTGTTAATTTTAAGTACTGCAACCTTTATATATATCCAAAAAGTCTTTAGTTTTATCACATTTACAAAAGAAAGATACAGCTTTACGATTCTCTCCGAAAACAGCCAACTCCTGGAGGCATCCAGCGTCGAAATGGACCTTGTTTATAAAACGTTCGTCAACAAACACACTTGTAAAACTCTATTTTTGGCCCGGAAAAACAAACTGCATCTGCTGTTCATGTAATGCTGGGTCCTTCGGGAAGCTGAGCAAGGTTAATTTTGTCTTACAACCAAAACCACACTTCTTTGGAGACATTCTTCGCGAATAAGTCCCGTGCAGCAGTGCAGCCGAAATGAAGCACGTTGATGGGCGCACTCTTGCACTCACTCTGGTTGATGTTAGTGCGGGCACGCTTTTCTGGGAGAAATGCCCATGCATGGAGTTCCACCCTTCAGGATGTCATGAAAAACCAATAAAACTTTTCGAAACTTTTAAGAAACCCGGAAGTGTGTATTTGGCACATTATACTTCCAAATCATTTTTTTTTTTTTTTTTTTTTAACTTTGGCCATGTTTAGCATGGAAATACAACTCTTTAACAGTGTAAATAACTTGACATGCATGAAACAGCATTGGACCCCCCCCCCCTTTTTTTGAAGAATAGCAGAGACCACACCACAGCTATAACGATAAAGACACAGAGAAGCCATATCATTGGAATTACTTCCAGAACCATTTTTTTCCCAGCTGATGAACGATAAAAAACAATCAGAATTGATCCTGCTATAATGAGAATTTAAATCAGCAGAGAGTGTGGGCTTAGAATAACAGACAATATTAGGTGCGTTTCCATTACAGATTTGCGCAAAAGTTTTGCAATGTTTTGTACAGTAAAAGTCATTGCACATTGAGTCAGAAATTTTAGTATGCCTTTTTTTTCCATATTTGTCATCCTTGCCTATCAAATTGCTACAGATGCGAAAACACAGAAAATTGAACCTGATCCATTTTTTTTTTAAATAACGGATGAAAGTTTCGGAGGCAGTGTGTAATAAAGCAATAAGCCCCAAGAAGCCATGCTTTACAGGGAAGCAGTGTGCCTAAAAGTAAGCCTGGCTCACACTATAGGAGTTTTTGCCCAATTTAGCCCTCCCGAGAATTGGAGCAAAAATCTTGTCGAGCACCTCGATTGGTCCCGATGTAATAAGTACATTGCATAATGTATTCATACCCTTAACTCAATACATAGTTGAAGCACCTTTACAGCCTCGAGTCTTTTTGGGTATGATGTGACAAGCTTTGCACATCTGCATTTGTCAATTATCTGCCATTCTTTGCCTCACCTTTTCAGCTCTCAAGCTCTGTCAGCTTGGATGGGGGCTGGCAGACATTTTCTAGAGTCCTAGTTGTTCCAATCATCTTCCATTATGGATAATGCTTCTGTGAACCTTCAATGCAGCAGATTTTTTTTCTGAAATCTTTCCTAGATTATTGCCTTAACACAAGTCTGTCACTGAGCTCTACAGGCAGTTATCTTGACCTCAGGACCTCAGTTTTTGCTCTGATATGCATTTTCAGCTGCTAGACCTTTTTTGAGAGGTGTGTGCCTTTCTAAATCATACTCATTCAAATGAATTTGCTACAGTTTAACTCCACTCGAAATGTAGTAACATCTAGAAGCAAAATGAATGCTCCTGAGCTAAATTTCGAGTGTCCCAGAAAAGGGTATGAATACTTATGCAATGGGATCTTTTCAGTTTTTTATTTCTAATAAATTTGCAAAGTTGTTACAAACCTGTTTTGTGCTTTGTCATTATGGTGTATAAGATGTAGATTGATGTGGGGGAAAAAAGTAATTTAAAGCAGTTTAACATAATGCTGCAACAAAACAAAATGTGAAAAAAATGAAGGGGTATGAATACTTTTGCAAGGCACTGTATATGATTACATTAGTACTTTCACGACAGCCAATGCACGACCGCAAAACAGTTGCTGTACGGTCTGTTGGATAGTGGAGATGGAGGAAACTGCCTTGACTTTTTGTATAGTAACACTAGACAAAAAAAAAAAAAAGCACTGTGATGAAATCGTCTCAATTTTGAACACACCTGAGCTAGCATGTGTAAACATTAATTGCTGAAACATCAATGAAAATCTGCTTTATGTGTGCGCTGCAACCAGATTTCATAATCGGTGAGGATTTTAAAAACGACGGCAAACGCATTTGTCTTGTTTTGTCTGATCAGTGTGTTATCCCTTTCGACATCTGTTGGTGCCAGCATTTGAATAGGCGTTTGATAGTCTTGGAACATCTGAGAAGTGACGTACTGTACTCGAACAGCTGTTGGCATTGGTCTGCGTCTGTCTGTGCAGTGTGAATTGGTCTAAATTAAATAATAGCAATAAAAATGGGCAAATATTTTTCAGCTCAGGTCATAAACCCAGGGTACCAGTTACTAATTTATTTTTATTGTGGAAATGAAAAGAAATATGCAATACATGTGGCTATTTTTTGTAAAGAAAACACTTCTGAAAGTTATTTGTGGTGTTTTGCACTTCCATTTTGGGCAGTGCATTGTCTAATTCTTCAAAAAGTCCTAAATTGACCTTCCGGGGTGCCTGCAATGACATTTTTGTTGTGCAACTTCTATTTACGTATAATAATACATTAATTCATAATAAAGAGATTATAATTTTTTAATAAATCATATCTTACCTTTCACAATAACTCTGGATCCATTACCAATGTGAGCAAAGCGGCTGTGCACTGCTGCGCAGTAGTACGTACTGGAGTCAAGCACCGTTGAATTGGCGATAACACCAGTACAAATACTGCTCGACTTCTTGGACGAGTGATGAGGATCGATCTGAAGTCTGTCGGTGAGGGTGATCGTCGCATTCTCAGGAATGACTCTCAGCCAAGCCACTGTTGAACACGGGGAGTACAGCTCTGCTATGTTGCACTTTAAAACAACATCCTCTCCAGCCATCACTTCAGCCACTGTTGGCCACTGTGTCACAATGAACGGCTTTGTCGCTAGATGAAAAGATTGTAATGTTTGTTACTGTGTTAACTCTTTTCTGTTGTGGCCCTTACAACTCAATTTCGAACGACATAAAGAAGCATTTCATTTTTGTTATTACAAAATTTTAGTCCATCAATGTGTCTATGCCATCCATTAAGCATGTTAAATGTTTGCTAAAGTGAAAAAACCTACAAACTTACACTTACAAACACAAATATACAAACAAATAAATATATCTCACATATTAATGCACATTAGTACCTTTAAATACACATTTCTCAAGCAATTTAGTGGAACATAAAAACTGTTTAAATAACATATGGCTTTATTACAAAATGAATAAAAACTGTTTACCTGTTCCCACAGTGTGAGACAGCCAGATCATCATCAGCCAGACGCTCATCTTTAAAGTCTGATGATCACAACAGAATCTAGCCTTCATTTGACTAGCTCAGCAAAAACCTGGTCTTCCTTTCAGTCACCTGACAGGGTCTTTTTTTCGCAGTAGTTAGTGACTACAGAAAACACAGGATACTCCAAACTAAATCTATGGTCCTGTAATGTGCTTGTTTTAACATGTGTTGGAGTTTAATGCCTGAACAGTGTTAAATATGAATCTTCTCAATATTTCCTGTGACACATGCCTTTCTTCTGGTTTTTCTTCAATATCAATCACAGTTCTTCTTGCACCACTCAATCAATTAAAATTCTGAGGCTAGATTTGCTCTAGAGAAACTTTTTATAAATTTGAACTTTCATATTTTATATATGTTAAAATAAAAATAAATTAAATAAATACATTTGTACGTTCTGGTAAATAACAAAAATAGCCTTTATCAACAACATTCTTTGAGGCAACTCAGCAGTTACACACTCTCAAAAAGGATGTGTTAATTTTTTACACATTGTTTGTGTTATGTCTATTTTAGCACATTTTGTGTTACTTTGTGTTAAATGTGTGTTAAAAACGAAAAAGAAAAAAGAAAATATCCAACACAGTGTGTCCAACACAATATGTGTTAAATATCAGCCAATCACATTGCTGCTTGCCTCACTTCATGAGCCGTTATTCTACTGGGACAAGCTAATTTCCTCGTGCTGCAAGTTTTCATCGTCAGGACATAACTTCGATGTGTGAAGGTAAGAAATGTTTGTATTTGCCATTATGCGTTTTTAAAATGTCTTTTGTGATCGTTTGGAGACGGTCGAGGGGCATTTGGCACATATACGTGGTAAAATTGCCTCACGAATGCCGATGCGAGCTGCGCCTGCGTCTGCGGCACATCACGACGGTGGGAGCTTATTTTAACAAGCTTTATAGTTTCTTTTGTCGGATTAATTGTGAACAGAATCGCTTTTAATTCATCATTGACACGTTGTAGTGCTAATGAGAAAATGCATTCGTTCGTCGCGTCTTTCTCTTTGAAAATGAACAGCTTCATTGTGACATGTATTGTGCAAATTGCCCTAAGACGCTAACATAATCTCTAATGCTAAAGCTTTTCTTGCCTTTTTAGCTATCGCTATTTTACAATATTCGCTATGTGTAGCCTATAAATAACAAAAGTATCTTTATTTTACTCTTGCAGCTTTGACTGGAAGACACTCCTGAAGTGCTTGTGGCAGTTACTGACATGACAGAGACAAATGAGAGACTTCATCTCACGACCCTCACCATCACTTGTATGCTGATAAAAATATGTAAATAAAACGATTAATGCTTAAGAGGTTGTCAAATACCACATTTTTTTTTTTAAAGTACAAACTTTATAAACCATTAACAACTTTTCACTCAAGGAACAATTATATGTTGAAATGACTGAATTGATTGTTTACCTCTCTTTTTTTAACCTTTTTGAGTTTTTATGTAATTGTTAGTAGCATGTTTAATAAATTGTGTTTAAACTATACATTAGTTTGCAGTGTCTTTATTGCATACAAAAATTTGGTAAAAAAATAACACATAATTGACACAAATTGTGTATTTATAACACAATAGTGTGTAGAAAAAATCAACACATTTTCTGTGTTAGCTGGAATAACACACTAGTTGAGTTAAAACTAACACAAAATGTGTTGTCCTTAACTAGACACAAAGGTGTGTTAAGAAACAACACAGGCTGTGTTGTTTTTAACACATCCTTTTTAAGAGTGCAGTATCTCACAAAAGTGAGTACACCCCTCACATTTCAGCAACCATTTTAGTATATCTTCTCAAGGGAGAATACTATAGAAATGAAACTTAAATTTTTTAATGGTCAATGTGCAGCTTGTATAGATTTAGTCCTCTGTAAATAGCCATTGTCAAAATGGCTGGCAACAAAAGTGAGTACACACTAAGTGATAACAGCATTATGTTGTTTAACCATGCATAACCACATGTCTTATTCATCATGTTTATTTTTTTGTCTGCTTGACAGGACCATACAAAGTTGTGTATCTTGTATTACACTGTGTGCATAATTATTAGGCACGTTGATATTGTGGTCATATTTTTTTTCCAAGCACATTTGACCAATTCCAAACCACATCAATCTTAATAACTACTATTCATTTTGTATTTAATTATTTATAAGTGATATATAATTGTCCATGAAGGCTGGACATGAAAAACTCCTTATATTCAGGTGTGCACAATTATTAGGCACATTTTCTTTTACTGATAAAATGAGCAAAAAAAGAGATTTACCTCAGACTAGTCAAAAACTATTAAATGCCCATGAGAAGGATGCAATACTAATGCAATACTGGAATTTGCAAAGTTAAGGCATGACCACCGGACAGAAAAACGCTCGTTGCGTCTGCATTGTCAGAAAAAACAGATGGAGGAGAAAAGATGCATGTTAATTGCAAAAAAAGTAAGAATTAATGTTAAGAATTAGATATGAAACCATCAGGAACCATTTAGTCTCCAGCGCCACCGTTTTCCAGAACTGCAACCTACCTGGAGTCTCCAGAAGTGCAATGTGTCAGCTTCTCAGAGACTTTGCTTGGGCAAAAAATCCTAAAAAATGACCCTCAATTAATAAGAATAACATTCTGAAGTGTTGTGAAATACATAAAGACTGTTTTTTAAAGTACAGTTCTCTCATACTGACCACTGTATGTTCAACATGGCATCTCATGGCAAAGAACTCTCTGAGGATTTGAGAATTAGAATGGTTGCTCTCCACAAAGATGGCCAAGGCTATTAGAGGTTCAGTAACACCCTGAAACTGACTTATACTACAGTGGTCAGGGTCATACAGAGGCTTTCCAGAATGGGTTCCATTCAGAACAGGCCTCACAATTGTCGATCAATGAAGTTGAGCTCTTGTTCTGTGCGTCAGGTGCAGAACCTGGCTTCAAAAAACAGATGCATGAGTGCTGCCAGCATTGCTTTAAAGGTTGCAGAAGTAGAGGGTCAGCTTGTCAGTGCTCAGACCATACACCGCACACTGAAACAAGTTGGTTTGCATAGGCGTCGTCCCAGAAGAAAGCCTCTCCCGAAGCTGGCTCACAAGAAAGCCTGCAAACAGTTTTCTGAAGACAACCTGTCCAAGAGCACGAATACAACGAGCATACAATGAACTTCTTTGGCTCAGATGGTGTCCAGCATTTGTGGCGATGATGGTACCAAGAAAATTGTCTTGCCTAGAGTCAAGCATGGTGGTGGTAGCATCATGGTCTGGGGCTGCATGAGTGCTGCTTGTACTGAGGAGCTGCAGTTCATTAAGACAAAACTTGGATTCCATTATGTACCGTACATTCTGAAGCAGAACATGATGCCTTCCCTCCAGAAACTAGGACGGACAACAGTTTTCCACATGATAATGACCCCAAACACACCACCAAGCTGACAACTGTCTTGTGGAAGAAGCTGAAGGTAAACAGATAATATGAACAAAAGTGAATATGACGTAAAAAATCGCAAGCATACTGTTTAAGCTTGTTATTTCTCATCTTTCAGCTCTTTCATCGTGAGTCATGTCTTTCATGGGATTTGTACCCAAGGATTCTGCATCCTAAATCCAATTCCGTGTCGGCTGAGCTACCAAGCAAGCTTGGAAAGAGAAACATATGGAGCTGTAATCATAACTGTGTATGAAATAGATTACAAATGCTCGTTGTTTTACCGAAACTGCAGTGACGTACTTATAAAAGTTCTCCCAGGTACATTCATGAGATTAGATAGGAATTAAAATAATTTCAGTTGTTTTGGCTCATTTTAATTCTTATTTTGTCTTATTTTTAATCATTTTGAGGCACTACTGGAAGTTGGCTGAGGCTGTAGTGGGCCCCAGGCCTTTGATTGAGAAATGAAAGATGGTGAAAGAATGAGACTGATGAAAGGATAGAAACGGATACAGGGAGAGTCATGACTCTGCGATGTCAGTAGTTATGAGACATTAAGGCAGGGTAGACGTAGATTCAGTTTAGCACAGGTTTGAACAGGACAGGGTGTTGTGACATCGGGATCAGAATAGGCAGAGTAAATACATATTCTATCAGTCATATTTCAACCCTTGTTACGATGACAGGAAACTAATCCTAATGCGATTAGGTTTCCTGCTTCTCTATGTGAAAAGTAACAAGCTGGAGGGCACACTGATATTATTTCTTAGGACAGTACAACATGCTGTTTGAAAAATGGATGAACCAGTTAGCAGGATTTTACTATAGCTTTTGCTGTAATACTATAATTTAGTGGTTTGCTAAAAATGGAACAATACATTTTTAAAATAACAAACAATATATTTCAATACTCACTCTCTCTGTTTGGTTATCCACAAGAGTGCAATACCTTTGTAAGGTAGATAATGACACACTCATGAGCAAATATTTGACATTGAAACTCTTAAGTATGTGAAGTGTATGCATCACAACCACAAGTGTGAACACGAGTCTGTATATACAAAGCAGACTTGTTCTTTTTGTAACATTTGCAGTTGGCTGCAGGTAAAACAGGCAGTCTGCAAATGGCAGCTTGCCATCAAAAAACTGTGTGGTATGTGAAGAATGTAGACTTGCAGTGAGCTGAAACCAACATCTGCAGTGAGAAATACTGCTGTTTGTGCATACACTTAGAATAAACGTGATATTATGTAGCAAGAAAAAGAAAAATTGTGACCATCTACAGTTAAGATGGGGCTAAACCATGATGATTCCAGCTGACACAGTAACATACAGTAGAGTACCAAACCAGAATCAACATGCACCAAAGAAACTGACAATACCACTTCATAAGCCAGAACACAAAAGGGCCATTGTATTCCCTTGTGAAAAAGTTTGCTCAGTTGTATTAAATGTGCTATTGTAGTGTACTTCAAATCATAAAAGCATACTTTTAAAAAATGTACCTGCACATAATGGAATAAAATGTCACTTAAGTGTACTTAAAGAGAGTTAGCTTTCATGGCTCATGTTTCTTAACACACTTAAGTGCACTTTAAGTGTACTTTTTAATCATGTCAAATGATTAAAAATTCTATTAAGTACATTTTAAGTAGTACAGAATCTGCAAAATGTTAATTATTTCACCAAAATAAGCAGGAACGTACAAAATGCATGTTTATTTAGTACTGACCTGAATAAGCCATTTAACATAAAAGACATTTACATTTTTACATTTAAATAATGTTTGAATTTATAAAATTGACCCTGTTCAAAAATGTACATATACTTCAATGCTTGTGTTGTTAACTGAATATTCCACAGCTGTGTTTTTTTTTTTTTTTTTGTGATAGTTGTTCATGAGTCTCTTGTTTGTCCTGAACAGTTAAACTGTTTCACACTGAGGACAACTGTATTATAGAAGGTTTAAACGCTCACTGATGCTCCAGATAGAAACACAACTGAGCAGGGGGTGAAAACTTTTGAACAGAATGAAGATGTGTACATTTTTCTTATTTCGCTTATTTTCCTTTTTTTTTTTACAGTTAGTACTGCCCTTCAGAAGCTACAGAAGATACTTACATGATTCTCAGAAGACAAAATAATTACAATTTACCCTGAAAAAGTTTTCACCCCCTGGCTCTTAATGCATCATGTTTGCTTCTGGCGCATCAGTGAACATTTGAACCTTCTCTAATATTTGCATATGAGTCCCTCAGTTGTCCTCAGTGTGAAAAGATGGATCTTATAATAATATAGTCATTTTTGGTAAGGGTTCAAATACACAAAAATGCTGAAAAAGATAAGAATTTGTGGGACCTGAAGATTATTTCTGAAGAACAGTAGGCAGTTTAACTGTTCAGGACAAACAAGGGACTCATGAAAAACTAACAATAAAAAAAAAAAAAAAAAAAAAAAAAAAAAAAAAGTACTGGATCATCCAGTTAACAACACAGTATTAAGAATCAAGCATGTGTAAACTTTTGAAAGATTTTTATATATTTTTTATAATAAGAAATATATTATTCAGGTCAGTACTAAAATGTTAATTATTTTACCAAAGTAAGCAGGAACGTACAAAATGCATGGTATTTTTTATTTAGTACTTTCCTGAATAAGCCATTGCACATAAAATACATTTACAAAGTCCACAAAAGAAAATAATAGTTGAATTTATAAAAATGACCCCATTCAAAAGTTTACATACACTTGATTCTTAATACTGTGTTGTTTCCTGAATGATCCACAGCTGTGTTTTATTTGTTTAGTGATAGTTGTTCATGAGTCCCTTCATACTTTGTTTGGCATTTTTTTTCTATTTGGACCCTTTCCAACAATGACTTTTGACAATGATTATTTAGTACAGCCCTTCAGAAGCTACAAAAGATATTTACTTTACTTTTGGTAAAATAATTACATTGGGGTAAACTTTTGACTTCAAATGTATGTGTACATATGGCAAAGTGAAAAAGAAGTCACAAAAAGAAGTCTAAACTTCTGAAATATTCATATGCTTAAAGCGTGCATATGTAATTCTGTTTTTGTAAACGCGTCATACAAAGCCAGCTAGGTATCAATTACCATTTTTAACTTGCACAAGAGGGTGGTGCAACTTTTCGAAGATGAGGACAGACTGACTAATTCAATGCTCAGTTTGTTTATGTGTAAACTGTGTGATTATACACACCAGTGCATTGCTGTCCTATACTATGGTCTTGTGATTCGCTCATGCAATGCTGTCAAAGGTGTGTCACGTCTAGTACTTTCTAGTACATCTAGGGCACCCACCCAAAATGCTAAGCATGCCCTTGCCTGTGCATTACCAGAAGTGTTCAGAAAACAAGCAGAGGAAGACAGCCAAAGTCAGTGAATTTTGATCTGACCAGGGACACGCCTTGCTCAATGGGAATCCCACTATACATTATTTCCAAAGCATTCCTGAAAAGAATATCATGAAAAAGGCGTACAGCCCGGTTAACCAAAACAATGTACTCTGCGTTGAATATTTGGTTGAACTTCTCAGTTCTTCAAAACTAGCCCAGCAAACCCAATCACACATTCTGAACTAGGGGCCTGTTGTTGCGCACAAGAATTTTCATCCTGAGAGCTTCCAGATGTGTTCCCAAAGGAGCAGTAAGGCTGTTTTCCAATAGTTTTATCCATCAACAAAAATGTGTCATACGGAAACCTGGTTTTCCAGAGTTTTTTCCAGGGTGCGAGCCTATGAAACCCGATCGTCTCCGCCCCTTTAGGTTCACTGTCCTAAAGCATCAAATTACAGGAGACATTTTTCCCATAGCAGTCACTGACACGGAAGGTGGGTTTAGTTTTTTTTTCTCCTGAGTGGGAGGATTCAGGATGCCAGCCAAGATGTGACAGAAGCGATGGGACGCTGAGAGTGTAAAGTAACGAGCAGTGCACGACGGGAACAGTAAAGTTTAACTAGAGCCAAGAAAATAAAACAAATCACTTCAAATGGCGACACAGGTATGTGGTTTATGCTCTATTATATATTTGTGAGTGCTCTTTTGCGTTTAAATTCGGTTTCACGCAGTTATGCGTTTATGAGTTTTTATGTAAACTGCGCTTTGTGGGTTTGTTCTCCTGAAACTTTGCGTTTGTCAAACTCGGCAATAACGCACTTGACCGAAACAGTGTCCAGATGCTGTAGTCTGTTTTGTTAAATACAGAACTAGTTTCTATTAAGGTTTTTTGACGAAGCTTTTTGCTTCTGTTTTGCTTTTTTACGAGCAATCTATAAACTACAAGTAGAACCGACGCGTTTGCCTCTGCTGTTTTCTGTTTGTTTTTTATGCGGACGTGCGTTTGACTGATGTCTTTTTTTGACTCTTGTGACGTGTCTCGCTTTTTTAATGTCTTGTTCCATAATAACAGTGTTTTAAATGGAAATTCAACTTTTAGAAATGCGTTTCGATGCCCTGCCTTCGTTCACATTCCGCTGCGCTGAGTCCTGCGTTAATGCTCCCTAACAAAGAAAGACTCGAAATATGTCAAGATAATTCAAGCCATATGAGTCGAGAGCTTCGCTGCAATGAAACGTTCGCAATTCTCTGTATGCAAACGATACAATGGCTGTGTGTCAAACCTTAGTGAGCTGGCTGCGTCCCTGCCCTAACCACCCCCGTCACGCCTGTGATACCCAAAAAATGCTGTCTAAACAGGCAGCTCACTAGGTTTTGACATACAGCCATTGTGTAGAAATGGAAAGCACGGGGAATCAATCAGAGTTTTGCGTTGTTGCTCTCTGGCAGAAGCCTCAAAACGAATGTGGACTCAAAGAAAGACGGAGAAAGTGTGTAGAACGTTTTTGAATGTTCAAAACTGCAATTGGGGTTACATATTAACACATTTTATTACTGTACCCACACGTTTTTATGTATTTAAACAACATGCAGGAAATGTATTTCAGGTCAAAGCAGTGGAAGCCTAACCTTTTGTCTTAAAACAGGAAAATGGTTTCCATCATAAATGCACAGCTTAAGTAAATAATAAGGGCGGGCTGTCATGGCCCGGCATGCAGGTATTTCAGGTACTCTCCTGGATAATTGTCTGAGAGCAACAAGGTTTGAATAGACAGAGTTTACAGAGCCCATTGATAGTGCTTGGAAAGAGCATGGAAAAGCACATTAGATCTTTTAGAGGTGAATGACCAGTATGAAAACAGGTGTATGTGATTGCTCCAGTCTGAATGTTCATTGCTTGATTATAAAAGACAAGACGAGCATGATAGACATTGAGCAGAGAATATGACTATAAACTCTCCATTTCAGTATATTTGTTTCTAGATTCTTTAAAATTCCAATACATGAGTGTTTTTATAAAAAGGATAACAACTTCTTTGTGAAACTTAAACAGGTTCTCTAATGACGCCAATCTATGAAATCTATGTTTTTAAGTGTTTGCTATACTAGTAAAATCCCCCTTCCACTCTTAAAAATAAAGGTGCGTCATGATGCCATAGAAGAACCTTTTTGTCTAAATGGTTCTATAAAGAACCTTTAACATCTGAAGAACCTTTCTGTTTCACAAAATAAAATTGTGGCTGATAAAGTTCTTCAGATTATAAAAAGGTAACCAAGAAATGGTTCTTTGACTGAATGTTTTTTTGTGGAACCTTTTGAAGCACCTTTATTTTTAAGAGTGCATATTATTCACAACATCTGTACTCTCTTAATTCTGCAGTATTCTGACCTTGAGAAGGCCATCAACACCTTGGTCTCAAACTTCCACGCTGCTTCTTCTGATAACCGGCCTACACTGAAGGTAGACGAGTTCAAGAATCTGCTCTCCTCCCAGCTGCCAACTTTAGTCAAGGTAAAACCCATGCTGTTATTCATTCCAACAGATACCAGTGACTCAAAACTCATTACTCATTTCCTGTGACTGTTCTAATGGTAGTTACAGTGTAACAGTCATTAATAATTTTAATGCTACAGTAAGTGACTAACTTACGGTAATGATAATATTGGGACTATAAATGTTTTTGCAATGTTTAAAGGTCTGTGTGCTACTGTAGTGGTGTTTTGTCTTTGTGTAGGAAACACAGAGCACTGTCTTTGTTGTTATTGGCCTCATGTGCTGGAAAGACCAGTTTTGTTGAACTTCTAAGCCAGTGTGTTATCTGTACATATATATAATCCTCTATTGCCTGTATATTGTCACCATATTTATTAAAATTTCTGGCAACCACAGCTGGCAATCTTTTTCTTTTCTAAACCATAAATTAACTTTTTTTTTAGTCTGAGGGATTGGTTGGTTTCACAGAGACTGTTTCCCAGAGTTTGTTGCCTTAGATAGAGGTGTGGTCTGATTACACAGATCAGTTTGAACTCAGGTTGAGCCAGCGAAGGACACTGGGTGTGGCTCCATTGAAGGAGCAAAATGGTGGCTGCCGTTGATCTGAAAGATAAATAATTTCTCCTGCAGTCAAACTGACGCTGCTCTTCAGTTACAGTCGGTATCAGATCATGTTATGGCAGGCCTTTTACAGCTTGAGGGAGAACCTCTGACATAGATTTTGTGTTTCTTTTAGTTGAATGAAGAGCTAATGCTCTGAGGTATATGGTACTGTAACATTTGAGCAATACTTCAGTGATCTTGTACTTCAGTGCTGATGCAGTTGCGCGCACAGTTCATGTTGTGACATGTTTGTAAGAGTAGAGTGAAAAACTATACAGACTGAATAATATCTAAGCATAGAATTAATATCAATCTTGTATTTGATTATATTTAAGTTTGAATATGTTAGCATTTGTTGCACTTACTGCATTTGAAATTGAGTAACTGTTAAAGCTGTTAAAATGCTTAAAAATAATATTTTTTGATGAAGCCTTGCAGACCAACCACATGAGGGCGACAGAGTACCAGTTTTCAAATGCAGAAGTGAAAAATATTTGTGAAATGGATTGACCAAATTCTTTTTTTTTTTTTTCTAGTCGGATACTTTTGGAGAAGTGCTGAAGCAAATTGGTGTGAAAGATGGGGAAGGCATCAGCTTCAAGCACTTCTGGAGCCTGATCCAGAATTTGGCCACAAGCCAGCATGGTCTGCTGAGCCACGAGAAGTTGTCCAAATGCACCTGCCTTTTACTATGAGCCGTGGGCTTCACTGCATCTACCACTACGATCTGGTCCCTCTGCATCTCTGCATTTAACCAGAGCCACTCATCTCCAAGCAAAACACTAACTTTCCTTCCTAAGCATTCCAATAAATAAACACAATTTGTACATCAAGATGTCTTTACATAAGATTTTTTTTAAACAATGCACAAGCAGTACAGCCATCATCTCGCTTCATATCAAGTATCAGGTCAATCTTAATGTACAGACCAGTTAATTACTTCATATACCATAAGTGAACTGGAGTCTAATTCGTTTTCACTTGCAACTGGAGTTACAGTTTCTCAAAAGTGCATTTAACAAGTGTTTCTCAGTTAAAATTATTAATAATAAAAAAACTTTTTTTTGTGATAACACTACATTTAAACTTACTGCCATAATAGTCTAAAGTATGTGTATTGCAAGATATAGATATGTACTGAGTGGTTTTATGCAAACAAAAGCAGTAACATCAATTTTTATTTATATTTTGTAATACTGTTTTTTTTTATGGCCAAAAATCAATAACACCCTGAATTATTGTCTAATAAAATTCATATCAAAACACGTCCGTTGTTGATTTTTTTGTATAATTCTCAATTTTTAAATAAGTGTGTTTTTAATTATTATTTAGAATCAGCTGTTATTGTGCAGTAAAAATGTTACTAAATCTGTAAAGAGTGAAAAGTATAATATCTTAAATCTTAATTATATCTATAACTAAACTGTATTAGTCTTAGGTCTTAAAGGAGAAGTTCACTTCCAGAACAAAAATTTACAGATAATTTACTCACCCCCTTGTCAACTAAGATTTTCATGTCTTTCTTTCTTCGTCGTAAAGAAATTATGTTTTTTGAGTAAACCTTTTTAGGATTTCTCTCCATATAGTGGACTTTTATGCTGCCTGCGATTGAACTTCCAAAATGCAGTTTAAATGCAGCTTCAAAGAGCTCTAAACAATCTCAGCCGAGGAAGAAGGGTCTTATCTAGCGAAACGATCGGTTATTTTCTAAACAAAATTACAATTTATATACTTTTTAACCTCAAATGTTTGTGTTGTCTATAGCTTTGCATGAACTCTGTGTGTATTCCGGTTCAAAACAGTTAGGGTATGTCGAAAAACTCCCATCTCATTTTCTCCTCCAACTTCAAAATTGCTGTTTTACCTTTTTTTTTGTAAAGGGTGTTGATCTTCTTTACATGTTCACTGTGTAAACACTGCAGCAATGTAGGACGATTTTGAAGTTGGAGGAGAAAATGAGATGGGAGTTTTTCCACCTACCCTAAATGTATTGAAAGCGAGCATTTGAGGTTAAAAAGTATATAAATAACCGATCGTTTCGCCAGATAAAACCCTTCTTCCTCGGCTGGGTTTGTTTAGAACCCTTTGAAGCTGCATTTAAACTACATTTTGGAAGTTCAAACTTGCGGGCATCATGGAAGCCCACTATATGGGAATGTTTTCCTCAAAAAACTATTTCTTTATGACTGAAGAAAGAAAGACATGAACATCTTGAAAGACAAGAGGTTTCACGAGAACTTTGCCTTCACCACAATGTCCGGACAACCACACAAACACAATGCATTTCCTATTCTTTTGCATTGTTCCTTTAGGCTTTAAATGCAGTTCTACACTTGGCCATATTAACCTGAAAATTATTTGAATTGGAAGATTCTGTTTTTGCAACTCTTGCAAAGCCAAATCCTAATTTGCATTTAAACATTCAACCAAGAAAGTCACAGACGAACAGACCAACGCTTTCTACTGTGCTAAACAAGTTTGCTGCAAGAAATTTTCACAGCTGGTGTAGGTGCTCATCACAGAGTTCTGTCAAAACAACCACACAGAATTAGCACTTTGATGCGAAAGAGTGTCTTAGACTAGTTTCCTTTTTGAATTAACACCTTTGCATGCATTTTTTCAAATACTTTTTTATCCCTTCAAAACAATGTACAATGAAAATGAGCCATATACGCTCCTAAATATTCTCTTATATTTAAAGCAGTGTGTTTTAAAGGTAAACACCCTACAATTGATATACACTGCACAACAATCATTATTCTGATTAAAAAATAATCATTGAGTTTAGTCAGATATTACAGTAATTATTGCAGGGTTCAAGTGCAATACATGCATTTATTCATAACCTTTAACCTTTAACATGCAGGAAGCTCTACATCCTGATTATGCTCCAGAAACAGGGTTGAAAATGGTACAAATATGTTTTTTTAAAGTGCTGACCCAGTGACAAGCTGTTGAACCTATACAAGTACAATTTTGGCTAAATTATTTGCCATATGGTCTTGGAAAAATTATTAGGCTGAGTTTCTGAGTTTCTTTAGCTCAAACACTGAACCATGGTGCCAATCTCAGAGACTGCATAAACCAATTACATTTTTTAATGCATTAAGGGAATTAAACCTGTGACTGTGTTGTTAACCTTGGGTTAACTATCCTTTTAAGAAACAAATGCTGATGTTAATTGTTAACACACAAATAACTAATATGATGCAGCAAATGTGAGGCTTTTCACAACCAATATGAATATCACAACTTGACAAAGCTGAGGACGATATTAACACCATCAGTTAATGTCACAGGTTTAGTTTGATAAGGCCTTAAAGACATTTATATTCGTACAGGAAATGCTACTGCTATACCACTGATGGTGAGGCTAAAGAAAAAAAAAAAGTAGTGGTTTTGATGACTACTTTGAATTTACTGTTCACGTTGGTGATTATTGATATGTTGTATATATTTATCACTTGTCCTGAACATTGAGCAACAGACCAAACCAAAGTAATATGCCTAAAAATATAATAACAACACAAAAAACAAAGCCAAAAAGTACTTGGTTTAATGCTGCCCAGGCAGGCAGTATGTGGGCTGAGGCCATGCTTATCTACATGGTGAGAATGCCGGCAACAATGATGAGTCAATATCTGTATTTGGTATCTGAGGTGTCTGAGGGTCTGACTCTTGTCAGGAATGCAGTAAGTGTCTTCATGAGAAAATGAATATGTATTTTAAAGGAAAAAAGTTATCAGTTTTAACCAAGTTTCTGTGCTAAGTTAAGTTTGATGCTGACTCTTACTCATTTTGCTATGGCGTTCTGAAGAGTGGAGAACTCCGTCTTCAGTAACTGTCTGTCAACCCAATGAACTTCTAATTTGGCGACTAATCTTCATTTAGCAAACTGGTCTCTCTGTGGGGTTTACAAACAATACAATTGGAATCACTTTTAGAGATAATCAAAACATATTTGGAAGTAAGATAATGACAAATATATTTGAAAAAAAAAAAAAGCATGTCGAATTGCACTGAAGGGGAAGGGGGTGGTATTGCATTATCAGTGCTTGCATTTGAATACTTTATATTTTCAGGGCTTGCATTTTTAGGGCCTGAAAATCAACATGGTTAACACTAACAATATGGACCAATACAAAACTTCATCGTAATAGGTAAAGTTCAAGCTAAGCATACAAACCTGCTATAACAAAAACGTTTATTGGACTAATAAAGTGACTAATACAGTGAAAAATCAAACTCATTATACACCTTATTGATGAAGCATACCATATACAACAAGCAGTCGAGCGCAGAAAATCTGGTTTAATTAATTAATAGACCAACCCCCGGTTTCACAGACATGGCTTAAAGGGGTCATTGGATGCCCATTTTCCACAAGTTGATATGATTCTTTAGGGCAGAGGTCTCAAACTCAGTTCCTGGAGGGCCGCAGCTCTGCAGAGTTTAGCTCCAACCAGCTCCAACTCACACCTGCTTGGAAGTTTCTAGTAATCCTGAAGACCTTGATTAGCTGGATCAGGTGTCTTTGATTAGGGTTGGAGCTAAACTGTGCAGAGCTGTGGCCCTCCAGGAATTGAGTTTGAGACCAGTGCTTTAGGGTCTTTATGAGAAGTCTATTACATACTTTGGTTAATATTTTTCAGTGGTAGTGTAAAAAACACTCTGTCACGAATTGAGTCGTCCTGTCATTAACTCTTGCACTACACATCATGGACTTCATTCCCCACAAGCCACTGCACTAATCACTGCATTCACCTGCTCCCTGTTTCTCTCTGCACTGATCACTGCTCACACCTGCAGCTCATTCACACACACACACACACACACACACACACACACACACACACACACACACACACACACACACACACACACACACACACACACACACACACACACACACCTGCAGCTCATCACACGGACAGCTTATATGCCACTCACACACACAGCTTCTTCGCGAAGTCTTGTATTGCCCCGGCTGCATTTCTGAGCGTTTCTTTCCGTGTTTGATTTCCTGTGTTTTGATTCCTGGACTCCCTCTTGTGTATGATTCTCGCTGCCAGCCCCGACCTTCTGCCTGTGTTTGACCACGATTTCTGCCTGCCCCTTTGTGTTTGTTTGCCTGAATAAAATGCTGCAAATGGATCCGCACGTCTCAGTCCGTCCGTGTGACACACTCCTTTTACCTTGTCAAAATCAGCCCTTTTTAGAGCATGCCATTCTGTTGCATGTTCCTTTAAATGCTAATGAGCTCTACTGGCCTCGACCCTCTCTGTCATAGGGTGAGGAGCCCTAATGTTTAACTTTAGCCGCATTTAGCCGCAAAACTCGCTAACTAGCACATTATTAAGAAAGGCGATTTGCAAAGATGCATAAAAAAAAACCTTATACAGGTATGTGCCAAAAAATTTGAATATCAAGAGAAAGTAAATTTATTTCAATAATTTGTTTCAAATAGTGAAACTTGTATTTTATATTAGTTCACTACACACAAAGTGAAATATTTCAAGCCTTTATTTGTTTCAATTTTGATGATTATGGATTAAAGACAAAAAAAATTCCAGTATTTCACAAAATTTTTATATTTCATGTGACCAATAAAAAAAGGATCTTAAACACATTTTGGCCTTCTGAAAAGTGTGTTAATGTACTGTATTAAGTCCTCAGTACTTTGTTGGGCCTCCTTTTGCACTAATTCCAGCATCAAGGCGGCGTGGCATGGAGGCGATCAGTCTTTGACACAGTTGAGGTGTTATGAAGCCCAAGTTGCATTGATATTGGCCTTAAGCTCATCTGCATTTCGGGGTCTCTGTTCCCTCATCTTCCTTTTGACAATACCCCATGGATTTTCAATGGGGTTTAAGTCAGGCGAGTTTGCCTGCCAATCAAGTACAGTTATTCCATGACTATAAACCAGGTACTGGTAGTTTTGGCTTTGTGGGCAGGTGCCAAATCCTGCTGGAAAATAAAATCATCATCTCCAAAAAGCTTTGGCAGCAGGAGGCATGAAGTGCTCTAAAATTTCCTGGCAGACAGCTGTGTTGACTGTGGACTTGATAAAAGACAATGGACCCACACCAGCAGATGACATGGCTCCCCAAACCATCACTGACTGTGGAAACTTCACACTGAAGGATCTGAGGATCCTCAAATGCAAACTGTGTGTGTTGCTTCATGAGAGCAACCATACATTTGTGTTGTGTTTTACTTTTACTTTGTTTTTCTATATTCTTCATTCATTTATAATCATTTATCATTTAATCATTTAATTATTCCATGTAATCATAATCATTTATAATAATCATTATAGTCATTTATATATCAATTTCATTGATTCATTAATTGATTAGTCATTTATATTATTATTGTTTTTAGTGTTTTTATTGTTTTGGGTATTTTGGGTACCAGACAAGACCTCCTGTTAACAGGGTTTCAGCAGACACTTATTGGCATGTGAAGGTGAAACACTAATATACACTCAGTGTTCTAGAGTTGTTAAGGCATGCCCTAAGTACCCATCCTAGAGAGACAAAAGCAGATTGAGTCTCTGGCCCATAGCAGGCCTTCATTTTGAAATGGGCTGACTGCAATTGAACCCATTTGAGATTTTATCAAAAGTTAGAGAAGTAAAGAACCTTATCCTTTTTTCATCTTACAACTCTTAGCATGGGTAACCACAGAGGCATGAAACACTTAAGGGGAATTTTCAACCACATCACCATCAATAATGGTATTTCATGTCACCACAAAAAGGAAGTACAGGCCACTTTAACACAGCAGCAGAATATAGTTGTATTTGAATCCATAATACTGTTCCGTTCACACACAGTATGGTTATTGACAATTGCATTCTATAAACTCACTCCTGTAATTTTTCAGGACTTCCAATAGAACCGGACTGGACAACTAGTTGTCAAAGCATACAGTGGGAGAGAGCTGCTCTGTGCTGCACAAACGTGTATCAGATACTGTTCTCCAGAAACAAAAGCTGTGGTCGGTTACTGTATATTTGACAGATGAAGTTACAGCTTGAAAGGACTCCTGACGTGTCAAGAAAGTGATAAGACTTTTAAGTTTTACTGATGTCGCCATCTTGGATATTACTTTGGTAAATAATGAAACCCCCTCCATTTCTTACTGAGTACTGAAGATTACCAGTAAATGACTGAATGAATCTGTTGAAGAATACATCATTAAAAATGCCCTCATGAAAATGATGTTCAAGGAGTTGTTGCATGTTCCAATATGGCATCTTCTTTTCTTTACCTATGAAGTGAAATGTGCACCCAGTTTAGAGGCCCACAGTGTAATGAACACAAACCTTTTCCAATGGCTGCCCCTCTGGCTGATAATTTTAGCTCAAAATGATGCTCTAGTTAAAGACATTCCCAAGGCTTGAATTAATAAAACCACCCTCCTCCCCCCATGTATAGACATTTGGGTGGTGAGGGTGAACACCCACACCGACACCAGTTTCTACCAATGATGATTCCCGCCTCAGACAGTGACTGTACTGTATGTCGTGTTAGATCAAGTTCTGTGGGAACCTCTAGAAGGATCTTAAATTGTGTTAGGACTTTATGCAAAGCTTCATAACAATCACATACTTATAGGGCTGTTACAATCTCTTTCCCAAATTGCAACGAAATAAGGGAGTCACCACACACGACAGCCAATTATTAAGTGAATTTATTCTGGTACAAAGCATACCAATATAAAAAGTAGGTATAAACAGTAATCAGCCTATCAGCCGGTAAATGTGTAACAGTTATGACAACAACAGTCCAACCAAACACGGTCTGTGGAACCACCAAAAACGACAGCCCTCCCAAAGAAGACGGGCCCAAAGGTGGCGGTGATCTCCTGTATTCCTCACATCTCGTTAGTTCTCCGGTAGCCTCGAGTAACCCAGCAAACAACGACGAGTCAAGCCCAGCTGATGATTACACGCCTTGCCATCTCTGCCCCAGTCTCTTACAAAGCGCTATGATTGCATTCAGGTGTGTACCCGCTCCCGTCAGCCAATCACCTGCAACTCCGAAATAACCAGTTATTCACTAGAACCATCACAGGCCCTTAATTCAGTCTGCTAGTAATCACACCATTATCTACATGGTGGAGCTGATTGGTTTTTGTTGCATCAGCAGCTAATGTGCTTTCTGCTTAACATTCAGATAGCCAGGGTTTGCTGTAGCAGTTTGAAGCCCACTTTCAGAGAGCAAGTAAATACTCTTTAACTCCATACTGTCAGTATCATGTCTGTGTTCTGTCATGTTTTCCTAGTGTCTTTTCCCCTATGTTTCTAGCTAATATGGTTTAGTCCTTGTCTCCCCCTTTTGGTTATGTTTAGTTAGTTCAGTCATGCCCATATTTGTATTTCCCCCTTGTTATCTTGTTAGTGACCACGCCCCCGTTTCAGTATATTTAAGAGTCTGTGTGTGCACTCCCCATTTGTCCATCAATGATTCTGTTACCTCTGTTTGCTTGTTTACATGTGCTCATCTTATACTCCCGGTTTTTGTTTGTTTGTATTAGTTACAGTGTTTTATTTAATAAACTATTTACGTTTTCATTTACTCCGGTTCTCCTCATCATTCTCCACTCCACAACCCAGCCTGATCATGACACATACCACTGTGCATATTGTGTGGTCTGCTTATTTAATCCTAAACGAGCAATTATAACAAGTTTAACTAAGCTTAATGTTTAACAGTCTTGCATTTAATGCAGGAGTGAATTACTAAGCATATAGGCAATATGCAATTTCCCACCTGGGAGAGAACTCTGCGGACCACCACAGAGTCAGAATTACATCTTAATTACTAACTGTATATTTATATAAATTTCCCTTTTGACCTAATTTGCTCAATCAAAAGTGCAAAAAATGGGTAGCTGTGGGTTGCAGGTAAAATTGGCGAGCCAGCCAGGAGTTTAAAAAGACTTATTGTTAACAGATTTAAATATGCACTAAATAAGCAGCTAAATTAATAGACATGGTAATAGTGAAATGTGAAAATATCAAGATTTTGAATTCTACTATTGTCAGTGGTACAGAACTCAGTGGTCAGTTTGCCTATGAATCTGCAATGAGTAATCTGGAGCCCTCACTGCCTAGGGTTATCCAAAGCACTCACGATGCTAGTGTTGTCTTTCATGCTTGCAGCCTAGGGAGTGTGCATGCCTCAGCAGTCAGCAGCAGTGCTACGAAAGGGTACCTGGAGAGCTTGCAGACCATTGCCCAAGCTACTGGGAAGCCTCTGCAAGATGTTCTTTAAACTAAGCTGCAAAAGATCTCTGCTTTCAATGTAATGAATTGCCTAGACCTGGTAATCATAAAAAATGTATCCAAGAACCTGTAAACCCCACCAAGAAGAGCACACCGGTGAAGTCAATGTTCCTGAACTTGCCTATAAGTTCTCTGAATCCTCTATGGTCCAGCGTGTTGTAGTGAACCATGTAGTGAAATCCAGAGATCCCATGTCTTCTTCCATGCTTCCAAGACCAAACAATGAACCTTACTTTAAAACTTAGAGGACCAGCATTGATTTTCTACTTAATGACAAGTCTCTTCCTGACCCAATGAATTCTTGACAGTCTGCTGCCCCCAGCTGCAGATGTTGTCAGGAATGTTGGTCTGTATGTTTTGCCAGCACAGTGCCTTGAACTTTTGGAATTGGTGTATGGTTCAGTAGAAGATAGAGTTGAGCTGCTAGTGAAGTTCAAGTGCTCTGCAGAACCAGGGAGACAAAATAGAACAATATTTAAAATATACGAAATATACAACCTCTCCCAGCAAAATTAGGGACAGAGAAAGAGTAGTCCAATAAATAAATAAATAAATAAATAAAATAAAGGAATAGATGCAAAAATACATTGTACAGGTATCTGCTCTAATTCAGGGAAACCTCTCAGACTGAAAGCACTTTTTTCTTTTTTTTGCGTGCACAAAAAAAGATAAGACAAAGATTTGTCATAGCCACGTCATGGCATATTATTTTTTTACCACAAACCTTTGACACCCACATTCACACATCCATCATATGGAATGACACGTTAGAGAGGCAGCATATTTTATGTGTCATTTTTGATCACCACACCTGTAAATTAAATGGTAAGGAACTACAACCATCAGATAATTTATACTATAATTTGAAACACTTTTTAAAATGTCATTTGTTTGAAAATAATATTGTGGCCATTGTCAATTTTATAAGGAAGTTATTCTTAAAATATCAGGTTTTTGTTAATGTAATGTAAAATTTGACATAAAGATGATTGACATGAAAAAATATTTAATGTAACTGTACCTATTTCTCTACAGATCATGGGGCAGGTGTGGGTTTACCTTCTTGTATTCTGGCCAAGGCTTTTCATGAAAATTTCTGGAGAGGATGACATAGGTCCTTCAGAAGAGTGTGAGGATGTTCCCTTTGTTCCAGGATACAATCTTGCTGGAGAAGGATTTGATGTTGTGACCATGGAAAAGGTTCATACTTGATCAACATGGAAAAATGGGATTTAGGGAATGGCACTTGTAAATTGGCAAAAAATTATTACTTCAGTGGAATAAAACAGAAGCTACCAGCAGCATTTGTAAACTGGAGGACCTTGCCAAAGTGTTCGATGAAAGTCTCCAGTCAGATCTTTGAATCAAGTGAAGCACTGGTCAATGATTCATCCTCAGCAATCTCAGTCAACTGAGAAGTTGGTTTAGATGTGAAGGTTGCTGAAGCTTTAGTTGGGAGCACTCATTCCAGGAAAGCTGAATTTGCAATGAAAAAATCAAAAGAAGACAAATATAGTTTCACCAAACATAACCTTACATGTGACTTTTACAGGTGAGAGAGCTTGGTTGTTTTTCCTCGCTCATACTGTTAAAATGATCATGACTATAAAAAAGTGAAAACTTTCTACCGTAAATTGCTCACTCTTTGAGCACACTGAATTCAAATACCTTTATTTTTTCTTTATAGATATCGTGTAGTGGAAAAGCCTCCTCTTCATGAAGAGTTTATTCAAGTAATCAAATCACTCCCTGCATCCTACTATCCAGGCGCCTACCGCAACCTGATCACCACGTATGGCACTCACTTTACCACAAGTGTCACATTAGGAGGGCAAATGAAAGCCATAACAGCCATCAAAACTGTCAGGCAGCAGTGAATGGACTTACAGACACTGCAGTGAAAGACTGTTTGGATGTAGAAGCTTCTGGTTCATACACTACAGCAACTGTGAAGGCAGAGGCACATTTTTGTCAAGAACTGATGAAGAAGATGGGCACAAATGAAACGTTCTGCTCCATGTTCAATAAACGTCAGACAGAGATTATAGGAGGAAACATAAATGGAGAAGATCTACTTTTTTCTCGTTCATCACACCCAAATTCCCTGACAAAATGGCTTGAGACCTTGAAGAGTCTCCCTGAAGTTGTGCATTACTCTCTGAAACCCCTCCATGTCTTACTGAGTACTAAACACCCTGCAAAGAAAGGACTGAAGAAAGCTGTTGAAGAATACATCATTTAAAATGCCCTCATGAAGGTTTGCTCTGAGCCTTGCAATATTGGCAAGAACTGCAGCCCAAGAGACCGATGTGTTTGTGAAAGTAGTCAAATTATAAAGTCTAACTGCTGTCCATCTGAAAAAGGACTTGCCACCCTGAAAGTCTACAATCTCAGAGCCAAAAGTCTGTATGGAGATAAAACTACAGAAACAGATGGCTGTGTATTAGTTAAATATGATAAAAACAACTAGGCGCACTGACACCATTGATAATAATGACAATCCACATTGGCCAGAAGCATTTGAGTTTGGTCCTATTAAGATCAGTATGGCCAATAAACTAACTTTTGAAGTATATGATGCAGACAGCTTGTGGAACAGCGATCTCCTTGGTTCATGCTCTTTTGATCTTAGAAGTGGAGTTGTGACTGATGTTTGTGTTTTTACACATGGTACCTTCTTTTTTACCTATGAAGTGAAATGTGCACCCAGTCTGCAGGGCCCACAGTGTAATGAATACAAACCTTCTCCAATGGCTGCCCCTCTGGCTGATATGTTCAGCTCAAGAAATGGTGTTCTGGTTAAAGACATACCAAGACTTTGATTAGCTCACAATAACTTGGATAAATTTAAGACCACTTATGTACAGCAAATACACCAATAAGATTTCAGTAGATCTCAGATCCTTTATGTATTAAAAAAGGCACAATCTTGCAAAGCTATATATAAAAAAAGTTATAAAAAATTGTATCTGTTCCTTTATTTCCAATGCTTATTCTCAAATGTTACCTGCTTGGCAGGAAATTTACTTCGCAAACTGATCATCGAGCCCTAATATGGCTCAACCGCATGAAGGACACTAACGCTAGGATTACACATGGTTTCTGTCTTTGCAGCCTTTTGAGTTTGAAGTTGTGTACTGTTGAGGACAATAGAACTGTACAGTGGATTTCCTTTCCAGGACACCACATGGTTGTCCAAGGGAAGGGGGAGGAAATTTCACAGAGTGATCCTGTGACTGTGAGGCTATGAACATATCCACACCTCATGAGTATACATACAGCATATCACTACATGGTCTAAATGCCGGCACTGATAACATCTTAAGTGGATGTGGTAAGGTGTTTATGTTAGTTTGTATCAGAGCTTTGTGTGGCTATTGTTTATGGTTTAAGTATAGTGTTGTGTGTTTTTTGTGTTTTGTTTATGTTGTAGATGTGTTATGTTTTATGTATTCGTAGAGCATAAAAATGCTTTAAATTATAGATCTCTGTGATCCAGGAAGGGGAGGGGCCATAACTATAAGATGGCTGCCAGAGCTCAATAGAGGGCAGGTGGTGTGTAGGTGCTACGTGTGGCTTCTGCCTTTTTAATGCCCTCACAGTTGCAGTGAGAGGTGTTGCCACATAGTGCAGTTTTGTGTTTTATTTACAGTTTCAGTTTTGTTTTCCGTTTTATTGGATCATAATTGGATCAACCACTCGGCGATCCCTAACAGTAAGCTTTACATTTGGAAACTCCAGACAATTTCTGTATCAGTAAATGCTGCAAAAGATTCCAGTTGAGTAACAGCTTTCACTGTACTTTATTTTATTTTATTTAGGACCAATTCCTCAGTATTTGGGTCACTTTTTCAACACTTTATAATAACATTCAGTTGTAAGTCATTTATAAATAATTAGTTAATGATAAAATAATGATTTACAAAATATTCATAAATGTTTAAATAGTGATATGCTAACAATTTGTGTATGTTTTGTTAATTCATTTACAAGTCATTTACAAGTGATTAGTTAATGATGGACTAATCATTTACAAAACATAACTATGCATTTATAAATGATATGTTAGTATTTTATCTATGTTTTGTAGATTAAGTAATAAATCATTTAGAAGTGATTAGATAATGATGAACTAATAATTTACAAAACATGATTATATGTTTACAAATGATTATTAAGTAATATGCTAACGATTTACGGATCTGTCATAAGACAGATCTTAAAAAAAGCATATCATGAAATAATCAAACAGATCCTTAATAAGTTACTAGTTAATATATTATTTGTCACTTAAAAATAATTAAAATAGCAATCATTTAAATTTTTATCCTTCACTGAAGATCGCATCATGAATACATCATTTACAAATCTTTCTGCATCCCCTAATCTAAAGTGTAAACAATTCATCAGTTGTAAATGTTTTCTCATTATTCAAAAGATCTTTTCCCCAGTGTGTATACCCACCTGACACCCACACAACCTGTAACTGGCAGGCTACTGATGAGTACACTTTACACTTTAGATTAGGGGACACAGAAAGTGTTGTAAATGCCTTTGATACACCAGATCATTTGCAAGAAAGATCTACAAATGATGTGTAGCACATTTACAAGTGATGAATTGTTTACACTTTAGATTAGGGGATGCAGAAAGATTTGTAAAAGATTTATTAATGCGTTTACACAACAGCTTTTAAATACTTTGAAGTGTGTACTGCAATGTAAGAGCTGACTGGTGAGGGTAAAAATGTCTTCTCTGGCAAACATGAGCTGCGCCCCAAATGACGCACTATACACTCTGCACTTATTCACTATGTACTTATGCACTATGCACCATGTAGTGTATAGTGTCATTTATAAACAGTTTGATAGGCCCTCCCCCTTCACTACGTAATTAAAGCTGTGCCATGCATGAAGTGTTATTTAGTTGCATCATCAGCTTACAACTAATGAAGCATCTGTAAATTACATACAGATCTTTTACTATTTTATTTGATCATAATTTTTTTATGATTAACAAATGTTTATTGAGATAATAGTACAATGTTGACATTTCAATGATGAATAAGTAATGATGAATAAGTTATTAATATATGAACTAGTATTTTTTTTAACCATTTACTAAGGATCTGTTTGATTATTTCATTAGTTCATCATTAACTAACTACTTGTAAATTAACTTGTAATTGACTTGAATTAAATGAATTGTTGGCATATCACTTATTAATCATTTGTGAATGTTTAGAATTAACTAATCACTTATATAAGACTTACAACTGAACGTTATTATAAAGTGTTACCAAACATTTGTGAATAAAGCACTGTTACCATCCAGTGAGTTAAAGAGAACAAACTTGTCACTTCCTGATTAACTTGCGCTAAAGATCATTAAGAAAAATTACTTGCAGTACGAAAAGGTACTGTAGGCTATATCCTACAGTATATGGTCATTCTTGTATACAATAAATTTAGTGGTGGGCCGTTATCGGCGTTAACGTGCTGCGTTAACGTGAGACTCTTATCGGGCGATAAAAAAAATATCGCCGTTAATCTATTCTCAAAGTTGGGTTGGGAGCTGGGTCTAAACTACGTAAGCTATGATGACTTTCACCTTGATATTTTAGCGCGGATGACGTATACCTAGTCGAATTGCACTGTAGGGGGCGAGAACGAGTCTTCAACTTCTGTGAAATTACCACATTAAACGAGACGTGCAAACATGGATGCAGCTATGAAGCCGCTTCAGGGCAGGTGCGTTGCTGGACCCTTTTTACTGGGGCACGTGCCCCAGTAAAATCTCAAGTTTGAGTTATAATTTACTTTGATAATCCCGAAATAAATACATTAAACTATATGCAACAACTGAATTGACGCTTCTAAAAGCAACGCAGTTTAATGGAAGACTATGCACGCAGAAATCCATGTCCGTGCGAGACTGTGTATTTAACGGCAACGCGCACGTCGTGCAGCCTTTTGCGCAGAAGTACTTGGTTACACAAGTTTGTATAGGTAATTATGTTTTAAATGCAATTGTCAAGCAGTTTGTGATGCGTTTTGGAAACAGGAGATGAGCGCCTGATCTAATGCGCCACCTGGCCCGTTCTCGAAGACTTACTTTTAGTCATTATTTGGGTAGCACACATATTCTGAATGCCTTCAGCAGAATTCAAATTAGCCATTTTAATCTAGATTAATCTAGATTAATTCCAATCTAATTAATCTATGCCCACCCCTAAATAAATTACAAGCTTCAGAGCGCGCAGACAAAACGCAGTCTTATGTTATTTTTAGAGTCTGCTGTTTAGAAAAAAAAAATCTTGGAGTTAATTATAACAAAGCACTTTGAGACTTTCCTCAAGCATTTTAACCCTTTATTTGATATCTCTACCGCACAGTTGAGCTAACTTTGATAGAGAAAAAAATCTATCAAAAGAAAGAGATGAGAGAGCAATCTTTCCACAGCTATACTACCCTATCTCTGTGTCTGCTGTTTCCATGAAGGGATGAGAATTTCCAGTTTTCAAGGGACAGTAGCAGTTTACAACTGCTCCCCAATGCCCCCCTTGGTGATGGGCTTGTGCTGTTCATCATTGATTGGATGAGAACCGTTCAATATTACAGGCTGTGGAAATCAATGGATGTGACTCATACTATAAGCAAAGCACCATAAGTGACGCATGCTTTGCGCAACCAGAACAGCGTTTTTTACGCCGTCAAATGGCAATTTGAACGACGTAAAAAGCAGCGCTTTTCTTGCACACTAAAACGCCGTCAGACACGGTGTCATTTAAGTATTTTTCGTGCAATTTTTACGCCGTTTGTAATCATCAATCGGACGTAACTCGAACACTTCTAACCGGCATGCATCTTGCGTTGATCACCGGTGATCGATTCTGCACAGATTTTGCTCATCTCAAACAAGCCTACTGAGACCAGGCTGTATAAAAGGATATGGCATCTTCCATTTCAGTTTCATTTTCAGATGAATTCAAAGTCTCCTACCATCACTGAGCCAGTTGAGACCTCAGATTTTCTGTTCAGCCAAGGACCGTGGTCATGATGTCTGAAGCTAAGACTAGGTTCTGAGGTTCTGAGGTAGTTACAATTTTGTTCATAATAATGTTATTGTTACAATTCTGTGTCATTGTTTGTTGCACATTTTTGGTTAATGATTAAACTTTTGTTTTTAATTTTAAAACCAGTAATAATTTGTTCTCAAATTAGTATCCAAAATGTTATCTTACTACAGATCATGGGGCACTTGTGGGTTTATTTTGTTATTTTCTGGGCACTGCTTCTAATGACCATTTCTAAAGAGGATGACATAGGCACATCAAAAGAGTGTTTGGATGCTCCATTCGTTCCAGGATACAATCTTGCTGGAGAAGGATTTGATGTTGTGACCATGGAGCGAAAAGGTTCTTATGTGATCAACACAGAAAAATGGGATTTAGGAAACGGCACTTGTAAACTGCGAAAAAAACGAGTACATGAACGGAATAAAACAGAAGCTACCAGCAGCAGTTGTAAACTGGAGGACCTTGCCAAAGTGTTCGATGAAAGTCTCCAGTCAGATCTTTGAATCAAGTGAAGCAGTGGTCAATGATTCATCCTCAGCAATCTCAGCCAGCTGAAAAGTTGGTATAGATGTGAAGGTTGTTGGAGCTGAATTACAAAATGCCCCGTCTTTGATCTCACTGAATTTAAACATGTTTTCTTACAGATATCATATAGCTGAAAATCCTCCTCTTCATGCCGAGTTTCTTGAAGCAATCAAATCACTCCCTGCATCCTACGATCGAGACGCCTACCGCAACCTGATCACCACATATGGCACTCACTATACCACAAGTGTCATGTTAGGAGGGCAAATGAAAGCAGTAACAGCCATCAAAAGCTGTCAGGCAGCAGTGAGTGGACTTACAGACACTGCAGTGAAAGACTGTTTGGATGTAGAAACTTCTGGTTCATACAGTGTAGCAACTTTAAAGGCAGAGGAACATTTTTGTAAAGAACTGAAGAAGGAGATGGGCACAAATAAAAAGTTCAGCTACATGTTCAATGAGCGTCAGACAGAGATTATCGGAGGAAACGTAAATGGAGAAGATCTACTTTTTTCTGGTTCATCACACCCAAATTTCCTTAAAAACTGGCTTGCGTCATTGAAGAGCCTACCTGACGTTGTGCATTACTCTCTGAAACCCCTCCATTTCTTATTGAGTACTAAACACCCTGCAAGGAAAGGACTGAAGAAAGCTGTTGAAGAATACATCATTCAAAATGCCCTCATGAAGGTTTGCTCGGAGCCTTGTAAGATTGGCAGAAAAATCAGTACAAAAGACAGATGTGTTTGTGTTTGTGAAATTAGTCAAATTATGAAGTCTAACTGCTGTCCAACTGCAAAAGGACTTGCTACCCTGAAAGTCTCAGAGCAAAGGTTTGTATGGAGATGTATATACTGAAACAGATGCCACTGTAATTGTTGCATATGGCACACAAATGAAGCGCACTGAGACCATTAATGATAATGACAATCCAGTTTAGCCAGAAACATTTGAGTTTGGTCCTATTAAGGTCAGTGTGGCCAATAAACTAACTTTTGAAGTATATGATGCAGGCAGCTCCTGGAACAGCGAGCTCTTTGGTTCATGCTCTTTTAATCTAAGAAGTGGATTCTTGACTAATGTTTGTGTTTTTACACATGGTACTCTCTTTTTTACTTATGAAGTGAAATGTGCTCCCAGTCTGCAGGGCCCACAGTGTAATGAATACAAACCTTTTCCAGTGGCTGATATTTTCAGCTCAAGAAATAGTCTTTCTTCTTCTTTCTTTCTTTCTTTTATTTATATAGCACTATATAAATACAACACAGTTGCCCAAAGTGCTTTACAAGGTAAAGATAGAAAATGACACATCCACAGTTGCCCAAAGTGCTTTACAAGGTAAAGATAGAAAATGACACATCCACATAATAAAACACAAATAGTAAAATTAAAACAATCCTAAGACATCAACCATTTAAAATGATATAGAAAATAGGTGAAGTTTTAATTTGTATCTGAAGGTAGCCAAAGTCGGTGCCTTTCTAATAGCTATTGGCAACTTATTCCAAAGATTTGGTCCGATCACCGCAAAGGCACGATCGCCCTTAAACTTAGATCTGGTTCTGGGCACTGTTAAGAGTGACTGATCATTGGATCTGAGTGATCTAGAGGGAGCATGTTTTACAAAGAGGTCTGCAAGATAGGATGGGGCGAGGTTGTTTATCGATTTAAAGACCAAAACCAAAATTTTAAACTCAATTTTATATTTTACAGGTAGCCAATTAAGCGAGACAAGAATGGGGGTGATATGTTCGTATTTACGTGTCCGCGTCAAGAGTCTGGCGGCAGCGTTCTGGACTAGTTGCAACCGATCCAGGGTAGACTTGTTAATGCCACAATAGAGTGCGTTGCAGTAGTCTAGGCGGGAAAATATCAATGAATGAATGATTTTCTGCGTATCCAAAAAATTTAAAAACGGCTTAAGTTTTACGATTTGGCGTAGATAAAAGAAACAGGACCGAACCACAGAGTTAACTTGTGCATCCATTTTAAGCTCATTATCAATTTGAAAGCCCAGATTTTTGACACATGATCTCATATTTGGTTCCAAATTTTTTAAATTCGATTTAAGAGCTGCCGTAGCAGGAGCTGAGCCGAATAGAATAATTTCCGTCTTGGATTCATTAAGATGCAGAAAATTTTGGGATATCCATTTTGACAGGTCTTGCAGACAGGATGTCAATGTTTCTAAAGCCTGTACATTTCCTTTTTTAATCGGCAGATATATTTGCGTGTCATCGGCATAGAAATGAAACGAAATCCCATGCTTCTCAATAATATCACACAACGGGAGCATATATAAAGAGAATAAGATCGGAGCTAAAATGGATCCCTGCGGAACTCCGCAAGACAGATGCGCAGCGGAGGAAGTAAAATTTGCAATATTAACTGAGAAAGATCTGTTGGTCAGATAAGATACAAACCTTTTTAAAACATTTCCCTGCAGACCAATACAATGTTCTAAACGGGAGATAAGAATAGAGTGATTAATAGTATCAAACGCTGCTGTTAGGTCGAGAAGTACCAGGACCACAGAGTCGCCAGAGTCAACCGATAGATAGATGTCATTAAGAACTTTTAGAAGAACTGTTTCGGTTCTATGCCGGACTCTAAAGCCTGACTGGAATGTATTGAGAATATAATTTGTGGTCAAAAAATCATGCAATTGTGTAAGGACCACTTTTTCTAAAATTTTTGCAATAAAAGGTAAATTTGAAATAGGTCTAATATGAGATAATATAGCTGGATCTAGGTTCACTTTTTTCAGTTGTGGTCTGACTGTTGCGTGTTTTAACTGATCTGGTACAGCTCCAGTGCTGAGACATTTATTGATAAGAGATAACAGACTAGGTCCCAGCGTGTTTACAATCTGTTTAAAGAAGTGTGGAGGCATTGTGTCATCTGGGGAAGCAGAGGGCTTAAGGTGTTCTATAGTATCGTAAAGTGAGCATAGATTGATGGGCTCAAACTCGCTCCAGGTAGCTCGGCAGGTACGTGGCTCAATATCGGTGCAAATCGAAAGTGAGATAGAGTTCGATAGGTCAGCTATTTTAGTGACAAAGTAGCCAAGAAATTTTTCACATAGGTCTGAGGAAATATCTGTAAAGATCTGGTTTGGAGGGTTAAGAAAGTCATTGATAGTGGCAAAGAGAACAGCAGGTTTATGCTGGCCTTTGGCAATGACATTTAAAAAATATTTATGCCTGGCTGCTCTTGCCGCTTTCTGATAATTAGTGAATGAATCTTTTAAGAGCTCATAAGAAATCTGAAGCTTATCCTTTTTCCATTTTCTTTCAGCCCTCCTACAGATCTGCCGAAGAGCGTGAACGTTGCTATCATTAATCCATGGCTGAGCATTTGGTTTTATAAGTCTCGATACCAATGGAGCAACTGTGTCCATAGCATTTGAACAAATATTATTAAATATTGTTAAATGTTCATCAGAGTTCAACAGATGTAAAGGTGAATCAAATGATGCTTTAGTACTTGCATCCTCAAAAGCTGTAATAAAATTGTCCTGAGCCATAGAATCTAGCCTACGACATTTGCGTGTTATTGGCAGTGAAGTACAAATTGCAGTAGAAACAGAGACATTAAAAAAAACAGGTTTGTGATCAGAGAAAGTATTGTCATGTATCACAACATCATTTACAGAGAATCCATAACACAAAACCAAATCTAAAGTATGGCCATTAGCATGAGTAGGGACAGTAACTACTTGTTTAAAATCAAAAGAATGCACAAGATTTAAGAAGTCCTTGGATAGCGGGTTTGACTCACAACACACATGGATATTAAAGTCCCCGAGTAACAGAAGCCTGTCGTACTTTGGAACAATTGACCCCAAAAAGTCAGCAAATTCATCCATAAAGTTCTTATTAAATTTTGGCGGGCGGTATATTAGAGCCACTGCCAATGGATTTGCAGAATTCATAAGAAACACTTGCAGTTCGAAACTATTATAAACATCAGATAGCAGAGTAGAAATGTTAAGCTTGTTATTGAATATAGTCAGCAGTCCTCCCCCTCGGCCAGTGAGTCGGGGGGTGTTGATAAATCTGCAGTCATTCGGAGTTAGTTCTGAGAGGACATTAATATTACACTCATTTAGCCAGGTCTCAGTCACACATAATATATCTGTCACGTTACGATAGATGAGATCTGGGTCCAAGTGCAGGTGAGTATTTTAATGACAATAAACACAAATAAACAAATAAACAAAAGGCCAACACGGCACAAACACGACTAGATCAAGGCAGGGATACAAACACCGAAGAAGACAGGTTACAGGAAACATGAAAACAATGCAGACTCACAGAGTGGGGAACGAGTGGAGATTATAAGGACAAATCATAAGTGTGATCAGCTGGGGAAGACGGGTGACATAATCAAGACAGGTGATACAATCAGGAAAGTGCAGTGCAGGGAAGGGAAAACAGCGACCTCCGGTGGAGGAGGAAAAAGGCACAGCTCAGAGTCATGACAGTACCCCTCCCCCACGGAACGGCTTCCAGACGTTCCCCAAGGCCGACACAAGTCTGGAGGGAGGTGGAACGGGGGATTGGTGAACCAGGGGGAGGGATGGTGGGCCAGGCCCGTGCAACGGAGGAACGTGAGCTGGCATCGCCGCCAGAGGAACGTCAGCGGACGCCGCCGCTCCGGGAACAGAGATAGCGGTCGCCGCCGAGCCAGGAACAGAGATAGCAGTCGCCGCCGCATCGGGACCAGAGACAGCGGTCACCGCCGCATCAGGAACGGAGATGGCATTTACTGCCGCGTCAGGAACAGAGAGCGCGGTCACCGCCGCGTCCGGAACAGAGAGCGCGGTCACGGCCGCGTCAGGAACAGAGAGGGCGGTCACCGCCGCGTCCGGAACAGAGAGCGCGGTCATGGCCGCGTCAGGAACAGGGAGCGCGATCACCGCCGCGTCAGGAACAGAGAGCGCGGTCACCGCTGCGTCAGGAACCGAGATAGCGGACGCTGCCGCCTCCGCCGCCCAACGAGCGCAAATGGCCGCCATCCACTCGGGCACAGTCACCGCCTCCGCGAAAAAAAAAACTCCCCGCTGGACCCATAGTAGGAGTCTGCATTCTGTCACGTTACGATAGAGGAGATCTGGGTCCAAGTGCAGGTGAGTATTTTAATGACAATAAACACAAATAAACAAAAGGCCAACACGGCACAAACACGACTAGATCAAGGCAGGGATACAAACACCGAAGAAGACAGGTTACAGGAAACATGAAAACAATGCAGACTCACAGAGTGGGGAACGAGTGGAGATTATAAGGACAAATCATAAGTGTGATCAGCTGGGGAAGACGGGTGACATAATCAAGAAAGGTGATACAATCAGGGAAGTGCAGTGCAGGGAAGGGAAAACAGCGACCTCCGGTGGAGGAGGGAAAAGGCACAGCCCAGAGTCATGACAATATCGAGTTTGTGTGAGACAAAAAAGTCATTCATAATAAAGGTCTTATTCACCAGAGATCTGGCGTTAATCAACGCCAAATGAGTCGACGGTACCTCATTTATCCGGAGTGGTTCGCGGCATAGAGAGCGCAGATTGTGGAGGTTTACGCCTCTGGTATGAGACTTGGATGGAACAGTAGCAAATAAGTCGCGTAGAGTTGCATCGATGGTCGGATAGCAGAACACCTCAGCGAGACGAGCAGGATCTGAATGGCTGTATCCTCCTGCCAGTTGGCGCAAGCAAGGCTGTCGCACGCGAACAGCTTTCCAGAGGAGTTTGCGTTTGACGACAAGGCCACCTCGCCTACCGCGTTTCCTGCGCCGTTTCCTCTTCGCGGTATCTCCATGCCACCGACGCAGGTAGGCCGGTATATCCAACAGAACAGGTGGGGGAGAGTGGACACATGGGCTCTGTAGAGCAGTAGCAGTCCACTCTTTAGTTAGATTTTTAAAACTGAGGAGCGTCAGACGATCGTAGACTATTGTAGGTGAGCTGCCTTGGATTAAAAAGTATAAAATAAGGACTAACACAACCAAGTCCCGTGGGACGTGAAGACGGCAAGCCGCACACAGAGGTGCCATCTTTTATTATATTCCATTAAAGTATGGATTATTATATAATAATGTTCTAGTCAAAGACATGCCAAGACTTGATTTAGCTCACAATAACTCAGATAAGTTCACTTTCAAGAGTATGATGGAAAGCTGATAAAGCTGTGCACTGTCTTGAATCCATTGTTTATGCATGTAAAATAGCCCAATATAACCTTACAGCACTTTCATTTGGTGGAAAAAACCTATAATTACTTTTGGTAATGCTTTAGATTACAACCCGCAAAGAACTACGTAAGTAAACTGATTTTACGGTGTATGTTTCTGTAATAATAGTGTACCTATAAAGAAAGTACATGTTGATTTAAGGAAATGATATGTTAAATTTGAGTAGTAAGGGGGTAACAAACCAGATATGCAACCTGCAAAGAACTATATAAGTATACTCAATCTTGTACGGTGTACATTTCTGTAATTTTAGTGTACCTCTTAAAGTACGTATGTGTAGTGTGACGGGGGAAGAACCACTCGACAAGGCAGGCTTTAGTAAACAAGGCCCTGGAGGATGGATTTATTTATAATAATATAAACCAAGTGAAAGACGGTGAGCCGGTGAGTAGTGCTTGGTGTGGTCGGTGCTTCCAGTGCTCAAATGCTCTATCCAGGTGAGAAGTGGGTTTCCAAATCGTGCTCCAAAGTGTGGGCTGATCGGTCACTCACTGCTTTCTATAGGAGAACAAGAGAGAAGGGTTAGACCAACGCTGCATTCGGCTCGAGACCGGAGTCTGTCTGTCTGCTTCAGCATATGCTGCTTAAATGTGCTGGGGCTGATGAGGTGCAGCTGTGACCGATGAGCCGGCGGTGAATGCGTGCAGGTGCACGTGGTTGGTTGCCAGGGCGACGCTGATTCCTCCGTGGAAGCTCTTCACAGTAGGTATAAGAGAACAATAGGCTATGTTACGATTTGGTAATTCAGGGGTTACAACCAGATATGCAACCTGCAAAGAACTGCGTAAGTAAACTAAAGTTACAGTGTATGTTTCGTATTTATATTGTACCTACGTGCAAGTATAATGGAACAATATGTTACGTTTGAGTAATAACGGGGTAGCAATCAGATATACAAATAATTTATAATGGAATTACTTAAAAACTTAACAGGTACCTATTCTATTAAATTGTAAATTTGGTGTATCTATACGTAAGCTTTTTAATTTTATTTAATTTTAATAATATTACTGGGAAAATATACTCTTGTCCCATGTAGATACAGGGTAAGTGCGACATCTGCAGGTTGTAAATTAAAGTGGTGATTGTTACCCCCTTGTTCAACGAAGTTACAGGGTAGGTACAATACATATACACACAATCTGATATCCTTGATTCTGAAACCTTTATTTAAGAAACAACCTATTTCAAAATACATTTGCAATACATATAAAAAATATAAAAATATTTTTTATAGTCGCTAATCCCACCTCTAAACCTAACGTTAACTATCTCTGTACAGTAATAAAAATATGAAAGACAGGAAAGTGCAATCGCAATCATTTATTTATTGTAAAAATGTCAACAGCCATACAAAAAAGTAATCCAAATAACGATGCGTTTGCAGCTGCAGTCCTCTCTGGCGGAATACAGTAGGTTTGAGGTGCAGTAGGATGAGAGCAGAATTTAAATTGTTAATCGCTGAAAATATTATCCAGATTATTGTCTTGATCCACTCATCGAAGGCGCCTTTTTTCGACCCCTGCCAAATTATCACCCCCTCTCGTTGAAAGCGCTAACTGATTGCCTAATCCTAACCCCACCCCTACTGCTAACCCCTCCCCCACACCTAACCCTAAACCTACCAATACTAAGGGGGGGGGGGGGGGGTAGTAATCTGGCGGGGGTCAGAATTCGGCACAACACCATTATCCATGTAAAGGAGACCCGATTCCGGGGCGGACTCAATTTCTCACCACACCGGAAAAAGGCTTGAATTTGGGTGTGGTCCTCGCAAATCGTATGGATTCTGAAGATCTGGATTACAGCACACAAATAAAATTGTTTCATTTTGTAATTATGATGCCTGTTCGATGTATTTTATGGTTCTAAGTTAATATGAATGGTTAAACGATTGCAGAAATGTTATTTATTTTATAGGGTTTAAAGTGTAGTCTTGATAACATTATGTAGACCTATTCTTGGAAACGAGCTGGCAACAGAAATGACACAGAACAGAATGTAATGTTATCATTTCATATTAAGTAAACATTAAGGCCCGGTTTCGCAGACAAGGCTTAAGCCTAGTCCTAGACTAAAATGTAAGTCTGAGTTGTTTCAACTGAAATAAAATTGCACTGATTGATTTTAAAATATATCAGTGCCTTTGTTTTGTCTCAAGATGCACACCAGTAATGTTTTTTTCTAAGCATGTTTATAAAAATTACTTAAATGTCCTAATTGAACTATGGTCTAATACTGGTTTAGTCTAAGCCCTGTCTGGGAAACCGGGCCTACATGTTTAGATGATGTAAATATGTCAGTATTGTATGTTTAAGTGTCTGTAAAAACGTAAATAAGTGTACGTTTTGTAGAACCACGTTTTACGTATAATACATACAAATTATTATTAGGTCACGTTGCAATATGTATTGTACCTACCCTGTAACTTTGTTGAACAAGAGGGTAACATTCACCCCTTTAATTTACAGCCCGCAGATTACATGGAACAAGAGTAGACTATATTTTCCGAGTAATTTAAAAAATCTTAAGTATTGATACAGCAAACGTACTAATCACAGTAATAGAATAGATACCTGTTAACACCGTATCTTAAGTTTGCTCACGCAATTCTTTGCAGCTCGCATATCTGGTCGCATATCTGGTTGCCCAATTATCAAAACGTAACATGTTCTCTTATACCTACAAGTAAGTACTTTAAAAAGTACATTATAATTACAGAAATGTTGATCCATCAAAATAGCAAGATCAAACTTTTTTTTCTGTAAGCATTTGTGAATTTGTGGTTGTGAATACAGTATTTCACAGTATGAAAGAAAATAAATACACTATCAATCAAAAGTTTTTGAACAGTAAGATTTTTATTGTTTTTTTAAAGTTTCTTTTGCTCACCAAGCCTGCATTTATTTGATCCAACGTACAGCAAAAACAGTAACATTTTGAAATAATATATCACCATATTACGGCTCTTGCTGTTTGGTAAGCAGAATAATGTTTTTTTTTTCAAAAAACATTAAAAGTCTTACTGTTCAAAAAATGTTGATTGGTAGTGCATATCAACCAAATGCAGTTGGACAGAAACTGAGAAACTGAGACATGACACACAAACCCTCAAACACACACACTACAACATAGTTTTACACACTGATGAGATAAATTCAAAACAATACTACAGACCTCCTCCTTCTGCTCCACCTCTTCCTCTTTCACCTCCTACTCATCCTCTTCAAAATTACACATTACTGTGTGTGGGATATTGATTGAAAAAGATTGGATAGGATTCACAGTTACACTTCTACTAGTGGTCTGACAAAAAAAAAAAAAAAAAAAACACATTACAACGTCATTGTGAAATAGAAAAGAAAAAAAATGTGGGCACCAAGGCGAAAATACATATTTGAAAGTCCACTGTCAGAATTTGTAACTCTTGTAACTGATCGACGTCTACCTATAGGAATATGACGCCAATCATAATTCCCTTTATAAGGTCCTTTCAATCATTATTCAGCAACTATGTTACGAAGCTAATCACCTACCTCCATCCCCAGCTCCTCCTCTTGTCCAGTAAGGACTTTTTCTTGTAAGGAATCAGTTTATTTCTTGTTGAGTCAGACCACTGAATTTTGTTACATAAAATAATCACTTAAAACATTAATGATACTTCCTGCCCAGAACAGAACCATACCCCCAACCTAAAATGTATGTTTATCGGCTCTTTTATCTCCACTGAAGTTTCTGATTGGTGTGTGCTAAATTTTGACTCATAGTGTTTTCACTTGGGCAATTGTGTGCTTAAACTTTAAAGACTTGAGTGAACAATTTTAAATGCTAGTGCTTTTTAACCACATGGTGTAAGCAATGAGAAATGTAGGGATTTGTGGGTTCAACAGTTCAACAAATCTGATTCATGTGTTGAAGCAGGGGAATAGTGTTTATAGTTTAGGGAAATTGTTGTGCTTTTTAAAAAATTATGTTATGGTTTTGAAATTTTTGTTCAAAAGCCTGGATATAGTATTTTTCTCAATTGAGAATTGAGAAAAACTGTAATTAACCCATGAACTCTGTAGAAGGGATAACTACATATAATTTATAATTTAGCTCAAAGGGAATCGAATATGATTCAATAGGGAATTTGAACAGAATCGCTGTTTTACGGCTGTTCCAGAGTTGACCCGCGATTCATTCACAAGCCGTGTAACAGAAACTCTGCAATGGATATTACTATCCAGAATATAGTGAAAACACTATATATTAGCACAGTAGCAAAATCAGCAGTTTAAGACATTAACTTGTAAGCACAAAACACAAGATACTTATCTTTTCTAATAAAAATATGATTTTATTGGATAAACCTAACACATACAAACTAATCTAACATAAACACACGCATTCACACAGGTTGCAGAAAGAGAAAGTGAGGAAAGAATGAGTTTAAAGGAATGAAAATATGAAGTCCCAAGTTAGCAATATGTGCAATTGCTTAGACCTGAACAACCATCAACCACTTAATTAACCCTCGTATTGAGTCTCTCAAAGAGGTTATTAAACTTTATATCAAAATGCACCAGTTCAGTAAAATTCTGGAGGTTACTTGCACGTTGCCTTTGGGAATTCCTTTGGTTGCGTCGCTTCAGAAAGGGGCCTTCCCGAGGTTGCTGATTGGTTGGTTCTGTGGTCCTTTGTGAAGACTTGGGCGTTGGCTGGATATGAGAGCGGAGCGCTGTTAAAGTTCAGGTCCGCGAAGACGTTTGGGTCAGTCGCGGCTTGCACAAACTTAACTAGAAACGAAACTCTCAACGGAAAGAAATAAAAAGAATTAAAGTAAAAGACAGAAGTGTAATGATCTCCTCATGTTTCCTTTAGAGGAGCGTCTGGCATGCAGGCCAGGCGGCGCGAAGCGCAAAGATTAAGACAGAGGGTTGTAAGGGGTGAGAGAGATAAGAGAGAGATTTTAGGGTGTCCTGGGTTTTTAAACTCAGCTTTTGGACACATCCCAAAATGATGTCTTGACCAATTAGAACAATGTCTGAACTCCGGTGGACTGCTGGTTCCACCTCCCAACCTTGAATCACAATGTCATCTGATCCGTCCCGTGATCCCAAATTCCCGCTCTTTGCAGAGATAAATTTGGATATGATTTCTATAACAAGACTATAATACATTTTGCAAAGAATTGAATTACAGGAACATTTCGAGAATGCGATTTCAAACTCAGGCATATCAAACACAAATATAAACCATCAAACTATTCAATAGTTATCAAAAAGGACATACACAATAAGTGATTAAAACATAATAGGCAAATGTGTGGGTAACATAAATGAATAGGAAATTATGCATATTGCTCATGAGTCCTTTTTAGCATAATTTTGGGTGTATATATATCTATATATATATCAATAGGCAGTTTCTTGTGCCATACTGTGAGGGTCTGTTCTCTAAGCTGGGAGGTCAAAAGTTTAGGGAAGGAAGCTCAGTCTTTTGTCCTTGTGTGGGGGAGACCATTAACCAAACTCAAATGACTCAACTCGTGATGTTCATGATGTGCATTTCTTTGACAATTAATCTTGGTTACTTGCTCCAAATTTGACAATCTCCTTCTTTGCGATTATGAACAAGTGTCTTTTGTGTTAATGTTGCGAGTTCTTAGTTAGTTAGGTTTGCTTCAGGCTGGCGGTCTGGCGCCAGGCTATCAAACGTCAGATTTATGACGGGGCCTCTTGTGGAATTTGTGGAGTTTGAGGCTGTAGAAGTGTTTTTACTTCTAATCGACTCTCCTAAATTGTCTGATTCGCGCTGAAATCCTACAACTCATTCTCTCAGATAGCCTGGGTATGTGGAGCATTAAGAGCTTATATGGACAGGACGCCACTGCTATTCAAGTGTTTGTGCGGAGTGTGAAAGCTGAATAGTAGCACTCACGGGATGACAGTTGGAGGCGCTCATGCGGTCCTTGCTTATGTCATTTTTGGTTATTCAGATAAGAGTAATACATCTTTCGAATCTGTAAAGACTCTACATTTATTCATGTGCACTCACAATAACAACAAAATGTTGGACTTTGGCGAAATACTTAAAGCAAACAGGATGATTTCTGCCGTCCTTGTCTCTGTGAACTTGAGTGCGAAACTTTGAAACGCTGTGTATACCTGCCTTACAGACATGAAAAAAAAATATCTATTGTGGGTAAAATGTCTACTTTTAAAAGAATCAATTCAAATGGAAGAAAAATATTCTCAGATTATGCAATCAGTTTGAACCATGCATAAAGGTGCATCACTAATGCAGATATGAGTCAGTGTCCCCAACTTAATCTCTTAAACCGAAAAAACAAAGAAAGCACTACTTTATTAAAACATTTTTAAAACCTTAATGCAGTCTCCTTGCTGTTTTTCCCTGACACATTCATAATTATATTTGCTGGTTCACTGTGGCAAGCCTTTTTTGTGCACTTGAGTGCTTATTAGGCTATGTAGGCAAAATAAAAGGCTCATTATTATGATTTATATTGTTTATTATAATAAATGTGCAACTAATAGTCGAATAATGCCTAAAATGAATGACTACTAGTCAACCAGACAAAATCTTTAGTCAAGGGCAGCCCTAATTAAAACTAACGCATGACAAAGAAGAGTGCAACAAATAACAATCTTTAATCCAAAAGGTCAATTCTAATGATCCCACACAACATAAACACTGACGACACCATCCCACCATACTGACACAGAACTGAACTTTAATACACGATAATGAGACTGTCAGGGAACAGTCACCTCCATCACCACAGTCACCTACCCTGACACACACCAGATCCCAATCACCAGAATTCTGATCACCTACATTTCCTACCATTCATCCAGCCTCCTATATCTCTGGGGAGAAGCTTTGGCTAAGGAGAAGCTTTGGCTTTGTTATTCGTATCGCTACCTTCCTGCACGCACCTAAGTGTGAAGTAACACCCATTTTCGTTTCGATTTGAAGCATTCAGTCCCTGTGTTCAGCCTCCTTGTGTGAAGACTTACAAGGGTAAAGACCTGCAACTTTTTCCTGCGCGACTCTAACTGAGCAACGACATTGACAACGCACGTAAGTATTCCTTTTACTGTCCCTTTATACACTCTCCTTTCTGTCCTTTCTTTCCACCTCTATCATGTGTTTCCAATACATTCCGGTGGTCTCTAAACTTCGCTCTAACATCACACGCAGACGGCAATGCAATCTTGCTAACCTGCGCCCTACCCCCACTTCTTCCATCGAACCTTTCTCTTTCATGGTTGGTCTCTGAAACTATTATTCAGCTAGGCACCCTCCTAGAGGAGCTGGATGGGTTGCTGTCCTCATTCCCTGAGGATGGCAGTCCACTTTTAGTCTTTTTAGTCATTCATCTGGACAAGATTATGCTGCAGACTTCCATTCACTCCTAGCTTCATTTGATTTCAAACGCCTTGTCACTACAAGCACTCACAAATCAGTGCCTAATCAAAACCTAATTTATAGACACAATTGTCTTATCCTCTCACAACTTCTCCAAGCAATTTCTTCTACACTCTTACCAGCACTCACACACATCATTAACACATTCACTTTCACCACTGCATTCAAGCAGACTTGAGTAACCCCACTGCTAAAAAAAAACCTACATTAAACACTTATAGATAACTACAGACCTGTCTCTCTCCTTCCATTCATAGCAAAAAAAAAAAAAAAAAATCATAGTCGTTTTCAACCAGGTATCATTATTTCTCGCACAGAACAACCAACTAGATGCTAACCAGTGAGGTTTCATGAGTGGCCATTCAACTGAGACTGCACTACTGTCAGTCACTGAAGTCTTGCAGATTGCAAAAGCTGATTCCAAATAATCAGTATTTATTTTGCTGGATCTATCTGCCACTTTTGACACGGTGAAACATCAGATCCTCCTGTCCACCCTCTCATCACTGGGCATCACAGGGATTCCACTTCACTGGTTTAAATCCTATCTCACAGGTAGGTCAGGGTGGCCTGAAGAGGGGAGGTATCCCAAGCACATCAACTGGTCACTGGGCTTCAGGGATCAGTTCTCGGACCTCTCCTCTTCTCCATATACACAACATTTCTGGGTCCCATCATGCAGTCAATGGCTTCTCCTACCATTGCTATGTGGGTAACAAACAGCTCTATCTTTCGTTTCAACCAGATGATCCAGTGGTAGCTGCACAGATCTCAGGCTGCCTGGTGGACATCTTGGCATGAATGAAAGAACATCACAAAACATCTGGCAAAGACTGAGCTCCCTGTCTTTCCTGCCACTCCAACTCTACAACGTGACTTTACCATCATGTTAGGTTCATCAACAATTACCCCATCAAGCTCAGCCAGAAATCTTGGTGTAATCTTTGATGACCAACTGACTTTCAAAGACCACATAGCTAAAACTGCTCGGTCTTGCAGGTTTGCATTGCACAACATCACAAAGATCAGGACCTTCCCAATGGAGCATGCCGCGCAACTTCTTGTCCAGGCCCTAGTCATTTCTAATATGGACTTCTGCAATGCTCTTTTAGCTGGGTCTTCCATCATGTACAATCAAATCTCTACAATTGATTCAGAATACAGCTGCATGACTGGTCTTCAATGAGCCCAAAAGGGCCCATGTCAAACCTCACCTCATCTCCCTGCACTGGCTGTCAGTTGCGGCTTGCATCAAGTTCAAAACACTGATGCTTGCATGTAGAACAGCCACAGGCTCAGCATCCGCCTACCTCCACTCACTATTACAAATCTACACTCCCTCCAGAAGTCTGAGATTAGACGGCTCATTGTACCATCACAAAGAGGCACAAAATTACTTTCCAGAACAATTTTGTTCACTGTTCCTACCTGGTGGTTCAAGCAACTGCTGAAAACTCATCTCTTTCGACACTATTTGACTTTGTTCTACTCTTTTCTTATGCTTAACTTTGTAGCTTGTTAAGCATAAATTCGTCGTCATCAGTTAGGAACCTAGGCGTCCTATTCGATAGCAATCTCTCCTTTGAAAGCCACATTTCTAGCATCTGCAAAACCGCATTTTTCCATCTTAAAAATATATCGAAATTACGACCTATGCTATCAATGTCAAATGCTGAAACATTAATTCATGCGTTCATGACCTCAAGGATAGATTATTGTAATGCTTTATTGGGTGGTTGTTCTGCACGCTTAATGGTCCAAAATGCAGCAGCTAGAGTTCTTACTAGAACCAGAAGTATGACCATATTAGCCCGGACCATATTAGTCAGCACTGCATTGGCTCCCTATAAAACATCGTATAGATTTTAAAATCTTGCTAATTACTTATAAAGCCCTCAATGGTTTAGCTCCTCAGTACTTGAACGAGCTCCTATCGTATTATAGTCCTTCACGTCCGCTGCGTTCTCAAAATTCTGGCAATTTGATAATACCTAGAATATCAAAATCAACTGCGGGCGGCAGATTATTTTCTTATCTAGCGCCTAAACTCTGGAACAATCTACCTAACACTGTTCGGGAGGCAGACACACTCTGTCAGTTTAAATCTAGATTAAAGACACATCTCTTTAACCTGGCTTACACATAAAATCATTAACACATTTCTATAATTCAAATCCGTTAAAGGATTGTTAGGCTGCATTAATTAGGTCAACCGGAACCGAAAACACTCCCCATAACACATGATGCACTCGTTGCATCGTAAAAAGAATGGCATCTACGCTAATATTAGTCTGTTTCATTCTTATTCCGAGGTCACCGTAGCCTCCAGACCCAGCCTGTATCCAGATCAGATGGTCACTCCAGTCCCCCAGATCCAGTCCGTACCCAGCTTAGATCATGGATCACCACCTAGAGATGACTTCAATAGCCGTGGATGTCAACCAGATGAGCTCCAAGGCGGATCATCAATAAAGACCTCGCCAACCTTGACGGCCATCGGCGCTACACCACAGGATCCTGATGAGTTCTCTACAATCAGACATTGGTACAAACTGTTGTTTGGTCTGGCCAGAGGAGAACTGGTCCCCCGACTGAGCCTGGTTTCTCCCAAGGTTTTTTTCTCCATCTCTGTCACCTGTGGAGTTTTGGTTCCTTGCCGCTGTCGCCTCTGGCTTGCTTAGTTGGGGACATTTTCCAGCGATATCGTATCCTATTTGAACTGAACTGACGATGATATCACTGAATTCATTGATGAACTGCCTTTAACTGAAAATTGATTGTTACAATAATGCGTTACTTACACACTATTGTGCTGTTTAAATACTGTGCAGTTGCTTTGACACAATCTGTATTGTAAAAGGCGCTATATAAATAAATAAAGGTAGCTTGTACTTATCTAAACAATCTGTTATATGATGTAATGAGCACTTCCTTTGTCATTCTGCCTCTTTAGGATGAATTGCTTGTTCCTGGCCATCACGCTCTAAGTGAAACAATAAAGCCCACAGGCCATAGGGTGAAGCATCGCAAACCAATGCTAGGGATTTCTTTTCATCATAATGAGCCAATACCTTATCCATTTGCAGCAACTGTTTCGCCTGAGCATACGCCATCTCATGCTTTGCTTTCCACTGCTTAGGAGCAGACTGGTCAAGAAGATGATGCAGAGGCCCCAGGACGGTGGCCTTGTTAGGGAGAAACAGCAGTAAAAGTTAAGAAGTGGATACGGAGCCTTTTGGAGAGCGTCCACTTTTTCACAGGTTAGTTTAATGCCGACCATATCCACATGAAATGCCAAGAATTCCACTTGGTTAGCTGCGAAGATACTTTTCTCTTTTTTAGTCACAACCCCGCTTCCGCAAAACACTTCAAAACGGCCCTTAGCCATGCATTGTGTTCCTCCATGGTCTTGCCTGAAATTAGGATGTCATCCAGGTAGGGTTCGACACCTGGGATGCCTGCGATCAAGGTATACATTAATCTTTGAAAAACTGTTGACACTCCAAACTGTAAAAGCATATTCAGTCCCAGTGCCCTGGCCCCTGATAACAAACAAAGGCAGGGAGTTGTGTGTCCCTTTGTATAGCTACAGATATTTTCCCTTTTACTTCCAAAGTTGCTTGCGACCACTGCTTTAAAACTCCGCTGTCTGCATGCATTTCAGGGGGTTGAGAGGGCCACAGTGAGCAATAAGTATGTTCACTAATCAAGGAGCATGCTGCTCCTGAATCCACTTCCATTATGTGTGTTTGTTTCTTCAGTATCATAGTGGCAAAATAGGGCTTCTGCCTCCCTTTTTATGACTTGGCAGTTGTGCTGAAAACAATTTTGCTGGTCAAGAGTTACAGTGTTTGTAGCATAGCATGTAACTGATCCCCAAAAGAGCGGAGCAGAGACGTCAAAGTTCAGCGATGTAGTTAGAAATGCTTTGATGAAATGCTTTCAATACACAAACATAACGGTACTCAGCAACTACTATTAAACTATAATAGTTTAGCTAAAGCAGGGGTAACAAATCCTATTCTCGGAAATCTACCTTCCAACCTGATTAAACACAACTGAAGAAACTAATTAGGATCTAAAGAAGCATTTGATAATTACAGACAGATGCGGTTGATCAGGGATTATAGCTCAACTCTGCAGGTAGGAAGATCTTCAGGAAAATGAATGGGCACCCCTGAGCTATTTCCAAGCATTCCAATAGCAGGGATTACAGCCCAGGGGTGTGTTTCCCAAAAGCGTTGTTCGCTAAATACGGTCGTCAATTCCATTGAACTCTATTGGTAATAACGAAACTTGCGACCATGGTTGCTTTTGGGAAACACACCCCAGCCAGCTCAGTGGTTTAATGGTGTACTGTACATGTCTTTAACCATGCTTCTGGAGACACTGTCCTGCAAAGTTTCCTATTTCAACATATGTATGATTTTCAAGGGATCCTGAAGACATTAATTAACTAATTCATGTGTGTTTAATTAGGGTTAGAGCTAAAATCTTGTGGACAGCGGGTATTCAGGAGCATATGCACATGAACATCAACAAACATACAGTCGAAAGAAATAACAAATGCACAAATACATTGCATCTGCTCTCATTCTGTGAAACCTCTCAGACTTTAACCAGTGCATCTTTCAACATAGTCTGCAACTCCTGAACATAAGTTGAAAATAACATGCTTTGCAACACTACCATCCATTTGCAGAAGTTAATGCCATCTAAGAACTTCTGCTTTGGTCACCAAACCTCAAAATGTGTCACTAATATTACAAAATTTGTCATAGCTGCGTCATGTATATCATTTGTACCAGAAACCCTTTCATACATTCAGACATTCACAAACACATCCATTACGTGAAATGAAATGGTTAGAGAAGCAACAAATTTCATGATTCAAATTTTATCATCTCAGCTGTAAATTCAATGGTAAGAAACAAAAATCATCAAGTCAAATAATATTATGAAAGTAATCATTAGTGTTTTACATACTGGTACTTTTTAATATGTTTGTCATTTGTTTAAAAATAAGATTGTTGCTATTGTCAAATTTATGAGGAAGTTATTGTTACAATACCATGTCATTGTTCTAATAATGTAAAAATTAATACAAATAAGATTTGACAAACTGAAAATTGAAATTTTCTTCTCTCACCACAGATCATGGGGCAGTTGAAGGTTTATCTTATTGCTTTCAGGGCTTTGCTTCTAATGACCATTTCTGGAGAGGATAAGATAGGTACATCAAAAGAGTGTGAAGATGCTGCTTTTGTTTCAGGATGCAATCTTGCTGGGGAAGGATTTGATGTTGTGACCATGGAGCGAAAAGGTTCTTATGTGATCGACATGGGATTTAGGAAATGGCACTTGTAAATTGGTAAAAAATGATTACTTCAATGAAATAAAACAGAAGCTACCAACTGCAGTTGTAGACTGGAGAACCTTGCCAAAGTGTTCGATGAAAGTGTCTAGTCAGATTTTTGAATCAAGTGAAGCAGTAGTCAATGATTCATCTTCAGCATTCTCGGCTTACTGGAAAGTTGGTCTAGATTTGAAGGTTGCTGGAGCTGCAGTTGGAAGCACTCATTCCAGGGAAGCAAAATTTGCAATGAGAAAATCAAAAGAAGACAAATACAGTTTCACCAAACATGACATTACATGCAACTTTTACATGTGAGAGAGCTGGGATGTTTTTTCTTTACTCATACTGTTAAAATGATCATGACCTTGAAAAAGTGAAAACTTTATTGTAAATTGCTCACTCTTTGATCACACTGAATTCAAATACCTTTACCTTTTCTTTACAGATATCGTGTAGCTGAAAAGCCTCCTCTTCATGCAGAGTTTCTTCAAGCAATCAAATCACTCCCTGCATCCTACGATCCAAACGCCTACCGTAACCTGATCACCACATATGGCACTCACTATACCACAAGAGTCATGTTAGAAGGGCAAATGAAAGCCATAACAGCCATCAAAACCTGTCAGGCAGCAGTGAGTGGACTTACAAACACTGCAGTGAAAGACTGTTTGGATGTAGAAGCCTCTGGTTCATACACCACAGCAATTGTGAAGGCAGAGGCACATTTTTGTCAAGAACTGAAGAAGAAGATGGGCACAAATGAAAAGTTCAGCTCAATGTTCAATGAACGTCAGACAGAGATTATAGGAGGAAACATAAATGGAGAAGATCTACTTTTTTTCTGGTTCATCACACCCAAATTCTCTTAATAACTGGCTTGAGCCTTTGAAGAGTCTCCCTGGCATTGTGCATTACTCTCTGAAACCCCTCCACGTCTTAATGATGTTTCTTAAAGCAAAGTTCGGGAGGAGCACGTCAGATACTTAGCCTAATTAACACAGCTGGAACTCACTCAAGCCAATCTACATCATGCATAAATACAGCCGACTCACCTCTACCCATTTGACGGATTATCAGCATTCGGTTTGCACCTTTTGCCATGACATCACAGATCTTTCCCAGGATTTACAGGCTTCATCGCGGTCTCTGCTTGACCAGCCACACACGCTCTCACCAAAGCCCTTAAAACGTAATCTCGCCCCCACCGGCGTCACTTCCAAACTTCTTCCCCGGCATCCTCTTGTCATCCGGCCGGGCCAACAATTCCTCCGATCGGAAAGTGGATCGTTTTTAATGCCCGAGGCAAACGCTGATCAATTCCGACGCACCGTCCTCGCGGAGGATAAACAAAGTGAATCCGTACGATCTTAGTTATTCGTTTCCCTTCAATCAGCAAACCTCACTCTTAAATCCACTCCAGCAGGGCAGCCAATATTTCCAGCAAACTCGCAAAGCCCCGTACTCCCCTTGTTCGATACCACCATCGCCCCGCATTAGACCCGGCTCGTGCACTGGGTCTCACCGGCAGGCCTTCAACGAGCCTGGGCCGCGCCCCAGATCTCATCGCACCAGAGCCACTCACTGCCCGCTTCGGCTCAACCATTTAACGTGGCTCTCCCGGCCACAGCATCGAATGCAGCTCTCGTAGCAGACACTATAGCCTGAAGACGTCTCCGCTAGAGACACAGGTCATGTTGCAAATAAATTTTAGAAACAGTTGCAAAGGTAGGTCATTTTTGCTAAAGGCTTTAAACGATGTTGTGACATAAAATGATGTCAATGTAATTTTTGTACCTAGGATTGAAGAAACTCCGTAAAACACAACAAATTACTCAGTTTCTGAATTAATATTATTTTTAATTTTAAATTACACATTTCACTCATAATCTGACAAAAGATCGATTTTCGAGAAATAAGTGTTTGCCTAAATGACTATAAATAAATAAATATTAAAATAAAAATAAATAAACAGAGCAAGTGCAACTAAGCACTCGTGATGTGCATATTGCAAGCACCTCTCTCCAAGTCTCTAGCGGATGTGCCACTAGGCTAGCTTTTCAACACTTATTACTTTGCATGGTTAAGAGGAAAATGTCTTTTTAGCATCTTATTTTCAAAGCATGCCTGAAGTTGCTAAAATTTTTACATTTGTAGGATATTTCACTAAATATTAGGGCTGGGTATTGTCACCAATTTGGCGATTCGATTCTTATTTTTATGGTTTCGTTTTGATATCAATATTTCATTTAAAATGTTAGTTTTGCAGACATATGATCCATATTTTGATATAAATGTTGGTAACTGAAACTCTCCTACTTAAGTTTATTACTGAAATACACATCTACATTAATAATAGGGTGCACACAGTTGTTATTTTAAACAACTTTTATTTTAAATGAACACTGTAACAAGAAGTCATAAATATGTGCATCCATTGTACACCATGTAAACAAACTGCAAAATGCACATTACTGTAAAAAAAAAAAAAAAAAAAAAAAAGACTGTAAATGTGCAACAGTGAAATCTATTAAGAACTTCAAACATGTTTAAGAAATAAAACTTTTTTTCTAAATTCAAAACAGGCCCATCATAAAGCCTTTGTCTGCTTATACAAAACATTCTAACTGTCCATAAAACTAACAGTTCTTAACTACAGCCTAATCATTTTTCTGCAAAAGAAGCAGCTGATCAACATGTTCTGATCTGATCTAAGGCAGCTCCTTGCGCTGTGATTAGATCACCAGCGGTTGAGAAAACTCTCTCAGCAGGAACACTAGTGACACCTTCAGGACGAGAGGTGAATATTCATATCCTCTTACGTGAAGCACGTGCATTAAGAATAGATTCGGGGATTTCCCGAATGGATATAGTTGCATTCAACTGAAGATCGATTAAAATCGGAGAATCAATATTTTTTACCCAGCCCTACTAAATATGTTGCTATGTGCTTTGGAAAAGACGTCGCTAAGGTAATCTGAGAAGTTGCAAAATCTGGTAACAATTTGTCCAATTGGTAACACTACCATACTGCAACATAAAATCTACCCGCCCCACCTTCCCACAGCACCGCGGTTTTAAATGTGTTTTTATTCTAATTTCACAAAGCTTGAACTTAAGAATGCAGCAATTTCTCGTGCAAGATCGTGCTTCCAGTCTTATCCATTCACATATGAATGTAAGTCTATGGAATGAAGTGGCCTCCAGCTCCTGTAGCAAACAGTACCGTGATGCTGCCTCTGCTAGCAGTGCAGGCTACACGGGTTCTTCCAGACTCCCACCCCGTGGTCCACAGATCAAGCCAGCGTGAGGCTGCCTCTGCTTGCAACACAGGCCCACAAATCTCAGCCTTTTTCCTGCAACTACTAATAACCCCTTTTTCTTTTCAGTGGCCTCCAACTCCTGTAGCAGACCGTAGAGCACCAATGAGCTGACGATTGTTTTTTACATGTCACCATGCAATTTCATTTTCGTTTGACTAAATCACATTCAGTTGAAATTACCACTTAATCTTTAATATTTGGCCATTTCTTTTCAACAGACATGTTGGAATTGCAAATCCTTGGATGCGGACATCAAAGCTGGCACTCTTCCGAATATATCATTACATTCAGTCATTTCACAAAATAACCTTCCAACATTTCCCCCCGTAGGTGGCATGAATTAAATGAGGGTTTCACATTAGCCAATCGAAGTGGCTACTAGCATAATTCTTGGGTACGAAATGCCCTCTAGTCTATCTGTCAGCTCCGCATAACTCCCTGTTTCCAAGCATTGTCGCCTAAAAAAAAATTCTCTCACGAATTCTCTCACAATAGTAGGACATTGATCGTGCAACCAATTTGTTAAATCATGGGTCTTCACACTGGCAAAAGTCGACATCACCTCAGCTTTTAAAGCTATGCCATCCATCCAGAACCATGGCACTTATTTAGGGTACGTTACCACAAGAAGCCTATGTCATGCACCTAACTTTCAGATGCAAGCAGCACCAAGATTTTCTGACGTTATCAGAAGCGGCTTTTTGGATTTGGCAAACATTTTACATAAAGTAATCCTCAAAGCATTTACCCCTTTTTAGACAACTCAAATTGAGTATCGAACTCCCTGTCAGATGCTGCTAGAGCATCCCGGTGGTGCAAATGTTTCTCTTTCGACTCTCAACTACCGGCGAAACGTACCTGTCTGAAGCCGCGACTATTAAACTCACGTCAGACCCTGCGAGAGCCTTTCCGCTCGTAAATGTTTTCCTTCAACTACAAAAAAAAAACAAAAAAAAAAAAAAAAACCTTTTGGATTTTCCCATCCCTAACCTTTTCCCTCCTACGGTCGGCGAGGCATTCCAGTCTGATACCGTGAGCCTTGGTCTCCTGTCAGACACCCCAAGAACCTCCCGACCACACAACTTTACCATTCTGTCGCAGGTTCGGCGGGGCCCACCCGTTCGATACGCAGGGGCCCCCTGGCCAGACAATCTTACCTCTTCGACACCACAGTTGGTGGGGCCTACCCGTTCGATGCCGTGAGCATTGGTCTCCCGTCGGATGCTGCAGGGGCCCCCCGGCCAGTCATCCTTACTTTTCCACCCTACAGTCGGCAAGGCCTACCCGTCCGATCAAGAGCCTTGGTCTCCCATTGGATGCCGCGAGAGCATAACCGAACTTGCAAATTTTTTCCGTTCCGTCTACGCTGTGATTATTAAACTCCTGTCAAACGCTACAACAGCCTTCCTGTCAAGCAAATCTTGGCCACTCAGTTCCGTATACCAGTTCCGTCTACCCATCTAATGCCTTGAGTATTGAACTCTCGTCGATTGCTGCAAAAAAAAAAAAAAAAAAAAAAAAAACTTTCCATCCCTGACCTTTTCCTCACTACGGTCGCCGAGGTATTCCCGTCTGATGCCGTGAGCCTTGGCCTCCCGTCAGACACCCCAGGAGCCCCCGACCCCAACTTACCTTTCCGTCTCACGTCCTGTGGGGCCCACCCGTCCGATGCCGTGAGCATTGGTCTCCCGTCGGATGCGCAGGGGCCCCCAGGTCAGACACCTAACCTTTTCGACACCACAGTCGGCGGGGCATACCCGTCCGATGCCGTGAGCATTGGTCTCCCGTCGGACGCCGCAGGGGCCCCCGCCCGGTCAACTGCACTTTTCTTCCCTACAGTCGGCAAGGCCTACCCGTCCGATCACGAGCCTTGGTCTCCTATCGGACGCTGCGAGAGCCAAACCGACCATGCAATTTTTTCCGTTCCGTCCGACGGTCGGCGAGACTCAACCGTTCGACTCCACAAGTCTCCGCCTCCCGCCGGACACTATCTGAGCCCCTTCAGGCCAATTTCACATCTTTTTCCCCCCACCTGGCGAGGCTTACCCATTCGAGGTTCTGAGTCCTGATCTCCCCTCGTATGCCTGGCGAGAGCCCTCCCAGTCGGGTTTTCCTTTCTGCCTCCCCGGCCGGCGAGGCTTACCCGTTCGATGCCGCGAGCCTTGGTCTCCCATCGGACGCCGGCGAGAGTTCTCCCGGTCGGGTTACTTACTTGGCGCCTGCAAGCGAGACTTATCCATGCGATGCCGTTTGCCTTGGTCTCCCATCGTATGTCGCGAGAGTCGCCCGCACCAGGCGTCCCAAAACCTTTTTACCTGCCAAACCGAGAGGACCCACTCGTCTGACGTTCTGAGTCTTGATCTCCCGTCGGAGGCTTCATGGGTCCTCTCGGTCAGCACCAATAGGGGCCGATCGACCAGCAGAGCCCTCATGCCAACATCGTAAGCTGCTCCGGCCAAGGCAACCCGGGTTCTCCTGGTCGGGCCCCAACCACGCTGCTCCTCCTTCGGCCGGTAGGGCTCACCCGTTCCAACGCCGTGTGCTCCCGTTGAGTATCGGTTGAGCTCTCCCGACCGGACGCCCTAAATCCCGTAATCCATACAAGCAGCCGGTAGAGCCTTTCGACCTGATACAAAAACCTCTCCCATCAGAGTACGAAAGGCTCCCCCGGCCAGCTAACCAAACATCTTCTCCCAAACAACGGCCCCCGCCAGATCTCAGCGCTTTGGGGGGTCCTCTTGCTGGCGGCTGTCCTACACTCCATTGCTTATTGGGGGGTACTCTAGGTTCGGGCCATTCCCGAGCTCGGAGCCCTTCCCCGGACAGCACGCCAAACATGCTTACATACTCCAGCTAATTATATGTAAGTGGGAACTCGTGAAATGATGTTTCTTAAAGCAAAGTTCGGGAGGAGCACGTCAGATACTTAGCCTAATTAACACAGCTGGAACTCACTCAAGCCAATCTACATCATGCATAAATACAGCCGACTCACCTCTACCCATTTGACGGATTATCAGCATCCCTCCACCACCCCATCTCCTCACTCCGAGTTCCTTCTACACATATACATAGGGGGGGGGGGTACTCTAGGTTCGGGCCATTCCCGAGCTCGGAGCCCTTCCCCGGACAGCACGCCAAACATGCTTACATACTCCAGCTAATTATATGTAAGTGGGAACTCGTGAACTGAGTACTAAACACCCTGCAAGGAAAGGACTGAAGAAAGCTGTTGAAGAATACATCATTCAAAATGCCCTCATGAAGGTTTGCTCTGAGCCTTGCAAAATTGGCAGAAAAAGCATTGCAAAGGACCGATGTGCTTGTGTTTGTGAAAGTAGTTCAATTATAAAGTCTAACTGCTGTCCAACTGCAAACAGACTTGCCACCCTGAAAGTCTACAATCTCAGAGCCAAAGATTTGTATGGAGATAGATTTGAATATACAGATGGCTCTGTATTAGTTAAATATGACACACAAAACAAGTGCACTCAGATCATCAATAATAATGACAATCCACGCTGGCCAGAAATATTTGAGTTTGGTCCTGTCGAGATCAGAATGGCTAGCAAACTAACCTTTGAAGTATTTGATGCAGACAGCTGACCTCCTTGGTTCATGCTCTTTTGATCTTAGAAGTGGAGTTGTGACTGATACTTGTGTTTTTACACATGGTACCTTCTTTTTTGCTTATGAAGTGAAATGTGCTCCCAGTCTGGAGGGCTACAATGTAATGAATACAAACCTTCTCCAATGGCTGCCCCTCTGGCTGATATGTTCAGCTCAAGAAATGGTGTTCTAGGTAAAGACCTGCCGAAGTTTAAATAAGCTTATAGTAAATTCAAGCGTGATTATGCACAGCAAATATAGCAATAATTTTTCTGTAGATCTCAGATCCTTTATGCATTAAAATAGCCATAACCTTGCTAAGCTTTATAATGATAGGATGCTTAAAAAACATAAGCTACAAACTTTTAGCAGTTCATTTAACTCCAATTCTTTTTTTCCCTGTATTTTGTTTCTTAAATAAAGCATTCACAAAATTAAACCTGTGTGATTACTTTTTGGGATTTAACAACTTCAGAATTTGACAATTCCCCAGCAAAAAAAATAAAAATAAATAAATATTCCAAAGTCACACTTTGCAAGATTTAAAGAGGTCATGATAAAAAAAACCAAGTTGCTTTGATCTTTTAACATATAAGAAGTCTTTTTTACAATTAAAACATCCTGCTAGTTTTTTTTTTTTTTAAACTCTAAACATTTTCTTCATTATAAACAAGGCATTTATTTAATCAAGCTTGTTTGGATATTGTATGGTTTGTGATGTCACATTGACAAATACAGCTGAACATGACTGCTTCCAGAGCAAAACATCAATTACTTTAATATATTTTTAAGTATCCTGTGTATGTGTATTTGTGTAAGTGCATTTTTGGAGAAATACTTTGAAAAGGAAAGGAATAAAAACATTTATAACCTCTCACACAGAAATCCATCTTTTAGATAAGAGATCCATCAGGAAAAGCCACTTGTTTCCTTATGCTACATGTTAATGCAGGGCTTATCTTTTTTTGTGTGTGCAGAAGCCCTTTACCCAAGATAACATAAATTGTTTGTGTGTGCAGAAGCCCTTTACCCAAGATAACATAAATTGCAGAAAACACTATTGAATCCATAATTAGGCTATCGATTTAATTTTTATTGAGCTATGATGCTTATTTTTCCAATCCACTAGTCACAATTGAAACCGAACTCCAGGGTGCCTGAACTTGGTCCTGGAGGGCCAGTGTTTAGCTTCAATTTGCCTCAATATACCTACCAGGAAGTTTCTAGGATGCCTAGTAGGGGAGAGCGGGGCACAACCTAACACTTTTTGAATTTTGCGGTTTATGTAAATCCACTTGGGGTTCAGAGTACAACATTTATCCACATTATTTTCACATTTGTCTAGTACAAATATATCGCTTTGTTTCACATTTACAGTGTATACGTTTTTCGTTATTTACCTCAAAAGAAAGGAAGTGAAACGTGACAACATGCCCCCTAGGTGGGGTACATTGTAACATCTGAGGGGCACGTTGTAACACGACCATATGACAGCTTAAAATGTTATCTGATCGAATGAAATAAATATACACAACAAACTAAAATATTTTGTCAGTAAAATACATGTGTTAACTTTTTCAAATGAAGTAATGACGTTTAAAAAAAAAAAAAAAATCGAATTTTGGAGTTTGAAAATGAACACATCGCAACAATGCTTTGAACGGCTTTGATCGCAACACACAGCTGTACAGTAGTTCAAAACAATGTGGACAGATAGATGAAACACATTTAGACATTCAGAAGAACACTCCACTCCTCCACACACAGCTCTCATAGAACACAACACACATAAATGAGCCAAAATGCTTTACATTACTTGAAATAATAACTTCTGAACATTAAACATTGATTGTCAGCCTTTATTCACCTGTTTCTTGAGGTATCTTATCAAAATCCTTAGAAGTAAATCGTGTAAACTGCACCGCTAATGTCACAGAATAACATAGTTTAATAACAGCGGGGAATATTGTAACACAGTGTTACATCTTTCCCCATCTGCGCGACTGGAGTTTAAAACAGGTTAGTGTCTTCTGCTGGTTTGCGAAGCATTAATAAACCATCTAAACTGATAAATAACAAATTGGAGATTAAAATAATAGCAGATTTGTCTAATTTTAAATGAATATTAAAAACTGAAATGAAAAGTTTACTTCAGCCAGAAATGTACTTTTACTATGGTAAAATAAATATTCAGCGATATCTTCAAAAGGCTTTTGAATTCTGGCGCTCTTTTTTTCTCTGCATAGTGTTGCTATGGCAACTAGTAAACACCGTAAATTTGGTTATGCTAGCATGTGTGGAAATATTTAAACCACGCGTGTTACAATTAACCCCGCATTAGGTTGTGCCCCGCTCACCCCTAAGAGCTTGATTAGCTAGTTCAGGTGTGTCTAATTGAGGTTGGAGCTAAACTCAGCAGGACATCGGCCCTCCAGGACCAAGTTTGGTCACTCCTGGCCGAACTCAAATAGCATTCAGGCAGGCAATACTTTAAAGCAGTGCTGTGCATTTCACAACTAAGCCATTAGTGGCATCGTACATGAATTAATCCACCTCTTAATACCATCATAATAATGCCACAGCTATAGAAAACATAATAAATATTATTCAGAAATGCAGAATAATTGGACATTGCATCACAGACAAGTATGTCATATAGCGAGAATGAATGTTATTACAAAAGCAAGAAACCCAACACACAATTCAGCAAGTTGCCACAGCTGTGCAACGCACATCATCTGAAGCATTAAGGACACATATACTTCCACCCAATGTTCTTACAGTCATTTATTAATTCAAACATATGTATACCTTACAGATAACATAGAGTGTATGGCAATAATAGATTAAATTAATTTCTAGTAACTTATTTAAAATGAGTTCTGCTTAACCTAATTAGCTTTTGAGAGTTGAAAAAAACTTTTAAAGATTTTTGAGTTAAATGAACTCATTTAATTTAGCAAATTTCATTGTTAGGTTTTACAGTGTATAGAACATATAGTAGGCGATTACATGTGTTTTAAAGTCGACCTAACAATTTGACGTGCTCTTACTGCTTTTCGTCTTCACGAGTCTCCCCGTCCATCTGTCAGCGTGCTGCAGGAGGAAAATACTAGTTAGCACAGCTTTACCGGGAAAGTGAGCATGCAACAGTAAAATAATTCATACAAGATGCTAAAGAAAAGTGTATACGTGTGTTTTAACATATGCCTGCCAATTTAATGTATACCCGTATGACTCTCATCTTCACACTGAGTCTCCCGCCGGTCTGCCTCTGCCAGTGGTGCTGCGGCTGGGAGGAAAAGATCTGTTAATACAGCTTGACTTGGGAAACGTCTAGGTTACGTAGGTAACCCTCATTCCCTGAAGGAGGGAACGGAGACGTTACATGGGAATTCGCTTAGAATCCAATCATATCTGAGCCTTATACAAAAGGCCAATGAAAATTGGCGAGTGGCATTTGCATGATGCGCCACGCCCCGTACATACGGGTATAAATAGCGACGTCATGCGCCAGTCAGACAGGTTCTTCGCTGAGGAGCCGGGTTGAGCCGGCGTCAGCGCGACGACAGGGACGTGGCAGGGGATGTAACGTCTCCGTTCCCTCCTTCAGGGAACGAGGGTTACCTACGTAACCTAGACGTTCCCCTTCAGTCGAATCACTTCGACGTTACATGGGAACTGACCCTATGGAACAAGCCACGTCCCTGCGCCGCGTTACGCAACGACCACGTGCCGGCAGGCGGACGTGTCAACAGGCGGACGTTAACGTAACCTTCCCAACGCCCTGGGGCCCGAGAAGGGGGGTCCCCAGGGATGCCAGAAACTGAAGCAGGGGTTGGGGGGGCGGAGACATGAATTCTGTCCATGTGAAAATAAGAAATTCAATATATCCATAAGGGGGTTTTAGGGATATACGAGGGAAACAGAGGCCTTCTGGTTGACCCCTGGAAAAATATAGAGAAAAATAGCCACAACCTGCGGGGCGAAGGAGACCCGGCAGGAGCACAGTCAAGAGCTACTCCGCGTCTAGCCCGGACTGAGGGGCATGGAGGACCCAGGTTCGCCGGAGGGAACAGACTGGGAGATAGCGCACGGATCCACGTGGGAATGGCGCAGCAAGCCGACACTAGCCGTCCTCCCGGTCACCTGTCAGAACTCGGGAGGACACGGCCTCTAAGCGAAGGTTGTAAAACCTGGCAAAGGTATTTGGTGTCGCCCAGCCGGCAGCTCTGCAGATGTCCGCTAATGAGGCGCCATGTGCCAACGCGTAGGAAGATGCAACACTCCGTGTGGAGTGGGCATGCAAGCCTAAGGGGCAAGGCTCTCCCTGATACAAGTAAGACAGGGAGATGGCTTCTACCACCCAATGCGCCAACCTCTGTTTGGAGACAGCATTCCCTTTCTGCTGACCTCCGAAGCAGACAAAGAGCTGCTCAGTGCGTCTGAAGTGCCGAGTGCGGTCTACGTAAGTGCGCAGAGCACGGACTGGACACAACGATGCTATAGCTGGGTCTGCCTCCTCCAAGGGCAGAGCTTGCAGGTTCACCACCTGATCGCGGAAAGGCGTGGTGGGAACCTTGGGCACATAGCCGGGCCGGGGTCTCAGGATGACGTGAGAATCGCCGGGCCCGAACTCCAGGCACGCTTCGTCGACAGAGAAAGCTTGCAGATCCCCCACCCTCTTGATGGAGGCCAACGCAGTCAGGAGCGCTGTCTTCAATGACAGAAACTTAAGCTCAACTGAGGCGAGGGGCTCGAAGGGAGGTCCCCGCAGGCCCTGGAGGGCGACGGAGAGGTCCCAAGAGGGTACGAGGCGCGGTCTGGGAGGATTGATCCTCCTAGCGCCTCTGAGGAATCTCACGACCAGAGGGTGCTTACCTAGGGATGATCCATCCACTGCATCGTGATGTGCGGCAATAGCGGCAACATACACTTTGAGAGTCGAAGGGGACAGCCTGCGCTCCAGCTTCTCTTGCAGGAAGGAAAGCACTACTGCAATCGTGCATCTCTGTGGGTCCTGTTCTCGTGAGGAACACCAGTCGACGAATAGACCCCACCTCAGTGCGTACGCCTGCCTTGTAGAGGGGGCTCGGGACTGAGTGATGGTTTCTACCACGGCCTGTGGAAGGCCGGCGAGGTCTGAAGCGTCCCGTCCAGGAGCCAGACGTGCAAGTTCCATAGATCGGGACGTGGGTGCCAAATAGTGCCCATCCCCTGAGAAAGAAGGTCCTTCCTCAAGGGGATTTTCCAGGGAGGGGCTGCCGCGAGGGAAATGAGTTCTGGGAACCAGGTCCTGGCAGGCCAGTATGGGGCGACCAGGAGAACCTGCTCCTCGTCCTCCCTGATCTTGCACAGGGTCTGTGCAAGGAGGCTCACTGGGGGAAAGGCGTACTTGGGCCCCGGAGGCCAGCTGTGGGCCAGAGCGTCCCTGCCGAGGGATACCTCGTTGAGGGAGAAGAACTGCTGGCAGTGGGAGGATTCGGGGGAGGCAAACAGATCTATCTGGGCCTCCCCGAAATGCCTCCAAATCAGCTGGACTGTCTCGGGGTGGAGTCGCCATTCTCCAGGGAGGGTGGACTGCCGTGAGAGCTGATCGGCTGCACGGTTGAGTTCCCCCGGAATGTGAATGGCACGTAGCGATTTTAGCCACGTTTGACTCCAGAGGAGCAGACGGCGGGCGAGTTGTGACATGCGACGGGAGCGGAGGCCGCCCTGGCGGTTGATATAAGCCACAGTCGCAGTGCTGTCGGTACGCACAAGTACGTGCTTCTGACGCAACGTCGGTCGGAAGCGACGAAGGGCCAGAAGCACAGCCAACAACTCGAGGCAATTGATGTGCCACTGCAGTCGAGGTCCTGTCCAGGAGCCCGAAGCTGCTTGCCCGTTGCACACAGCACCCCAACCCGTGGTGGAGGCATCCGTGTAAACCACGATGTGCCTGGACACCTGCCCCAGGGGTACTCCGGCCTGGAGAAAGGCAGGGTCTGACCACGGGCTGAACAGGCGGCGACACTGCGGGGAAACGCCAATCCGGAGTGTGCCACGGTGCCATGCCCGTCTCGGGACTCGGTCGTGTAGCCAGTGCTGAAGCGGTCTCATATGAAGCAAGCCCAGCGGCGTTACCGCGGCCGCAGCTGCCATATGCCCCAGGAGCCTCTGAAAAGTTTTTAGAGGAACCGCTGTCTTGTGCCTGAATAAATCTAGACATCTCAGCACCGACTGAGCGCGCTCGTTGGTGAGACGGGCTGTCATGGAGACCGAGTCCAGCTCCACGCCGAGAAAAGAGATCCTCTGCACTGGGGAGAGTTTGCTCTTTTCTCGGTTGACCTGAAGGCCCAGGCGGCTGAGGTGCTGAAGCACCAGGTCCCTCTGGTCGCAAAGCGCCTCTCGAGAGTGGGCTATCAGAAGCCAGTCGTCGAGATAGTTGAGGATGCGGAAACCTGACAGCCAAAGAGGGGCCAGGGCCGCTTCCGCAACCTTGGTGAAAACGCGAGGAGAGAGGGACAGGCCGAATGGGAGAACTTTGTACTGGTATGCTCGACCCTCGAACGCAAACCGAAGAAAGGGCCTGTGGCGAGGAAGAATCGAGACATGGAAGTACGCGTCCTTCAGGTCGATGGCTGCAAACCAATCCTGGGGACGAATGCATGAGAGCATGCGCTTCGTCGTGAGCATCTTGAACGGCAGCCTGAGAAGGGACCGATTCAGGACTCTGAGATCCAGGATGGGTCTTAACCCACCACTCTTTTTGGGCACGATGAAGTAGGGACTGTAAAACCCTGACCTCATCTCGGCTGGAGGGACAAGCTCGATCGCATCCTTCGCCAGTAGGACTGCGACCTCTGCACGCAGGACAGCGGCGTGGGTGTCTGAGTGGACACGAGTGTGAAGGACACCTCTGTACCTGGGCGGAGCTTAGGCGAACTGAATCGCATAGCCGAGACGTACCGTCCGTATCAACCACCGCGAGGGGCTGGGGAGCTGAAGCCAGGCCCCCAAGCGCCTCGACAGGGGTGTCAAGGGAACGTTGACCGACGTGACCGTGGTGGGGCAGCCTAGGGGGGGAACAGGAAGGGGAGACAAGCTGCTCTGAGCAGGGCCTACCTTCTTCCCAGGTTCCCGCGCTGGCGAAAGACAGCTCCGAGTCCGGCTCCGAGAGGGCATCCTGGTGCCGCCCGGAACGGGAACACGGGGCCGAGGCCCCGGAGGTGAAGGAAATTGCTCTTTTATTGAAGTTGTGGGTACCGCCGACCCGTGGGCCGGCGGCAGCGTTAAAGTGCACAACAACCCCCGGCCCTCCAGCGGGAGCGGGGACGCAGATGTTCTCGTCCCCTGAAGAACAAACTTCTCCACCTCCGGGTTGCCCGCGTCAGGGACGTTTCGCGGCTCTCTTGCGGGTGTTCTTTGCAGGTCCCTGAGAGGCGGGCGGCGCCGCGCCCCCGCGGCCGGCTCGACGTCGGGCCGTCTCCTTCTTGGGTTAAGCAGGCGACGGAGCAGGTTTGGTGGGGGCCGCGGGGGGGCGCCCTCGGCGACGAGCGGGGGGAGGCTGAGCCACCGGCGGCGGGATGGGTTTGGACTCGCGGCGGGGCAGGATGTGTTGAATGGCCTCCCTCTGCTTCTGGACTGCCGAGAACTGCTGGGCAAAGTCCTCGACAGTGTCGCCGAATAGGCCACTCTGGGAGATAGGAGCGTCAAGAAAGCGAGCTTTGTCGACGTCTGCCATCTGGGCCAGAGTGAGCCATAGGTGTCGCTCCTGGACCACGGCTGTGGACATCACCTGACCAAGGGAACGCGCCGTGACCTTCGTCGCCCGTAGGGCGAAGTCGGTGGCGGCGCGGAGTTCTTCCATAACCCCCTGGTCGGGACCACCCTCGTGCAGCTGTTTCAGGGCCTGGGCCTGATAAACTTGGAGGATCGCCATAGCATGCAGGGCGGTGGCGGCCTGTCCAGCGGCGTGGTAAACGCGGCCCGCAAGGGCGGACGAGCGCTCGCACGCCCTGGACGGGAGATGCGGACGATCCCTCCAGGTGGCAGCGCCGCGTGGGCACAAATGCACCGCCACAGCGCGCTCGACCCGGGGAATCGCTGCATACCCCCTGGCCGCCCCGCCATCGAGGGTGGTGAGGGGAGAGGAGCTGGGGCGGGGCCGTGATGAGAAGGGGGCCCGCCAGGATCTCGTCAGCTCCTCGTGCACCTCCGGGAAGAATGGGACCGAGGGGGGGCGAGGTGGAGCCGCGGGGGCCCTCCCCAGGAACCAATCATCCAGCCTAGAAGGATCGGCCGGGGGCGCCTGGGGCACCTCCAGACCGATCCCCCTGGCGGCCCGGAGGAGCATAGTCGATAGCTCAACGTCCACCTCAGACGGAGCGGCCACCTCTGGAGGGGGCCGCGCCGCCGAAGCGTCCGCCTCGCCGACCGACTCTCCCTCTGATGCTGCGGTCGACATCTCATCCTCCGCAGGAGCACCGAAGGAGACGCTCAGCCCGCTGGGCGGGGAAGCGTACTGCTCCGGGAACTCGACGGGACCACGCTGTGTGACAGAAGACCGCAGGGCTTTCTGGGCCGGCGGTGCGTTCTGCACGGTGACAGTTAAGTCCCCCCCGCGTCTCGCCGCGGTGGCCGAAAAGCATTGACGGCTTAACGACGGACCGCGAGAGGAAGACGGGGGGAGCCGCCTCGCGAACGAGCGGCGGGACTTCAGCGTGCTCATGGTCATGCATTCGCAATGAATGCATTCACCATCCATGAACGCTGCCTCAGCGTGCTCACTCCCCAAACACGTGAGGCAGTGATCATGTCCGTCCGCAGGAGGGAGGAAACTACCGCATCCTGAAGCGCACGGCCGAAAAGCCATTCTGAAAAGAACGTCTTACGGCCGCGAGAAATTGCTCTTTTAGCTCCCGGTCTGCCCAGGGAAAAAGCCGCGGGGCGGCTGTGCACTCAACGGGACTCTCTCGCTGGAAAGCAGAGCGGCTGTAGTGGCCGTGAAAACGGCAGCCCGCGGGAGATCGCTGACGGCTGCAGAAGGATAAGCTCTTTTAGTTGCAGCATGTCAGGAGAGAGAGCAGGAACTCTGGAAGAACTCTTTTCTTTTGAAGATTGTAGACTCTTTAGCAGAGAAAGCAGGCTCAACATTCAGACGGATCTGAAGCGAAGAAGCTGTCTGACTGGCGCATGACGTCGCTATTTATACCCGTATGTACGGGGCGTGGCGCATCATGCAAATGCCACTCGCCAATTTTCATTGGCCTTTTGTATAAGGCTCAGATATGATTGGATTCTAAGCGAATTCCCATGTAACGTCGAAGTGATTCGACTGAAGGGGAACTGAGATATTCTCACAGAAACTTAAGTGTAGCTTTCTATCTTGCAAATAACATCAGAATACAATGCATAAAGAGATTAAAAGTCAAAAATTAAAATTAACCAACCATCTCTAGTGGTTTTTCATCTTCACGGTGAGTCTTTCACAGAGCCGTTGCCGAAGAGGTGTGTGGTTGCTTTTTCACGGTCACTTAGTACTAATGTTTTTAGATTTACAGTTGGCGAATATTTTTCCAGAATGCACTGAAAATCTGGCTCTGGTGCTGCCAACTCGAAATCTGATTGGTTAGTGAAAAGGTTTCATTGCCATTGATTTTAAGCTACAGACACCTGCACTGTTGATTCTGAAGGCCTTAGGCAGATTTCTTTGATTCTGGCAACACGATTGCTGAAATATGATTGGATAAAAGCTCTAATATAAACATACACTACTGGAAGCAGCACAACCAAGAGAAAAGCTATGAAATGAAGAGAATAGACTGTTGGAAATCATTTAATACATATTAATGAAAAAATATATTAAAACTATATAGTAAAAAGTCAGTGATTTTGATAGTGTTTAGGCTAGCAGAGAAGGCTTTGCTGGCCCTGACGGCCCACCACTGCTGTAAAGTATTAACAAATTAGTAAATAAATAAATGCAAGTACTGGAGAACAAATTTAACTGCTGTGACATGCAAAATGCCTTTATATTAAAATTAAATTAAACCACTCCTCATAAAAAAAACAAGAACATGATCTTATTTTTAATGAAAGCAGACATTATTAATATAAATAAATTTAGATTAATCTTTATTAGGGTTACAAAAGTGACTCAAGAGCAGTGAGTGATTTCCTGTCTTTCTTTTGTTGGTTGATTAACATCAATGGCACAGGGAATAGTAACTAAATTAGGCTGCTGTCCCTTTGAAACTGAATGCATGGATGCAATGTACTGATACACGTCCAATATGGTGATTATTCTCTCAACTGTTTACCTTCACCTAAGACGTAACCGAGTGTGTTTATGTGAATACTTGTCAAAATGGACAATTTAACATCATTTTCTGTGTAGTTTTCCGATCATTAGACGTAAAAGAGTACTCGTGTGCTATGTGAGAAGTGTATGCGCTTAGAAAAACAGACCGAATTGAGTTCTCTTTTGCGTTCGTCAAATTTATCTATATGCTTGCTCTTCTCTTACTCCCAGATTTTGACATTTTTTATTGTTTTATGAGACGTGCAGCAAATGTATGTCAGCCTATGTCCCGCCAGATAGATCAATAGACTATGTGTCACGGATTGGCCAGGCTCTTCCACACCAATCACGCAACGTTCACAATCACCAGAGTTCTAACAAGCCTCACCTGCACCTAATCACCCACGCACTTTAAAAGCACTCCACACACTCCACTCAGTGTCCGGGCTCATTGCTACGAAGCGGACTCAGCGAAAGCTACCCTCAGCGAACGCTTCTCTCAGCGAAAGATACTCTCAGCGAAATCTACTTTAAGATACGTACCTGTTGCTACTCACCTGTGTCTCGTCTCTTCCAGTCTCTGTCCAGATCCAGTCGTCAAGGGCGATCGAGCCGTAAGCCTGTCCAAGTCTTCAAAGAGTGTGAGTGTGTGCCATAAGTCTTCTGGTCCGTCGCCACTTCAAGAGTGGCATTTGATGTCCGCCTCCCGTCGTTCCTGCAAAGGAAAAGTTCCATTAGTTCTCCACAGTCAACGTATCTGAACGATCCATTCTGTGAAATCCACTACTTGCCTGATCCATCAACCAGAACCACGTAACTTGCACTGCTGTCTTGAAATAAACTCACTTACCATTACTTACCTTGTTGTCCGTCTGCTTCCCTAACAGAAGCCCGGACCGATACAGTTAACAGCATGAGTGCACACGATCCATTCCAGGAGTTGTTGGATTCTCTACGGAAAGTATTGTCCGCGGCTCATTCCACTACACCTTCCGCAACTCCGGCACCGTCACCACTGAGCACTTCTTCGACTACTGGAGTTTCCAGTCCCATGGCTCGACCGGCGCCCTACTCTGGCGGGGCGGAGGAGTGCAGTGGATTTTTGTTACAATGCTCACTGATTTTCACCATGCAACCTTCTCTATATCCCACAGATCAGTCTAAAATCGCCTTCATCGTCTCCCTGCTCACAGGACCCGCTCTCCAATGGGCCGATACTATCCTGACCCAAGCCGGACCGGCCACTCGTTCTCTCCAAGCCTTCATCTCCCACTTCAAAGAGGTCTTCGGCCACTCGGATGGTGGCATCTCGGCCAGCGAGCAGCTCTACCATCTCTCGCAAGGAACGATGTCTACGCAGGAATATGCACTTCGTTTCCGCACCCTAGCGGCCGCGAGTGGATGGAACGAGCGGTCATTATTGACCACCTACCGGCTCGGTCTAGAACCTTCTCTGCGCCTCCAACTAGCTGCGTTAGACGACACTATGGGGCTTGAAAGGTTTATTCAACAATCACTCAGATGTTCTGACCGGATGAAATCCTACCAATCCCTTTCTGATGCTAAGAATACTGCACTCCTCCCTCCATCTGCACCCGCCAACCTTCCAGAACCAGAGGCCATTATTCTAGAATCTGGTAGACTGTCCGCAGCTGAACGACAGAGGAGGCTGGCCCGGGGTCTTTGTTTGTATTGTGGAGCCGGTGGACATGCTCGACTAAGCTGTCCACTTCGTCCCATCAGAGCTGCGGTGAGTGTCATCCGGTCGGATGAAGAAAGTATGAACCCCCTCATGATCTATGTGCAGTTAACCACACCTCATTCTTCTGTTTCAGTCCCCGCGCTTATTGACTCCGGGTCAGCAGGAAATTTCATCTCGAGGGCCCTCTGTCGTCAGCTCCAGCTCAACACCAAGGCTTCGGCCAACGTCTACCAGATTCAACCCATAACCAACGCCTTCTCAGTACGACCACGTATCCAACGCAAATGCGAACCCATCCAACTTCAAGTCGGAGTGCTTCACAAGGAGAACATTCAGCTGCTGGTTCTGGAGGGTGCTCATATGGACATCATACTAGGGCACCCGTGGCTGGTGAAGCATGATCCCATCATCTCTTGGGGTTTCGGCGAAGTGATGCGATGGGGAAGCAAATGTTCCTCCGAGTGTTTCCCGGATCTTCCTCGTCCCATTCCACATCCAGTTCCTGTCTATGTAACTTCCATTGAAAGTCCCATGGAGAAAAGATCAACTAGTATCCCTGAGATCTACTCCGAGTTCCAAGATATCTTCTGCCCCAAGAGAGCTTCCCAGCTACCTCCACATCGGCCATGGGACTGTGCGATTGACCTGATTCCCAATGCTCCCTTGCCCAGAGGTAAGATCTACCCATTGTCGCTTCCGGAGACGAAGGCCATGGAGGAGTATATCCAGGAGGCTCTCAGTCTGGGCTACATCCGCCATTCCACATCACCTGCCGCGTCTAGTTTCTTCTTTGTGGCCAAAAAGGATGGAGGGCTGCGGCCTTGTATTGACTATCGGACTCTCAACCAAAGTACCATCCCCTTCAAATATCCTCTTCTTCTCGTCCCTGTGGCCCTGGAACAACTTCGGACCGCCACCATCTTTACTAAGCTGGACCTCCGCAGCGCTTACAATCTGGTGCGAATACGTGAGGGGGACGAATGGAAGACCGCTTTTGTGACTCCTACTGGCCACTACGAGTACCTTGTGATGCCGTACGGATTGGTCAACGCCCCCTCCGTATTCCAGAACTTCATCCATGAAGTCCTCCGGGAGTTTCTCCACCGCTTTGTGATCGTGTACATTGATGATATCCTGATCTACTCCCGGAGTGAGAATGAACATCGTCACCACGTTGCGGAGGTCCTCCACAAGCTCAGACAACATCAACTCTTCCTCAAAGCCGAAAAATGCTCCTTTCATCTCAAGTCAGTTCCTCGGGTACATCATTGATCAGCACGGGGTCCGCATGGACGAGGGGAAGGTATCCGCAGTAACCAACTGGCCAACTCCAACTTCCATAAAAGAACTTAAGAGATTCCTCGGATTTGCTAACTTTTATCGTCGGTTCATTCACGGGTACAGCATCATCACCGCTCCACTCACCAACCTCCTCAAAGGGAAACCCAAAACTCTCATCTGGTCTCCTGAAGCCGCCGCAGCCTTCCAATCCTTAAAGTCAGCCTTCACCAAAGCACCTCTACTTACACATCCGGATCCTGATCGCCCATTCGTAGTAGAGGTGGACGCCTCCACGTCTGGAGTTGGAGCAGTCCTCTCACAATACCACGGAACACCCAAAAAACTCCATCCATGCGCCTACTTCTCCTGGAAGCTCAGCCCAGCGAAGAGGAACTATGACATCGGGAACCGGGAACTCCTGGCCATTAAACTCGCCTTGGAGGAGTGGCGGCACTGGTTGGAGGGTGCTAACCACCCATTCCAGGTCCTAACAGATCACAAAAATCTCCAATATCTCCGAGCAGCAAAACGACTCTGTCCCCGCCAAGCAAGATGGTCCTTGTTCTTTTCAAGATTTCGGTTTTCCATTTCTTATCGTCCTGGTCCGAAGAACCCTGTCCCGGTTACATGACTCCCAAGATACCCATGAAGTCACTCCCACTATACTCCCCGAAGACATAATCGTCAGTCCCATCGAGTGGGCAGCTCCTCCAGCCGTCGCCACTCCTGATCCCGACCTCCGCCAGGCTGTCCTCCAGATCGCCAGTACATCCCCAGGATCCAACGGGTAGATCTCATCCATTCCACCCATACCTCTCCGGGCACTGGACATCCGGGGGCCAACGACACTCTCTCGTTGCTATCCGAATGCTTCTGGTGGCCGGACATGGCAAGGGATGTGAGGCGGTACGTCCAAGGCTGCAAGGAGTGTGCCACGTCAAAAAGTCCCAGACACCTGCCCACCGGGAAGCTCCATCCCTTGCCTATTCCTAACCGCCCCTGGTCACACCTAGGAGTAGACTTCATGACGGACTTACCACCATCGGATGGAAACACCTGTGTTTTCGTTATCGTGGACCGCTTCTCCAAATTCTGCAGATTGCTGCCCTTGAAAGGTCTTCCTACCGCATTCGAAACTGCAGAGCTCCTATTCAATCATGTCTTCCGTTACTTCGGAATCCCCGAAGACATAGTGTCCAACAGGGGACCCCAATTTGTCTCAAGGGTCTGGAAAGCGTTCTTCAAGCTCCTAGGTGTGGCCGTCAGCCTCTCCTCTGGCTACCTTCTGCAGACCAACGGCCAGACGGAGAGGAAGATCCAGGAAGTGGGGCGGTTCCTCAGGACCTTCTGTCAAGCTCACCAGAACTCCTGAAACCAGTTTCTGGGCTGGGCGGAATACACCCAAAATTCACTGCGGCAAGCTACCACCGGCCTCACACCATTCCAGTGTGTCTTAGGATTCCAACCCCCACTGTTTCCCTGGAATGGTGAACCATCTGAGGTGCCCGCAGTGGATTACTGGTTCCGGGAGAGTGAGAGAGTCTGGGACGAAGCTCACCACCATCTTCAGAGGGCAGTCCGCAGATACAAGTCGATAGCCGATAGGAGAAGGATTCTGGCCCCGGTCTATGCCCCTGGAGATAAGGTTTGGCTCTCCACTCGAGACATCCGTCTGCGACTGCCCTCCAAAAAACTCAGTCCCAGGTTTGTTGGTCCCTTCACAGTCCTGGAACAGGTCAATCCCGTCACGTACAGACTCCAGTTGCCTCCACAGTACAGGATTCACCCCACATTCCATGTTTCGTTGTTAAAACCCTGGCACCCACCTCTTGTCTCTTCCACAGAACCTGGCCAAGAAGAGGAACCCCCTCCCCCGTTGCTTCTAGAGGAAGGATCCGTCTACGCTGTTCGAGAAATTCTGCAGTCCCGACGTCATGGTGGTCATCTGGAGTATTTAGTGGACTGGGAAGGCTACGGTCCAGAGGAAAGATCATGGGTTCCTAGAGGCGGCATCCTTGACCCAGCACTGTTGGAAGACTTCCATGTAAACCATCCCGAGCACCCGGCACCTCGGGGAAGAGGCAGACCACCACGGCGCCGGAGGTTTAGGCCCTCAGGAGCGGGCCCTGGGGAGGGGAGTAATGTCACGGATTGGCCAGGTTCTTCCACACCAATCACGCAACGTTCACAATCACCAGAGTTCTAACAAGCCTCACCTGCACCTAATCACCCACGCACTTTAAAAGCACTCCACACACTCCACTCAGTGTCCGGGCTCGTTGCTACGAAGCGGACTCAGCGAAAGCTACCCTCAGCGAACGCTTCTCTCAGCGAAAGCTACTCTCAGCGAAATCTACTTTAAGATACGTACCTGTTGCTACTCACCTGTGTCTCGTCTCTTCCAGTCTCTGTCCAGATCCAGTCGTCAAGGGTGATCGAGCCGTAAGCCTGTCAAAGTCTTCAAAGAGTGTGAGTGTGTGCCATAAGTCTTCTGGTCCGTCGCCACTTCAAGAGTGGCATTTGATGTCCGCCTCCCGTCGTTCCTGCAAAGGAAAAGTTCCATTAGTTCTCCACAGTCAACGTATCTGAACGATCCATTCTGTGAAATCCACTACTTGCCTGATCCATCAACCGGAACCACGTAACTTGCACTGCTGTCTTGAAATAAACTCACTTACCATTACTTACCTTGTTGTCCGTCTGCTTCCCTAACACTATGATACAGTTCAACTGTATGTATCTCACTTTGTAAACAGCAGCTCAAAGAGGTGAAGGACCTCCACCCTCTGAGCATGCATAACCACAGAGGCATGAAACACCATGGGGAAGTTTCAACCACATCATCAACAATGCAAAAAAAAAAAAAAAAAAAAAAAATATATATATATATATAATAAATAAACAGAGAGCACTGACACCTTCACTTAAATACCAACCCAAAACACTATATCCACATCATATTCCTTACTTACGTAAATACACGTGCTGCTTCACATAACTCAGCAACTACCATTAACCTAGAAGAGTTCAGCTAAAACAGGGGTGCCCAATCTTGTTCCAGGTGATCGTGCCCCTTTCCTGCAAAGTTCACTTCCAACCCTGATCAAACTCAACTCAACCACCTAATTAGGAAGAGAAGGAGCACTTGATCATTACAGACAGGTGTTTTCAATCAGGGACTGAATCAAACTGAACATTGCAGGTAGGTAAATTGATTGGCAAGACCAATCTTGTGGTGCTGGAGTGCCACCTTTTGCTAAATTTAAATGTAAAATTTGGATAAATTTAAAAGCCCAGTGAATTGTCTTCCTGGGGACAGTTATCGATTCAGCAAAGATGGGGGCATTAATTATGCTAGACTGCTCCCTGATAATTTATTGACTAATGGTGTCGTTCAGACTTGGGACTTTACGACCCCTCACAGTTTTCAAGGAGATGCTTGGTCTAATGTCAGCATTTGGTTCCTGGTCAAACCTGGAGCAGTTCTTTCACAATAACTGCTGTGAGATGATGGTGGTTTTTCTAGCCTTAAAAACATTCCTGTTGGCCTTGAAGGTGCACCACATCCTGGTCCATTAGGACAACATGATAGTGGTCATTTATAAATCATCAAGGCGATCTCAGGCCACGCTCCTTCCACAGGTTGGTTCGATGCCTCCTCTTACAGGCACAGTGCAGCCTCCTCTCGCTGAGAGCAGTTCACATGCTGGGCAGACTGACGTGGGGTGGGCATGCTGCCCAAGAGCAATGTGCAATGCAATTCAAGACTATATCCTGAAACAGTTCAGACAATCTAGTCTGTCTATGGGAGGGCAGAGGTTGACCTCTTAGCCTCTGAAGAAAACTTTCACTGCCTAATTTATTTCTCAAAGCAGCAAGATGCCCTGGCCCACAAATGGCCCAGCACTGAGCGGCTTTGTTCTGCACTTGCTTATAGCACAGCTCTATAATTACAACGCAATTGGAGAGACTGTTTAAAAGGGATGCTATCAATCAAAAGATTTTGATGAAACCTTGCTCAGAGCTGACTTATATAGCAGTCAGCTCCACCCAGCTACATACATGTGAACAGATCAGGGGCCTCATTTATAAAACTTTCTTACGCACTGATTTGATCTTAGAGTGTTCGTACGATCAAATCCACGTCAAAGTACAGATTTATAAAAACCGTCTTTGACGTGGAAAAGTACTTATCTCCACGTCAGATTCCAGCTTGGCGTACGACCGTTTCCTTGTGGTAATGCCTGGTATTGCAGATAGTTCAGCCTCACTATAATTTGATTTCTTGCGCTCCTTTTTACTTGTCATTGTCACAGAGTTTTTGCTTTAGGAATGAGCTCATTTTATATGTTAATTAATTAAGCAGGGGCGTTTCGACGGCGGAACATTCAGCTGCACACAATTCCACGATCATTTGTGATTTATAACCGAATGACTGGTGTACGCATGGATTTCGTGGTACGTTCGTTTTCTCTGAATCGCTCTTACGATCAAATCAGAAAAGTTCTTAGATAAAATCAAGGATGGTTTCTACGCAAGTCTTTATAAATGAGGCCCCAGGCTTCAGTATTTTGAGTTTTTCCCATAGCATGAAACACAATACTCATTCCTATTAATTTCACATTTATTTTTATAGTGCTTTTCAAGATACAAATCATTGCAAAACCGCTTCACAGAAGATTAAAGTTTCTACATTATATTTAGGAAATGTTTATCAGTGGTGACTACGGCAAAAGTGTACAGTAAAAATCATGCAGTTATTTAAAGACATATTCAAACAAACAGCAGCTGAAAAGTATTTATAGTGAAATAGATTAATTGTTACAGATTAATAGTGCAGGCTTCCAGGGATAGTGCTAATGGGCCAATGTTTTTCCAATGAGCAAAGTCTCAGTGGCCCTGCACTGGCAGCCCACTTCCCTGCAAACATGTCCCTGTGGGGCCCATGCTGGCTTTTTTGTGCACTGTTTTTGTATAAACAGTCCAAATACACACTGAAAAAGGAGAACAAAGTGGCAAAGAGGAATTATTCCGAAAAGATAAGGAACCAAATCAATTCCCTCTCCCCCACTCTTCCAATCCACATCAGTGAAGGTGATGTGCACCAGGTCTTCAAAAAGAACAAAAGAAGAAAGGCACCAGGCCCTGACGGTGTGACACCAGCCTGTCTGAAAACCTGTGCTGATCAGCTGGCCTTCATCTTCTTACAGATCTTCAATAGGTCTCTGGAGTTGTGTGAAGTCCCTGCCTGCTTCAAATGCTCGACAATCATCTCCGTTCCAAAGAAACACAAAATAACAGGACTTAACGACTACAGACCTGTGGCGCTAACATCTGTCGTCATGAAGTCGTTTGACTGGTTTTGGCTTATCTGAAGGACATCACTGGACCCTTACTGGACCCCCTGCAGTTTGCTTATCAAGCAAACAGGTTTGTAGATGATGCAGTGAATATGGGCCTACATTTTATCCTGCAACATCTGGATAAATCAGATGAGGATCCTGTTTGTGGACTTCAGTTCAGCCTTCAACACTATCATCCCAAACCTCCTCCTTCCCAAACTAAGTCAGCTCTCTTTGCCCACCTCTGTCTGTCAGTGGATCACCAGCTTCCTGGCAGACAGGCAGCAGCTAGTGAGGCTGGGAAAATTCTCATCCAGCACCTGTACTATCAGCACTGGTGCCCCTCAGGGTTGTGTCCTCTCCCTACTGCTCTTCTCCCTGTACACTAATAACTGTACCTCTAAAGACCCCTCTGTCAAGCTCCTGAAGTTTGCAAATGACACCACACTTATCGGATTCACCATTCAGGATGGTGATGAGTCTGCTTATAGACAGGAGGTTAAAGAGCTGGCTATCTGGTGCAGTCATAACAACCTGGAGCTCAACACACTCAAAACTGTGGAGATGATCATAGACTTCAGGAGAAACCCCCCTCATTGGTACATTGGTATAACCCTCCCTACCCTGCAAGACTTATCCAGAGTGCGCAAAAGGGCTGGCAAAATCACTCTGGACCCCTCACATTCAGCACACTCGCTTTTTGAACTGTTACTGTACCATCTGGTTGTCGCTACAGAGCACTGAGTACAAGAATAACCAGGCACAGAAACTGGTTTCTTTTCTTCAGGCCATCTCATGAACACTTGACAGTAATCGTGGAACATACAACACTATTATACACTCATTTATTCAGTTATTTATTTAACACACATACTTATTTACATTCAAATTTTGCACCAAATATAACTGTAGTCCACATTAGTGGACTGTCCACATTAATCCAATGATGGCCCAGTGTGCACCAGCCCGTTCGGGCCTAGAGCAACTTTTTGTGTATGCAGCCCTGTAATGCAACTAGTACAACTAATACATTAGAAAAATCACAGGTGGTTGAGTTTGGTCAAAATTGGAGCTTAACTCTGTAGAAAAGTGGATCTCACAAGCCATATTTGAGGTGTAACAGACATGAGCCTGTTAATAAGAATTTTGTGGGCAGTTTGCTTACAGTCATAAAGTCATAACCAGACTCAGACTGGGGCACACAGCTCTAAATCACTCTATATATAGAATGAATAAACATGAGTTCGGGAATTGCAGTAAGTGTGGGGCAGCAGAAACTATAGAGCATGTACTGCTGCATTGTGCTGAGTATAAAATTTAAAGGGCATGCCTGATGAAAGAAATTAGAGAAATGGAATCTGGTAATTTAAACTTAAAACTATGTTAAATAATGGATGAAATCATAATAAAATAGATGATGCAATGTACTGTATTTAAAGAAAGTAGAGCTGTTTCAAAGGATTTACGAAAGTTTTTTTCCCTTCTCCTTTTTTCTTTGTTTATGTATGAATACATTCTTCCTAATATCAAGGGTCCACACTTTCACATGACAAAATCCTACAATCTTCTATTGCTTTGTTGTTGTTTTTTTTGTTGTTGTTTTTTTTTTTACGTATGTGTATTCATATATTTGGCTGTATGTAGCTGTATAAATCTGAATTGAATGTATTCTATTTTGTATTTAATAAAGCCAAAATTTCTAAATTGATTTGAAATCCTTTTGACTACTTTACATTTTTGACAATACAGACATTAGTTATGACTGCATCCATTTCAGATGTATAATAACAATTTTCCCCTTAAGTTATAGTAGCTTAAAAGTATTTAAAGTCCCCCTGAAATCAAAATTAAAGTTTTTTGGCTTTTAGTATGAATATATTAGCCTTAAGATTATCTATAAGCTAGTGTGCTTCAAGGCAATGACAAAATTCGCTTTTACAAGAAATGGGCATTCAAAACTTACAGTCTCGTCACTTCCGCCAATATGAATCAAGGATTTTGATGATATCACCGCGCACTTCAGTTTCTGATCAAACGTTCTGTCCAATCAAATGCGCTCTAGAGTCCGTAGTGTCCCGCCCCCTACACAGAGACGTGGAGGAGATCATATGCGCTCATATGCGCGGTCGGACTCGGCATGTATTAAACTACACAGCCTCAGCATGATTATTATCACTATTTCGTTTTAGCAAGAGTTTCATATTGAATCTGTGGGGTAATTTATTAGTCTGTGGCTGTCATAAGCTTACAAATGCGGCTTTACCGAGCTCAACGGCTCTGGCCTGAGCAGATATTAATGGAACGCTATTGGCTATTCAAAATAAGTGGGCGGGGCTTAGCGATATGTTTTTGTTATTGGAAAGAACGTCACCACATAGAAGAACGCTGCGTGTTTCAAGGCACTTCAGTGGACCTTTAAAGTGTAACAGATGTATTGTTGTATAATAACAGTTCGGGCCTTGTGTGGGCCTAATGAGGGCTTCCTGGAGCCTAAGTGAGGGCTGACAATGCAGGGCCACTGGAGGCCCTTAGGCTAGACCTAAGTGGGGCCGTAAAGGGCCACTGCAGGATTGTGAACACACACCCAGAGCAGTGGGCAGCCATATTGCTGCCGCGCATGGAGAGCAGTTGGGTGTTCAATGCCTTGCTCAATAGTCTTACCTCAGTCTTGGTATTGAAGGTGGAAGAGAGTGCTGGTCTGTCACTACCCCGACCTACAATCCCTGCCGGACCTGTCTCGAACCCACAACCTTTGGGTTAAGTCAAACACTCTAACCTCTGAAGGCCTGAACTGCCCCAAATGCAAATATATGCGTTGTTTATAATGAAGAAGGCATTTTCAGCAATGAAAGTTGTAGGATGTTTTAATAGTATGTTTTAATAGTTTTAATAAAAGACTTTTTATATGCCAAAAGATCAAGGCATTTTTCATTTTTCATGTGATTACAGTTAGTAATCATTTGCAGTTAGTCCATGACTTTTACCCTTCAAAGGCATGAGTAAACTGTGCATGTGTTAACACTACCATCCATTTGCAGATGTAATTGACACATCGATGAAACTAAAAATAAAAGTTTCCACACAATGCATTAATCATCGGAAGAATTGTCAAAGCCACGTCATAGCATATATATATTTATACGTATCACAAACCTGACAATCACAATCACACAGCCATCATACAAGGAAACAGGTTAGCAAGACAACATATTTCATGATTCATTTTTTAACTCTTCAATTCAACTCTTGAAGTGTAATTATATTATTTATTAGAATGTTTGTCATTTAGAAGTAACAGTATTGTTACCTTTATAACAATGTTAAAGTTACAAGTCTGTATCATTGTTTATTTGTTAGTTTTTACATCCATACTGATTTGACAGAAATGTTTCTATCTCATGACAGATCATGGGGCAGTTGAAGGTTTACCTTTTCTGGGCATTTCTTATCATGATAATTTCTGGAGAGGATGACATAGGTACATCAAAAGAGTGTGAGGATTCTCCCTTTGTTCCAGGACACAATCTTGCTGGAGAAGGATTTGATGTTGTGACCATGGAGAGAAATGGTTCTTATGTGATCAACATGGAAAAATGGGATTTAGGAAATGGCACTTGTAAACTGGTAAAAAATAATTGCCTAAATGGAACAAAACATAAGCTACCAGTTGCAGTTGTAGATTGGAGGACCTTGCCAAAGTGTTCAATGAAAGTCTCCAGTCAGATCCTTGAAACAACTAAAGCACTGGTTAATGATTCATCATCAGCACTCTCAGACAACTGGAAAGATTATTTAGATGTCAAAATTGCTGGAGCTGCAGTTGGAAGCACTCGTTCCAGGGAAGCAAAATTTGCAATGACAAAATCAAAAGAAGAATAATACAGTTTCACCAAACATAAAGTTGCATGCAACTTTTACAGATGAGAGAGCTGGTGTTTTCCTTTCAGTCATACTGTTAAAAAGATGACTATTAAAAGAAACTTTTAATTGCAAATTGCTCCCTCTTTGATCACACTGAATTAAAAAATGGTCACTGTTTCTTTACAGATAGCATGTAGCTGAAAAGCCTCATCTTCATGCAGAGTTTCTTGAAGCAATCAAATCACTCCCTGCATCCTAAGATCCAGACGCCTATGGTCATGTTGCTGGTCAAGGACCAGCATAAACCAGCAAAGGACCAGAATATACCAGCTAAAACCAGCATCCCAGCACCAAAACATACCTAACCAGCATATGCTGTTTTTTTCAGCAGGGCCTCTGGCTGATATGAGGGTCAGAGACCTCTTGGATTTCATCAAAAATATCTTAAATTGTGTTCCAAAGATGAATGAAGTACTTACAGGTTTGGAACAATATGAAGATGAGTAATTAATGACAGAATTTTCTTTTCTTGGTGAACTAACCCTTTAATGGGAGAGTGAAAAACGGGTTTTTAACCTACATGGATACATGGAAAACGAGATGGATTCTCTTCTAGTTTGAGGCGTAGGAAGTTTGAGGTGAACTGCCAATGGACTATGAATTTTAGTGACAGTGAACAGGCCAATGAATTTAGGAGCTAATTTACTAGACACAGAGTGGAGCGGAATATTTTTACTAGAAAGCCACACTTTTTGACCGACGATAGACGGTAGGCTTCGACTGGTGGCAATCCGCCTGAGCCTTGGTTTGGATGAGCAGATCTCCAGTTGCAACTATACCTCTGGACAAAAGCTTAGGCAGAGGGGGCCGCGACTTTATATTCCAGACTCGGAAAAATGGGTGGCTTGTTACCTATGCTACACTCAAACGGGGAGAGGCCCGTGGATGACACTGGCAATAATTTGTGTGTGTACTCTACCCAAGAGAGTTGTTGAATCCAAGAGGATGGATTCTGCAAAACCAAACATCACAACACCCACTCAAGATCTTGGTTGGCTCGCTCTGTCTGCCCGTTGCTCTGTGGATGGAAACCAGAAGAAAGGCTAACACTCGCCCCCAGTAGCCGACAAAATTCCCTACAAAATTTGGAAACAAACTGGGAACCACCTCTGTTGGGAGGCCATAAATGCGAAAGTGGTGGTCAATGGCTGTAACCGCAGTCTCCCTGGCAGAAGGTAATGGCAGGGGAATAAAATAAGCCACCTTTGAGAACCGGTCCACCACAGTCTACATAACTGTGTTACCCTGGGACAGAGGTAGGAACGAAATATAGCACTATTTTGAGCTAATTTTGATTAACATCCGGAGGACAAGCGACCTTGGAACAATGGCCCCAGCGGATGACGTCTGACCCTAAACCCTTCGGCATAAATAATTGACCCGGTGGGCATCTGGATGGGGGCGTTACCCCTTGTATGTCTGTGCGGACCTTAGACTCAACCTCTAAAGTGATGGTGAAGACAACAAGTCTCTCAGGTAATTTAAACTCGAGAGTGGTCTGTCTATCTGAGCGGTCAAAAAACGTGGGACACGGCATCGGGATTGGAGTTTTTGGACGTTATGAGATGGAAAAATCTAAATGACAGAGAATAAAAAAGATCCCACTGAGCCTGCCTAGAGTTGAGACATGTAGCTGACCTGATGTATTTAAGGTTCTTGTGATCAGTCCAGACGATAAAAAAGGCACCCCGAGCCCTCCAACCAATGACGCCACTCCTCTAAGGCTATCTTAATCGCCAGCAACTCTCTATTACCAATGTCATAGTTCTGTTCAGCGAACGGACAAACACTGAGAAACACTGAGATCACAAACAGTAGATAGTCAGTCCAGTTAAAAGGGACAGGTTTAGTGAGTGGTCTTTTGGCATCTCCCTGTTGTCCTTTTTGGTACAGCAGGTTCACTTATTTAAGAAAAAGTACTCTGAAGTAGTAAAGAATGTCTGAAGTAAAGAATTCAGGAGCATTAAATCTGAATATGTATATATATTATTTTAAAAAGTTAGAATTGAGCAGAGGGTTTGTTTTTAATTTTGAGTTTTTTTTATAACATGCAGTAGAAGAATAAAAAGGCAAAACTGCTTTATTAATCAAAAAATGTTTTGGTTAAAAAAGGTTTTAAAATAAGCACTTTTCTCTTTGCTGCATAATGCTCTCATAATAACAGGAAAAGTCAGGCATAGGGGGCCTTACAAAATTGACCGGATAAGTAGGGGGGTAAAAAAAGTTGAGAACCTGTTTTAGAGCTATGTTGATTTCATATTGCATTTTTATTGGCTTGTCAGTAAACGTAAGTTGTAGCAGCAAACACACTGTGCGGTGATCGTGCTGAATTTCTGACACTGTCAGAAATGATCGCAGGCTATATTTGGTCACAAGACTTTGACAACGGCCATCTTTGAACCTTTCTCACTGTACGACATATGACCACTAATTAGGAGCCACGATCACAGAAATTACCACAATTGTTTCATGATGCCAATCTTTCATTTGAAATTTTCATTGAAGTGTCATGTGAGCAGTTTTGCATTTGTATGCAGGAAAGCAAATTAGCAGTAACATTTACAAATCTGTGTTTATGCAGCTGGAGCAACATGTAGTCTGGAGCATGTTATTGCTCTGAGGACATGCCGACAGTAACATACATGATAACAGGTTTTGAATTAAATAAGCAGGTCGGCATGATAGCCCAGGCACACAATGATAGTAATACATGGGGTCCAAATGGCTCTTCGGAGCAGCAGCAGTACATATGTCTTGGCAAAAGATCTGCTTGTTTGGGGTGTGTTTCTATTCTGTCTTTTTTATTCTTTCATGTCTGTGGATATGTGTATGTCTGCTCATGCAACAGTTACATTCTTATACTATGCAACATGCATGCATAGTCCAGAGTTGTGGCTTTAGGGACACAACGTCTCTGTTCTCTTTGTCAGGGTACAAGGGTTACCATACGTAACCAAGACATTGCCTTTCAGTTGTGTTGAGTGTATTACACTAGGGGTCCTATACTAAACGCCACAACTATCGGACCGCGTCACAAGTGTATGGGGGTGCAAATATTGACAAGCCAGCTTTTCAGAACAAATGCACCTCTCTTCCTCATAACCCTCCAACTCCTAAGACTTAACCTTGCTCTCCTAACCAGGAGAGCTGCTGTAAAGACAGAGGTCTTTTAGCTGGAGCCTTTCCTCCTAATCAAGTAAATAGAATAAAACAAACGACTGAGAAGTCTCAGTATCTAATGTTGGGACAGTATTCCCCCAGGAGGAAAGACACTACGGAGATCACATCCTACCCAAGTGGGAGGTAATATGTAAATAACCACCTATGGACTCACAGTGCTATATAGGGAGGATTTTAAGGTATGCTCGAGGACAGTTATCAATTCGGCCCAGATGAGGGCATGGATTGCGCTTGAACGTTCCCTGATAATTTAGTGGCTAGCGGCGTCTTTCAGACTCGGGACTTCACGTCCCCTCAAAGTTTTCTAGAGGATTCTAGGTCTAATGTCTGACGCTTCCTCAGTGATACTCCAGCAGGAAGGTGGTCACGACAGATGCTTTCAACTCAATTTATAAATCATCAAGGTGGTCTCAGGTCAAACTCATTCCACAGGTTGGTTTGGCACCTCCTCTTATGGGCACAGTGCAACCTCCTCTCGCTGAGAGCAGTTAACGTGCCAGCAGGCTGAGCTAAGGGGTGGGCATGCTGCCCAGGGGCAATGTAACATCAGGAGAATGGAGACTACATCCACAAATGGTTTAGACGATCTTGTCTGTTTTTGGGAGGGCAGAGGATGACCTCTTAACCTCAGAAGACAACTTTCACTTCCCAATATATTTCTTGAAGCAGCGAGATGCCCTGACCCACGAATGGCCAAGTACTCACTTTTATGCCTTCCCCCCTAATTGCCCTGCTTCCTCAGGTGGTCATCAGGCAGGTCAGGAAAGCCAGATGCTCTCTCCTCCTGGTGTCCATGAGTTGATTCAGCTGTTATGGGCAGTGCCATGGTCGATACCATCGAGGACAGACCTCCTCTTTCAAGCATGATGCATGATTTGGCATCCCAAATCCCAAACACAGGTATACTGTATGTTAATTTGCTGTTTGAAACTCTGGGTGGTAATTATGTTGCACATCTGTGCTTTTGTTAAGCATTTGTATGGGGATGGACTGAGGCTCTGTCCCTTCAAATGAACCCAGATGCAGGACAACATTTGTTTTTTCCTGGATATTGAAAAATAAGCACCAACCCTGATGGTAAAAACCGCCTTATGCTGTTTAGGTAGTTTTAATACTGGGATGCTGGTTAGGTATGTTTTGATGCTGGTTTAAGCTGGTCCTTAGCTGGTTTATGCTGGTCCTTTGCTGGTTTATGCTGGTCCTTATGCTGGACCAGCATAAACCAGCCAAGGACCATCTTAAACAGCATCAAAACCTACCTAACCAGCATACCAGCATCGAAACAGGGAACGCAATTTAACAGGGAAAGCAAACACTCATATACCTGTCGAACTGTAAATCAGAATATTATATAATGCTGTAAATCAGCATTTATGTTTTACAGTTCTTAAAGCTACCTGTATGTAACTGTCTTGGTAATATTTAATTCAATGCACACTTTAGTCAACTGTAACATGAAATGAGTTATCAAACTGAATCAGTATTGAACTGTATTGATTGCAATGGTTAACTGTACCATGTGAATTGAGAATCCTTTGAATCTCCCTGTCTGCTTCCTTGACCAGCGTGTGACAAAAACAAAGCCTTATTACATTAAATCATTTTTGTTCTTTAGTGACAGACTTAATACTGAAACTGTTTAGGTGTGTCATGCTGTGTCTAAAATCACTTTTTTAAAAAGGTGATATAAATAAGAAAACACAAGTCTATTGGAACCAATCATTTTAGGTAGGTCTTGCCATTTTTGTTTAAAATATATATTAGGCAGTTAGTAAGCAAGTTGTCTAAGGCTGAAAATAATAACCCCATGGCCCCAGGTGACAGGATATCTATTTCTGACTGTATCTGCTTTCATTCACATGAACCTTTCAAACTGAAACAAGAGTATCTTTTTTGAAATATCCTAGAGTCTGCAACTCTTGAGCCTGACTCTGTAACAGTACCATGCATTTGCATGCTTATTAACACATTCAAGACAGTTCTTCACTGTTCACTGAATATATTTATAGCATTGCTCATCTTTGGCCCCCTCAATGTGTTAAACATCAGGGCATCTGTCACGTGATGGCATATAGTTTGCAGCACAAAGCTTTGACACCCACAACCACACAATCATCATACGAAAAGACAGGTTAGAGAAACAACATATTACATACTATTTTTTTTTTTTTTTTTGCTTTTAAAAATATTTGTTATATATTTATAAATACAACACTGTACTTTTTTAAAGGCATTATTGTTACAATTTTAGGCTACTGTTCTTGTTAAATGATGATTAATGATTACATTTTATACCAATAATGAATTGACAGAAATATTGACATTTTATTCTCTCACTACAGATCATGGGGCAGATGCACCTTTACCTTGTTGTTTTCTTGGCATTGCTTCTCATGTCCATTTCTGGAGAGGATGACAAAGTCACATCAAAACAGTGTGAGGATGCCCCTTTTGTTCCCGGATACAATCTTGCTGGAGAAGGATTTGATGTTGTGACCATGGAACGAAAAGGTACTTATGTGATCAACACAGAAAAATGGGATTTAGGAAACGGCACTTGTAAATTGCGCAAAAACAAGTACATGAATGGAATAAAACAGAAACTACCAGCAGCAGTTGTGTTCTGGAGGACCTTGCCAAAGTGTTCGATGAAAGTCTCCAGTCAGATCTTTGAATCAAGTGAAGCAGTGGTCAATGATTCATCCTCAGCACTCTCAGCCAGCTGGAAAGTTGGTATAGATGTGAAGGCTGTTGGAGCTGCAGCTGGAAGCACTCATTCCAGGGAAGCAAAATTTGCAATGACTAAATCAAAAGAGGACAAATACAGTTTCACCAAACATGAAGTTGGATGCAATTTTTACACGTGAGAGAGCTGGGGTCTTTTTTTCCTCTCACTCATATTGTTAAAAAGATAATGACTATGCAAAGAAATTAAAATATTAATGGCAAACTCTTTCTTCTTTGATTCCACTACATTTAAACGTGTTTATTGTTTATTTACAGATATCGTGTAGCTGCAAAGCCTCCTCTTCATGAAGAGTTTCTTCAAGCAATCAAATCACTCCCTGCATCCTACGATCCAGACGCCTACCGTAACCTGATCACCACATATGGCACTCACTATACCACAAGTGTCAAGTTAGGAGGACAAATGAAAGCAGTAACAGCCATCAAAACCTGTCAGGCAGCAGTGAGTGGACTTACAGACACTGCGGTCAAAGACTGTTTGGATGTAGAAGCCTCTGGTTCATACGGTGTAGCAACTGTGAAGACAGAGGCACATTTTTGTAAAGAAAAGAAAAAGAAGATGGGCACAAATGAAAAGTTCAGCTCCATCTTCAGTGAACGTCAGACAGAGATTATCGGAGGAAACATAAATGGAGAAGATCTGCTTTTTTCTGGTTCATCACACCCAGATTCCTTTAAAAAATGGCTAGAGTCTTTGAAGAGTCTTCCTGACATCGTGCATTACTCTCTGAAACCCCTCCATTTCTTACTGAGTACTAAACACCCTGCAAGGAAAGGACTGAAGAAAGCTGTTGAAGAATACATCATTCAAAATGCCCTCATGAAGGTTTGCTCTGAGCCTTGTAATATTGGCAGAAAGTGCAGCGCAAGAGACAGATGTGCTTGTGTTTGTCAAAGTAGTCGAATTATAAAGTCTAACTGCTGTCCAACTGAAAAAGGACTTGCCACCCTGAAAGTCTACAATCTCAAAGCAAAAGGTCTGTACGGAGATAGATATACTGAAACAGATGGCACTGTAACTGTTGCATATGGCGCACAAATGAAGCGCACTGAGACTATTAATGATAATGACAATCCACGTTGGCCAGAAACATTTGAGTTTGGTGCTATAATGATCAGAATGGCCAATAAACTAAATTTTGAAGTATATGATGCAGACAGCTACTGGAACAGCGATCTCCTTGGTAAATGCTCTTTTGATCTTAGAAGTGGAGTTGTGACTGATGTTTGTGTTTTTACACATGGTACTTTCTTTTTTACCTATGAAGTGAAATGTGCACCCAGTCTGCAGGGCCCTCAGTGTAATGAATACAAACCTTCTCCAATGGCTGGCCCTCTGGCTGATATTTTCAGCTCAAGAAATGGTGTTCTGGTTAAAGACTTGCCGAGGCTTAAATTAGCTCTCAATAACTCAGATAAGTTCACTTTTAAGAATACTTATGAAAAGCTGATGATGCTGTAACCTGCATTTTGAATCCATCCTTTATGCATAAAAATAGCCTAATATAACCTAACAGCACATATTCTGTTAGAAAAAAAAAAATTGTAACTTTTTTCTGTTTTTGCAATAATAAAGCATCTTTAAAGACAGATCTGTCTTTCATTCTTTATTTTCTTTCTTTGTTTTTTCTTCTGTTAATTCTACAAAATGCAAAATCAACTAACAGTGCACTATCTACTCCATCCTCATCACCATCTGAGCAAACTGACACTTTTTTTGTACAAATTCCATGACATTATTTGCAGACTGCAACTTCAGATGACACACAGCTCATATCTGCATATTTTTAAGTTACCTAAAAAACACATGAAAACTAGAATATGCTAGCTACTTATGTGGGTAACACTTTAGAATAATGGGCCGTTGTTAACAAGTAACTATACAGGAAGTAATAGGTAGTTCTACATTAACACTTAACTTAATACTATTAACTAATATAGAGGCAAGATTAACTAAGCAGTAGGTAATTGCTAATTTTGGACAAAGGTAGTCCCTTATTAGGTATTTGAAAATTACTAAAGAAAAAAATGTCATTGAGAACTACTTGTGAACTGTGACCAATTCATAAATAATAACTAATTAATTATCACAACAGTAAGATTTATAAAATGAACAATTAGGTTCTTTGTGCAAACTAATTTATGAAAACCACCACCATCACCGGTTAAAGTACTGGTTGAAATTGTGACTCTTACCAAAATATGAATGGATGTGTTCTCTGTTCATTTCAAACAAACAATAATATAATTTATTTAAATAGGATGTAATGCCAGCAATGATTGGATTCTCATGATTGGATTATTTTCACTATTATGAGCTGCATTTAGTTCAATGTTCAATGTTTTTTTTTTTTTTTTTTTTTTTTTTTTAATATTAGTAGTATTCTGGGGCAGGCTTCTCTTTAGTGCGATAGTAAATAATTATGTTCTTTTACTTCCGTAATGAAGACATTAACTGCATTTATTTTAAGTACAAAAACATTTTCCACAGTACAATGTCTGTTAGAATATCACTAGTGCTTCAGTGCAAGTTTATTGTAAATTACTTGCAAAATCCATCTTAACCCCTCAATAATAACTCAAGTGTTACCTTGTCAGTCCGCATGAACTACTAGTGTGATCTGGCCCATTATTTTAAAGTGAAAAACATGTTAACCCCTCAATAATAACTCAAGTGTTACTTTTGACAGTCTGTATGAACTACTAGTGTGATCTGGTCCATTATTTTAAAGTGAAAAACATGTTAACCCCTCAATAATAACTCAAGTGTTACCTTGTCAGTCCGCATGAACTACTAGTGTGATCTGGCCCATTATTTTAAAGTGAAAAACATGTTAACCCCTCAATAATAACTCAAGTGTTACCTTGTCAGTCTGTATGAACTACTAGTGTGATCTGGCCCATTATTTTAAAGTGAAAAACATGTTAACCCCTCAATAATAACTCAAGTGTTACTTTTGACAGTCTGTATGAACTACTAGTGTGATCTGGTCCATTATTTTAAAGTGAAAAACATGTTAACCCCTCAATAATAACTCAAGTGTTACCTTGTCAGTCCGCATGAACTACTAGTGTGATCTGGCCCATTATTTTAAAGTGAAAAACATGTTAACCCCTCAATAATAACTCAAGTGTTACTTTTGACAGTCTGTATGAACTACTAGTGTGATCTGGCCCATTATTTTAAAGTGAAAAACATGTTAACCCCTCAATAATAACTCAAGTGTTACTTTTGACAGTCTGTATGAACTACTAGTGTGATCTGGCCCATTATTTTAAAGTGAAAAACATGTTAACCCCTCAATAATAACTCAAGTGTTACTTTGTCAGTCCGTATGAACTACTAGTGTGATCTGGCCCATTATTTTAAAGTGAAAAACATGTTAACCCCTCAATAATAACTCAAGTGTTACTTTTGACAGTCCGTATGAACTACTAGTGTGATCTGGCCCATTATTTTAAAGTGAAAAACATGTTAACCCCTCAATAATAACTCAAGTGTTACTTTGTCAGTCCGCATGAACTACTAGTGTGATCTGGCCCATTATTTTAAAGTGAAAAACATGTTAACCCCTCAATAATAACTCAAGTGTTACTTTTGACAGTCCGTATGAACTACTAGTGTGATCTGGCCCATTATTTTAAAGTGAAAAACATGTTAACCCCTCAATAATAACTCAAGTGTTACTTTTGACAGTCCGTATGAACTACTAGTGTGATCTGGCCCATTATTTTAAAGTGAAAAACATGTTAACCCCTCAATAATAACTCAAGTGTTACTTTGTCAGTCCGCATGAACTACTAGTGTGATCTGGCCCATTATTTTAAAGTGAAAAACATGTTAACCCCTCAATAATAACTCAAGTGTTACTTTTGACAGTCCGTATGAACTACTAGTGTGATCTGGCCCATTATTTTAAAGTGAAAAACATGCTAACCCCTCAATAATAACTCAAGTGTTACTTTTGACAGTCCGCATGAACTACTAGTGAGATCTGGCCCATTATTTTTAAGTGAAAAACATGTTAACCCCTCAATAATAACTCAAGTGATACTTTTGACAGTCCGCATGAACTACTAGTGTGATCTGGCCCATTATTTTAAAGTGAAAAACATGTTAACCCCTCAATAATAACTCAAGTGTTACTTTTGACAGTCCGCATGAACTACTAGTTAGATCTGGCCCATTATTTTTAAGTGAAAAACATGTTAACCCCTCAATAATAACTCAAGTGTTACCTTGTCAGTCCGTATGAACTACTAGTGTGATCTGGCCCATTATTTTTAAGTGAAAAACATGTTAACCCCTCAATAATTACTCAAGTGATACTTTTGACAGTCCGCATGAACTACTAGTGTGATCTGGCCCATTATTTTAAAGTGAAAAACATGCTAACCCCTCAATAATAACTCAAGTGTTACTTTTGACAGTCCGCATGAACTACTAGTGAGATCTGGCCCATTATTTTTAAGTGAAAAACATGTTAACCCCTCAATAATAACTCAAGTGATACTTTTGACAGTCCGCATGAACTACTAGTGTGATCTGGCCCATTATTTTAAAGTGAAAAACATGTTAACCCCTCAATAATAACTCAAGTGTTACTTTTGACAGTCCGCATGAACTACTAGTGAGATCTGGCCCATTATTTTTAAGTGAAAAACATGTTAACCCCTCAATAATAACTCAAGTGTTACTTTTGACAGTCTGTATGAACTACTAGTGTGATCTGGCCCATTATTTTAAAGTGGTACAGCCGTACCAAAAAGTGATCCAAATGACTATGCGTTTGCAGTCGTCTCTGGCGGAATAAAGTAGGTTTCTTTGAGGTACAGAGCAGGATTTAGGTTGCTGACGGCTGAAAATGTTATCCTGATCCTCTCCGTGATGGCGCCTGCGCATCGTTCAAACACATCTCACCAGAAACACGGCATGTCGTAATCTGTAGCGAATGCTGGCAACATAGATATATATACGTAGATACCCCATTGGACCGCTCCAAGCACGTAGATGCGTCCGCCATTTTGGAACGGTCCACTTGACGTCATTCACCATACTATAGGTTCGCAGACCAACGGCTGTTCAGGACTGTGGCATTTCGAATATTCAGTGATTACTATGGTGATTTACATAGATCTATGGGTGAATGACGTCAAGTGGACCGCAGCAAAATGGCGGACGGCTTACGTATAAAGGCCCATAGAAACAGTCGCTAATGAGGCATCTACGTATATATATCTATGGCTGGCAAGAGCCAATGAGCGTTCGATTTTCCTGCCGTAAAACCTGCAGTTTCCTGGTGCGTTTGTATTTGAATTAGTGATGGAATTTATGGCTCTTTGAGGGGATCCGGATCTTCGCGATCCGGTCCTTTCAAAGAGCCGTTCAAAAGCTCTTTTTAAATATTTAGTCAGTTTTAAGAAGCCAGCTTGGGGGCATCTCAGTTTATCCTGGAAATAATCACTGAGAGGAATGATGAGGTGAGATTTGTAGTCAAATAATTAAAACTCAAATATCACACACCAATATCTGAGTTTGAATTATTCTGAAATATTGATTATTACCTCATTGTCATGTGTGGACTATATTCCATAGGGTTGCACAACATCCCTCTGCTTAGACAGTAACATCACTATTTTGGATTTACCTTTAGTACAAAGTGTGTGTATGTGTAAAGCTACATTGACTTATGTTATTCATACAATACCTACTCACAAATAAACATCAAAAACAAAGCCGGCTGCAATGAATTTCTGTGCAAAACAGCTTTTACTACAAACACTTCCACACAAGAACATTGTTATCACACAAGAACACTTTGATACCCTGGAAATCCAGAGGTTTGTGGGAACCAATCAAATCGGTGTATCTGATGTAGGCGGGCCAGAGGCGAGCTAAGCTGATGATGACAGCACTGCGACGTCCGAATCATATAGTAAACTTTGAAAGATCGCTGTCGCTACAGATGAACAACAAGTTGTTTGAAACGGCTTTGACCGCTACAATGAACAAGTTAGACTTGGCTTTCCATATAAAAGAGGAACAGAAAACCGAAAACTCGAATCGTTCCTTTGCAAGAAGGACGTTTTTGCTGTTTTGCCGACTGGATACGGCAAAAGTTTAATCTATCAGTTCATGAGTTCACGCTTACATATAATTAGCCGGAGAATAGTAGTGCATGTTTGGCGTGCTGTCCGGTGAAGGGCTCCGAGCTCGGGAGTGGCCCAAACCCAGAGTACGTTACCCCCCAATAGGAGTAGCGAGAACTCGGAGTGATGAGATGGGGTGGTGGAGGTTTACTGATAAACCATCGAGTGAATTGAGGTGAGTCAGATGTATTTAAACCTATGGCGCTGATTGACTTGTGATGTTTACGCTAAGCATCTGACGCGCTTCTCCCGAACTTTGTTAATGAAACATCATTTAGCTCTGCTGGTAGCTAAGCGTGTATTGTTGTGATTGGTCGTGGCGTTATCCAATTGCATGCAGTTAGAGTTTCAAATGCATGCTTGGTGCCGCCCTTCGAGTTAGGCAGTTTTCATTGCTCGATCCCAGACCCTTAATCTTAATAGATTAGGGTCTGGATTTTTCCAGGCTAACACTTTGATAGAAAACAAAAAATATTTAAAGTTTTAAATATATACTGTAGATAAAATTAGAATAAATAAAATGGAAATGTCTACATACAGTCCACTATTACTACTATTACTACTGTAAACTTTGCAAATAGGACATCAGCCCCTTTAAATCTTAAATGAACAATAACAAAGTGGGCTGCAATGAATGTCTGTGCAAAACAGCTTTTAGTGAAAAATTTCTATACAAGAACAGTATCACAAAAGAACATTTTGATAGATAACAAAAAATATTTAAAGTATTAGACTGTAGATACTGTCTCGCGGAGGAGCTAATTTGTGTGCATCTGTGTGCAACGGCTCATAAACATGAACGGCTCCCATCGTTCATGTTTATGAGCCGTTCAAAAGAATTGGTTCGTTCGCGGACGTCACAACTCTAATTTGAATTATTAAATGCACTTCAGCTCGGGGGTTTATTGCTGTTGCTGCTGGAGTCACTGCTCGGGATGAAGATGTTACGATCGTCATATAAAAGCTTGAATTTGGGTCTATTCCTCACAATCGTATGAATTCTGAAGATTTGGATTACAGCATTCAAATAAAATAGTTTCATTTTATGATTACGATGCGTGTTCTGTGTATTTTATGGTTCTATTGTTAGTCACAGCATCAGGGGCGCCGCTCGCAATTTTGGGCCCTATGACAAAATATGAGGTTGGTTATTCAGGTTATACAGCTCTGAAACAGCTATGCAGGACTCTGTGGAGTTGCCTGCATGAAAGAGATCACACCAGGAGTCATTTTTGATGGCCAGGAATGGATGGACAAATTGAGGAAAGAGCTACAGTCATGTCAGAACATATGCAACATACAAACTTGCAACAAATGATCTCACAGAAAAGTTTGACCAGATCATGGAACATGCCTTGAAAGCTTTGCTATGACAGCACTCTTCATCAACGTCTTCATAGCTATATAGCTACCATAGTATGCCACATGAGCTGGTTTCACCAGCTCACCTGCTGTTCAGTAGGGAGCTGATGACAACTTTTGAGATGCTTGAACCAGAAAAGATAAGAAAATGTAGGCTCACAAGTGCTAGCACAGAACAGTGGAAGTTACTGTAACAGCCGGTGCTGGATTGACGAGGCGAAAGTCAAAGTCAAATAACGAATACTTTTAATCTTGATTTCCAAGGAAGAGACAGGGGATTTCCACACACACTGAACACATTCGATGACCGACAAAGACAGAACTCAAAGACAGACTTATAAAGGCAAACTAATCAAGAAAACACAGGTGATACAGATAATGAGCAAACGAGGACTAATCACAGGACTAAACCAAATAATCACAAACAGACGGGGGAAGACAGCGGGAGAAACCAAATGACAAGCAGTACAAAACAAAGGCAAACGACAAGAAACATAAGGATACTCATGACAATTACCTAAACTGGGTTCCAGCTAACATGGATTTACAAACAGGCATAGTTAAAACTGCTGAAAATCTTACCTGGAGGAGGTACTCCAATGAGTTTCTTTGAGGGAAGTTGTGTTCCAGGAAGCTATATATTGTTTTTTGTTTGTCATTTGTAAAAAGTTACAATATTGTAAATTTTGCAACAATGTTATTTTTACAATGTTTTGTCATTGTACTTGTTAAATTTTGGTTAATGTTTAAACTTTGCTTTTAATTTTTTTTTTTCCAATAATGATTTGTCAAGAACAGTCCTATCTCACAAATCATGGGGCATTTGTAAGTTTACCTTGTTTTTTTTTTTTTTTTTTGTTTTTTGGCATTGTTTCTAATGACCATTTTTGGAGAAATAGGTGCACCAGTGTGAGAATGCTCTCTTTCTTCCAAAACAAAAATTTATTTTCTCTCAGAAAGCAGTAAAGGCCGGCACACACCAAGCCGATTTGTTTTGTTATTGGTTTTTCCCATTTGTCTTCCCCCTGTCATTTTGTGATCATTTGGTTTAGTCCTCGTTTGTGTAATCACCGTCACCTGTGTTTAATTATTAGTCTGTCTTTATAAGTCTGTTTGTATCTTCAGTTCATGTCGGTCTTTAATCGTTGAATGGTTTACGTGTGTGGAAGTATTCTGTGTTCCTGCCTGTTTACTCTAAGGAAGATTAAATATATTGTGTTTTTGTATATCGTCTCTCGTCTCGTCCATCCAGCACGTCTCACCCATAACAGCCGACTTCAAAGAACTAGCGGCGATGAAAGGCGACGTGTTGTTACCTCGCGTTGGCAGCATCTGGACAATAAAGCTGTGCTTGAACACACTAGGGGTTGAACGACTTCAGATTTTTTGAAGTCGACATTTATGTGATAAAAGTCGAGTCGACGTCGACTAGTCGCTTATAACGTCATTATTAAACAAATAGCCTACCTAAACCTTGAGCTGAGACTGGAACACCTTGTGCACAGCTGTGGCATATGACACAACACTGCCTAAATGGCTATTGCTCTTACAATACTTTGCTTTTATCAGTTATTTTGTCTTTGGGTCGTTATATTTCTCACAGATTTCTGCTCGTTCTAAATCAGATACAGATAAAGTAGCACTGTAAAGATTACATTTATATAAAGTCATCAGTGAGAGAGCAATTGCGTGTGTGAATTAATTCTACCTTGCAGCGTCTCTCTACTAGCCTAATAATAAAGCTGTGGGTTTTAATTACTAAGAAATATATGCTAGAAGTTTTCAGTTCCTAAGCTATATTACGGAGAAATAATAAAACAGCGTTGACAATTCATTTTTCGCACCGCGCTTTTGAATGATTGTGTGCGCGCGATCTGCACGTGATGTACGAGCTACTGTCTGTCTGTAGCCTATGTGTGTGCGTTACAACGCAGTGCATTAGATTAGAATGGCAATTACAATAAGCTGTTTAAAACGTGCATTCTCCTGTTCAGTTTTAAGCATTAAGTGGAGCGCTTTCGGAGTATGCTTTATCTATAATTTTAGCTCTTTTTTAAAAAACAGAGAGTACTTCAAAGATTTCTTATCCTGTTGCGCCCTCTATAGGACCAGCGACTAGTCGACGTTAAGCTTAAAGCGTCATGGCAGAGCATTAAAGTCGACTAGTCGACTAGTCGGTTAGTCGGTGCAACCCCTAGAACACACCACACAGACTACAGCCGACTGCACTTTCGCTTTAATTCTCCGGCACTGACTCGTTCGCGAAAACTAGGCATCCAGTCAGAGTTCTCACTTTGCCTAACGGCCCAACCAAACAAACTAGCCTGACAGACACTACCCAACGGCTGGCCTTAACACCTACTGTACAGACAAAGAAGGGAAATTGATAGTTAAACATTGAAGTTATCCTTAAGGGATTGGCAGCTGCTCTAGAATTTCTTGGACTATGAATAGTTAAGGCAGGTGTCACGATCCAGGCGGGGTTGAGGAGTGGAGAATGAGAAGGAGAACCGGAGTAGATAAACGAATAAAGTTTATTAAAACAAAACACTGTAACTAAAGCAAACAAACAAAAACCGGGAGTACAAGATGAACACATGAACACAAGCAAACAGAGGTAACAGAATCATTGACGGACAAATGGGGAGTGCACACACAGACTCTTAAATACACTGAAACGGGGGTGTGGTCACAAACGAGATAACAGGATGACGAGGGGGAAATACAAATATGGGCATGACTAAACCAAAAGGACTAAACCAAAAGGGGGAGAACAGACTAAACCAATTGAACTAGAAACATAGGGGGAAAAACACTTGGAAAACATGACAGAACAGGACAAAACAGACATAATCCTGACAATACCCCCCCCTCCCTCGAAGGCGCGTCCCGCGCCTAATAACATCCAAAGGGGAGGGAGGGTGGGCGCCCTGGAGACCGCTAGGAGGACACAGAGGACATAGAGGTGGTCTCCAGGGCGGATCAGGGATCTCAGGTGGCCCTGGCGGGTCTGGGAGTTCAGGAAACCATGGCCGGGTAAACAGTCCAGGTGGCCATGGTGGATCTGGCGGCTCAGTCAGCCATGGCCGGGACAATAGTTCAGGAGGCCATGGCGGATCTGGAGGCTCAGGAAGCCATGGCCGGGACAATAGTTCAGGTGGCCATGGCCGAGTAAACAGTTCAGGTGGCCATGGCCGGGTCAACAGTCCAGGTGGCCATGGCCGATCAGGGGAGTAGCCCCCCCAAAATTTTTCTTGGGGGAACCTAGGGTATAGTCCACACAGGAGAGCACAGAAGGGCGCGCAGGAGAGAGCTCCGGCTCAGGAGGACGCGCTGGAGACAGCTCCGGCTCTGGAGGGTGCGCATGAGAGAGCTCCGGCTCTGGAGGGCGCGCAGGAGAGATCTCCGGCTGTGGAGGGCGCGCAGAAGAGAGCTCCGGCTCTGGAGGGCACGCTGGAGGCAGCGTTGGCTCTGGACGGCGCTCTTGAGGAGCGGGCTCTGGACGGCGCTCTTGAGGAGCGGGCTCTGGACGGCGCTCTTGAGGAGCGGGCTCTGGACGGCGCTCTTGAGGAGCGGGCTCTGGAGGACTGTACGACCCCAGCGGAGACTCTGGCAGAGCAGGCTCTGGGCGGGCGGTCACTGAAGGATGCTCTGGCGGCGCAGTCACAGGAGGACGCTCTGGCGGCGCAGTCACTGGAGGGCGCTCTGGCGGTGCAGTCACTGGAGGTCTGGGCGGAACCAGCGAAGACTCTGGAAGGCTGGGCGGTACCAGCGGAGACTCTGGAAGTCTGGGCGGAACCAGCGGAGACTCTGGAAGGCTGGGCGGAAGCAGCGGAGACTCTGGAAGGCTGGGCGGAACCAGCGGAGACTCTGAAGGCTGGGCGGAACCAGCGGAGACTCTGGAAGGCTGGGCGGAACCAGCGGAGACTTCGACTTGGCGGTCGCCATCTTGGGTGCAGACTCAGGTTTGGTGGCCATCTTGGCCGGGGACTCAGGCTTGGCGGCCATCTTGGCCAGGAACTCAGGAATGGCGGTCATCTTGACCGGGAACTCAGGTTTGGCGGCCATCTTGGCCGAGGGTTCAGGAACGACGGCCATCTTGACCGGGAACTTAAGCTTGGCGGCCATCTTGGCCGAGGATTCAGGAACGGCGGCCATCTTGGCCGGGAACTCAGTCTTGGCTGCCATCTTGGCCGGGAACTCAGGCTTGGTGGCCATCTTGGCCGAGGACTCAGGAACGGCGGCCATCTTGCGGGCAGACTCCTGTGTGGCAGCCATTTTGCGTGCAGACTCATGCGTGGCAGCCATCTTGCGTGCAGACTCATGCGTGGCAGCCATCTTGCGTGCAGACTCATGCGTGGCAGCCATCTTGCGTGCCGACTCCTGCGTGGCAGCCATCTTGTGAGCTGACGTGGCAGCCATCTTGTGAGCTGGCGTGGCAGCCATCTTGTGAGCTGGCGTGGCAGCCGGCAGACTAGAGCGCTGGGCGGAGGCCGGTAGATGAGAGCGCGGGGAGGAGGCCGGCCGCATCGGGCTGAGGACAGCAGCGGAGCTTTGGAGGACGACTGGAGATTTGGGACTGGGCTGGCGGCTTGAGCCGTTGACACGGTATGTGGAGGTTCTCGGCTTAGGGAAGGCTGGCGAGTTGCGCTGTGCCTGGTAGGGGGCCGGAAGATGAGACTTACTCGGACTAGGAGTTTCTTCTATTTCAAAGTCAGATCCATTTAAATAGAGAATGAGATTGATTAGCTCGATCAAGGAAAAATTACAAACGGGGAGATCACAGCGAATCGTCTCATCGTCCAGCCCCAAAACAAACACAGCGCAGATGGCAGCTTCATGCCAGCCTACCTGGTGGGAGAGCTCGATAAATTCCTCCACATACCGTTCCAACTCTCGACCGCCTTGCCGCAGTCCCCTCAAGGAAGCCTCAGCCCGATTCATCCTTTGTTTAGGTCCGTCAATCTGTCACGATCCAGGCAGGGTTGAGGAGTGGAGAATGAGAAGGAGAACCGGAGTAGATAAACGAATAAAGTTTATTAAAACAAAACACTGTAACTAAAGCAAACAAACAAAAACCGGGAGTATAAGATGAACACACGAACACAAGCAAACAGAGGTAACAGAATCATTGACGGACAAATGGGGAGTGCACACACAGACTCTTAAATACACTGAAACGGGGGTGTGGTCACAAACGAGATAACAGGATGACGAGGGGGAAATACAAATATGGGCATGACTAAACCAAAAGGACTAAACCAAAAGGGGGAGAACAGACTAAACCAATTGAACTAGAAACATAGGGGGAAAAACACTTGGAAAACATGACAGAACAGGACAAAACAGACATAATCCTGACAGCAGGGGGGTCAAACTCAGTTCCTGGAGGGCCACAGCCCTGCAAAGTTTAGCTTCAACCCTAATTAAACATACCTGATCCAGCTAATCAGGTACTTCAGAAGTGTTAATTTTCACATTTCAAATTTTTTTGATTTAGTCTTAGTCATAGTCTTTTGACCAAAATGCCATTTAGTTTTAGTCACATTTAGTTTTAGTCATCTGAATTGTTTTAGTTTCAGTCTAGTTTTAGTCAACTAAATATCTTTAGATTTTGTTGGCTAAAATCTAATGGGTTTAGTTACAGCGTAATGCATTTATTAAGCATTTCTCTAAAATGACCAAACTCATTGTATTAGTTTGATATTAAGGTTTTATCGTGATAGACACAGATTTAACTGCTGTGAAGTGAACTGTTTATGTGAATACCCGTCAAAACGGACAATTCAACATCATTTTGTGTGTATTTCTCTGTTCATGAGGCGCGAAAGAGTACTTGTGTGCTGTGAGAGGTGCTGGTCAGAAAATAGATTGATTCAAATTTATGCATATGTCTGCTCTTCTCTTACTCCCAGATATTGACAATTTTGAACAAAAAATGTATGCCAGCTTATGCCCGCCCGATAGATCAACAGGCGATACAGTTCAAATATACACATATAACATTCTAACCACGCAGCAGAATCGTTCTGAATGAATATCTTCTCAAATCATCATTTTCGTCTCGTTTTTATTTGTCCATGAAAATGTCAATAGATTTTCATTCTAGTTTTTGCCATTCAAACCCAGTTTTTGTTTTGTTATCGCCTTGTTTACTTTGGTCAAAACATGTTGTTGACGAAAATTATGAAAAAAATTATTTGTCAACGAAATTAACACTGTCCTTCGGAAATGTTTGAAACTACATGGTTTGTGTTTTGGAGCAGGGATGGAACTAAACTCGGGGCTGTGGCCCTTCAGGAACTGAGTTTGACACCCCTGAGTTAAGGCCTTACCCTTTTTTTTTTTGGTGAAGTCTTGATTTGCCCCGACTGTCACTACTAAGCATTTTTCTGTTGTATTGCCTTACCATTTTGACCTTGGACTGTTTATCGTTGCTAATTTGTCTCTGTGTGCCCTGACTCAAATTGTTTACTGGATTGTGATTGCTCACTGCCTGCCCTGACTCCCCGTTTATTATATATTATTAATATATTTTAAATAATTAATAAGTATATTTTTATGTATAATTAGTATATCTAAAGGTTTATGAAATATGTTTCAATTGTATTAAAAGTGGTAACAAAATGCATTTTTGTAAATGCTGAGATAGTATGTTAAAAGCACATTTTAGTTCATCTTCATGGTGTCTCAAAATAGCACAGTTGAGTATACTTAGATGATCTTAAGTTTATCTTAAGAAGTACTAAAGAATAACTTTACAAAATTAATATTGAGTATACTTCAGTAGCACATTTTGGAAAACGTCTCAGGTTACGTATGTAACCATGTTCCCTGAGAATAGGGAACGAGATGCTGCGTCCTGGTGGACAATAGGGGAACTGCATTCAGCATGACCGGTTCTGAAGCATGAATGGAAAAACGACACTGAACTTGACATTGGCAGGCGGTAGCGTATGACATAACTAATAAGGCGACTGCCGGTATAAAACGGGCACCTGTGGAATACGTCATCCTCCTTTTGTCTGAAGGAGATGCAAACAGGAGTCCCGAAGCATGGCTAAGGGACGCAGCGTCTTGTTCCCTATTCTCAGGGAACTATGGTTACATACGTAACCTGAGACGTTCCTCTCTGAAAGGGAACTCAACGCTGCGTCCTGGTGGACACTAGGGGAACGATATACCAACACCGCTATGCTGAGGGAAGAGTGCTCAAATGACTGTATTGAGGAGTCAAAGGAACATCATCCTTGCCCCAGCGAAATCGCTGTGGCCAGAGCCTGAGCTACAAACCTTTCCAGGCCAGCTCAGATCTTGTCACGTCATAGCTAGCTCACCCACCAAGCATGGAACTCTTAAGAGTGGAGATCTCAGCATAACGACTCTCTAAGCGAGAGGAGACCTAGCTACACTCAACACCAGAGGCAGTTAGTGAGGCTCAAGAACAGCCTACACATTAGAACTACCTGAGTGGAGCTCTGGAGAGCGGAGGAGAGACCTTTGGGACAAAAACCCGGGAAGGACAGAACTTCCTATTGGTCAAGACGCAGTTTCTGCCCTTCACCCACCTTGAGACTGTTTTCTAAGGTTTGGTCCTTTGACAGTCATAAAAATTCCTTAGGATCTCCAGACGCAGCAGCAATGGGTGAAACAAAGAGAGATCACAAAGATCCATCCAAATCCATTCATAACTATGTTTTGAAACCTTGAACTGATGCGAACCATAACACACACATCTTATACTTATTCAGAGGAATAAGTATTCTCACTGACAGCGATGTGTAGTGCAACATCTTACACAAACTCAGCTGTTAATGGACAAATTAATACATGAATGACAGTTCAATCTTTTCCCATCATGTTTGGACTTAATGTGTTCATTACATGACCAAATGTTTTCTGATTGTGTTTTGGAAAGTGAGAAATGCACCAGTAAAACATTATTGACACCTTTTTTAACTTTGTGTTTGGACTATGCAAATGACTTCCACAAGAGGAAAGAAGGGTGGGCTACCCCAAGTCCCCCACTCTGATGGAACCAGTCAATCACAGCATAGAAATGGAGAAGCACCAAAATGCAATCTCCTCCTCATCGGAAAGGTATAAAGGTACCTCTCCAAAAGACACTCCTTGTTCTGAGTCTGCAGCCTGTGAAGGAAGAGACACTAACAGAGCACCAAAGTTCTGAGTCTGCGGCCCATTACAGGGAAGGCAGCAACAGATAACCGTACTGAGTCTGAGTCCCGTCGGGGAAAGACATAACAGTTACAACAAAGTTCTGAGTCTGAGCCCTAGCAGGGTGAAATGCTAACAGATACACCCTCGTTCTGAGTCTGAGTCCCGTAGGGGAAGGGATACTAACAGAGCAACAAAGTTCTGAGCCTCCGGCAGAGAAACACATCTTCTCCCATCCGTTGAGACGCTAACAGATACCTCCGTTCTGAGTCTGAGGCCCACAAGGGTAAGACAATAGCAGATACTACAACTTTCGGAGCCTACTGTCCAGAGAGACAGAAACAGACGCTCCATGCTTCAAGTCTCCAGCTTTGAGGCAGCAGCAGATTAGTCTTGTAGTCAAGACCGCCTAAACCGAGACCAAGACACTACCAAGACCAGAAGGAATCGAGACCAAGACAAGACCAAGACCGAGACCAAGACAGACCATGTCAAGACCAAGACCTAGTCGAGACCAAGACCGATACCAAGTCGAGACCGGAGAAAAAAAAAACAGACTAGTGTTGAAGCCAAGGTTAATTTAGTTTAGCTTTTTAAAATTTGTTTTATTTTAGTATAGTTTTCAAATTTTCAATAAAATTTAGTTTAGTTTTTATTAGTTTCATTAACATTTTTTTTAGTTTTAGTTTAGTTTCTATTTTGTGAACACATTTCTACTTAGTTTTTATATAGTTTAGTTTCAGTTTTAGTTTTAGTTTTTTTTTAGATTAAATAGAGATCACAAATTCCTCGCAATTCTAAACTAAGCAAAATAATGTGAGACAAAATATTAATTGCTTCAGTCTATTTAAAAGTGTTTAATTCATTTTAAAGAATTATTAATAATTTAATACATAATATTTATATTTAAAATATGTTTAACACACCAATTTTTTATATTAAATTGATGAAAAAGTGGTTTGAATGAATAAATTACTTGCTCACAAAAACATCACTGGATGAATCTGCATTTTTGAATCAATCTCTATTCATTGACAAATCCATTTTTTAAC
>NC_133377.1:12055108-12225108 GCF_049309525.1 Garra rufa
CACAACAGTTGTTTCTGGTACTCAAATATGATTGGCTAAGAGGAGTGTGATATTCTAGTGATTTTTTGTATTACTCCAGCTGCGGTATTTCTTACAGCAAGTGTCATGGTGGACACCCAAATCCATTATAATTTTATAAATATTACTGTTTTTGTGTCACAGAATGTACTTTTTTAGACTTCAAATATATGATTTGTTAATAAAGAAAATGTCTATTTACAAATTTGCTTTGATGTTTTGCTTGATGTAAGCTTAAGGGTGTCAGGGGCCGTTCAGTGCTCATGAACCCACTGAGAGCAGCCTCACCTCGACCAGATCTTCTGAAATTTGCTGATGTCTCTATAGTAGGTAAACATGAGATAGAATTTGGTTAAATCTAACAAACAGTCTTTGGTCTCATTAATCTATTATTTGTTTCAGACCAAATAATTTTGGCTGAGGGAAAAATCTCATCATGTTATATTTTATGTATAACATCTCACAAAACTGAGTACACCCCTTCATGGTTGCTGAAATGGTACATTTCAGCAACCATTTTAGAATATATATTCTCAAGGGACAATACTATAGAAATGAAACTAGGATATATTTTAGAGTAGTCAATGTGCAGCTTGTATAGCAGTATAGATTTACTGTCCTCTGAAAATAACTCAACATACAGCCATTATTGTCAAAATACCTGGCAACAAATGTGAGTACACACTAAGTGCATTTTTGTTTGTTTGTTTGTTTGTTTGTTTGTTTTATACTATATTTACATGCTGCCAAATATTAGTCTTATAAAAGGATATGGCTGTCAGGTTCATGGACTGTTATTCTTTGGTTTCCTAGTGTTTTTCCCCCCTGTGGTTCCTATGTTTTGATTTCTTCCTGTGTCTTCCCCTATTGTTCAGTTTGTTTTGGTTTCCCCTTTTGCCCATATTTGGACTCCCCCCTCGTTATCATGATTTGTATCACCTGTCCTTGTTAAGTTGTCATTCCCCTCTGCAACCCTTTAAATAGTCGCTTGTTCCCCATTTGCCTTGTCCAGTCTTGAAGTTACGTCGTGGTTGTTTGTATTCCTAGATTTCAGTTTGTGTTTATTAAATAGTTTGTTTGTCTTGCGTATTTCCCTATGGCTCATCACCCCCAGCATGCCGTGACAGAAGACCGGACCTAAAAGATGAACTGGGCTGAGGACCTCCTAATGAACATCCAGCAAGGTGAGCGTTTGCTGGAGGAATATGTGGAGGAGTTCTTGAGTGTTTATCATCTGGTGGATAGGAGTGATAAAATGATCAACGCATGCTTCCAGATGGGACTACAAGATGATTATTTGTTCCAAATTATCATTTCGAATGATTGCTACCATTCTGCAGCAGAATTTATAAATTACATTCTTGATCTATGTGGTTCCCAGTTCCCATCTGGAAGCGTGCAATCGCCCCATCACACCAAAAGCCAGTACCCTCCGCATATCACTCCAGCGAGCTCACTCTCTCCATGCCTCCCACGTGTTCCCAAGTCCTCCGTAGCTCCACGATGGTCCTCAACCCAGTGCTCAAGCCTGCTGGATTCAAAGTTCCCGGCCAAGATGGTGGCCTCGCCTGAGCCCCCGGCCAAGATGGCGCCCTCGCCAGAATCCCCGGCCAAGATGGCACCTCCAAAGCGCCCTCCAGTGTCCGCGCCTCCAGAGCGCACTCAAGTGTCTGCGCCTCCAGAGTGCCCTCCAGAGTCCGCTCGTCCAGAGTCTCCGCTGGTGCCATCCAGCCCTCCAGAGCCTGTTTGCCCCAAGCGTTTGTCCGGCCATGGCCTCCTGAACTCCGAGATCCGCCATGGTCTCCTGAGCTCCCTGACCCGCCTCCAGGGCACCCACCCACCCTCCCCTTTAGATGATACACGGCGCGAGACGCATCTTTTTGGAAGGGGGGCGTTTTGGTTTCCCCTTTTGCCCATATTTGGACTCCCCCCTCGTTATCATGATTTGTATCACCTGTCCTTAAGTTGTCACTCCCATCTGCAACCCTTTAAATTGTTGTTTGTTCCCCATTTGCCTTGTCCGGTCTTGAAGTTACGTCATGGTTGTTTGTATTACTGGATTTCAGTTTGTGTTCATTAAATAGTTAGTTTGTTTGTACTCCTGGCTTCTGCGTATTTCCCTATGGCTCATCACCCCCAGCACATCGTGACAATGGCATCCTCCATTTCATTTTCAGCTGATAATATTAATATTAATATTAACAGAAATGCTAATAAGAATCTGAATATCATAACTTCATTTTAGAGTGAATTTAGGTCAAATGGGATACTTTTTTGCCCCAATTAACCAGAATTTACTCCTATTTTAAAGTGATACAGTTTAATTGTGTTCTTTTTTATTTAGTTCAGTAAGATTTGAGAAAATTGTGTAGTGTTCACACTTACTCTAATTCTAGCCCTCCAAAAACATGACATCATCACCATGGTGGCAAGTTGCTAGAACTATGCTGTGCAAAAGCCCCTTTTGATCACTGAATGCATCCATAGCCCACACAATGTGTTAAACCTCAGAAGAATTGTCATAGCTACGACATAGTATATAGTCTGTATCACAAACCTGATAACCACAATCACACAGCCAACATTTGAGGAGACAGTTTAGAAAAATAACACATTTCATGACTCATTTTTGATGAATCACTTATTTAAATTTAAGGAAATCATAAATGAATAAAACTATATATTTAAAGAATCAACTGGTGTTTAAAATACTTGTATAATGCTTGCATTTGTTTAAAAGTTACAATATTGTTCATAATGTTATTGTTACAATTCTATGTCATTGTTTGTTGCAAATTTTTGGTTAATGTTTTAACTTTTATGTTCGTTTTTAACACCAGTAATAATTTGTTCTTAACTTAGAATCATAAATGTTCTTCTCTTACTACAGATCATGGGGCACTTGTGGGTTTATTTTGTTGTTTTCTGGACACTTATTCTAATGACTGTTTCTGGAGAGGATGACATAGGCACATCATATCTAAGGATGTCTATGTGCTAGCTCACTGACTGCTCCACTTCCTAGGGTTTTTTAAGCAGTCATTTTAAGCCCTCGCCTTGATGATGCTGTCTCCCCTACTAGGGTTGTAAGTAGATAGCCCACTCTGTTGGTCTGGGCTGTTTCTTAGAGGGTTTACTGGGGTTTTTCACTGATCAGTTTGCCTTCACCGGGGAAATTTGACTATCTGAGGATTCCTTACAGGCCATAATCTTTCTTTTTTTTCTGTAGCCATTTAAAATTAGAGGCAAACACTGCATTTTAATCATGATAAAATCATGTAGCATGAGCAGTTTTTTTTATTATTTAAATTTGATTGTATAATTTAAAAATATGAAGCAAAAAATGTAATAGTCTGACTTCAGCTTTGTGAAATCATGAGACATAAAACATCTGAATGAAAAAAAAAACAGCAGACAGGCTGAATGAGAACGAGTGAAACTCACTTTCTGACAGCAGGTGGCCTTATGGAACAGCAGCGATATAATGTTTCCTTGGTTTTGTGTAAAACGTAAGATATTCATGGCTTAACACTATACTTACAATGTTCAAACATTTGCAAAATATTAGAAAATTATTTTTTAAATTAGTCAAGGACAGTTATGTAGATTTCAGTTTGATAATGTTTGGGAAAGTGAATGAATGAGCATGGTTTGCTATCAGCAAGGGCTTTTTATAATGCATTACATTCAAGAATCTAATTCTTTGGATGGTTTTTCTCTTTTGGTTAACAATAAGTCACAGCAGTTATAAAATTCTTAAGAATGTAATTAATAAATAATATGGCTATTCACAATTGAAATAATAAACCCCGGGTAAAGGGAAATCAGGCAGATTATGGTCTACACAGGCCCCTAGGCTCAGGGGTTTCTGATTGGCCACTGTTTGTTAATATGTTAATTTTGAGGTGTAAGTTTTTACGTTACTGCAGAAAGCATTTTGTTACTCATAAAAGCCATTTATAATAGCTTAATCAACTGCATGGAAATAATCTAAATATTAACTTTAATCTGATATAATTATTTGAATATTGACTAAAATATAATTGACTATTATATTTCAATGTAACAGTTTGCACAACAGTTGTTTCTGGTCTCCTGGTCTGATTGACTAAGAGAAGCGAGGTATTCTAATGATATGGGATCTCCAACCATTTAACAACTATTTTTTTGTATCACTCCACCTGCAGTATTTCTTACAGTGAGTGCCATGGTGGACACCCAAATCCACTATAATTTTATAAATATTACTTTTTTATGTCACTAAACTTATTTTTTATTAAAATCTTTAAGTGGCTATGTCCATGTAGTAAGAAGTGAGCTGAGCTGCTTATTGCCAACTTCAATCTTGTTTTCCAAAATGGGCTTTTCGGACTATAATGGTAAGAAGAAACAGTTTTCAGGCATGCAGTGTATCAATGTAGAGACCTGTGCGGGACTATGAATAGGTATTTTAGTTATGGAAATGACATATTTTGAGTTTTTATATTTGGGATACGGTCATTAAGCTACTTTGGGCTGTTTTTGACTGGCCATTGGGCTAGTTTTGTCCACAGACCTGGCATCCCTGGCTGTGTGGAGCAGGGCAGACACTTTCAGTTTAGTGTAGCGTACATTTTCCATCTTAAGTAAATTATTTTTATTTCTATAAAAAAGCAAAGCAACACTGTAGACATTGCCATGGTGGGTAAGTGCTGTGATCAGTGTACAACCAAACAGCTTGTAACGTAGTCTCCCGCAGCAAACTTAGGTAAAGTTTAGGTCTCATTAGTTCTGTCACCTTTATTTACATCGTGCTTTATACAATACAATAAAGCATCTTTACATTGATAAAGAGGAAAATAATGATTCAATGACGCAAGCAGAATTCAAATATGCTGTAAAGCAGCTCCAAAAAGATTAGAGTAAACTGTAAACAAAGTTGAAGCAGACCTGTGCAGAGGTCTGGTTCTCATGGTCTTCACTGAGGATCTTTGTCAATGGCTCTGGTCAACAAGATCATTGCACTTGGCTTGACTAGTTGTTTTGGTCTCCACTGATATTCAGGGATTCTGTGATCATCTCTATGTGCAGGTCTGTCATCTGATCTGGAGACAGACTGGATCTGACTATGGTAACCTTGGAATAAAAGTGTTCCCTGTTCTGGTTGACCTAATTTAAGCAGCCTAACAGTACCTTAACCCATTTGTGAAATCTAACATTTTCAACCACAGAAAATGGTCTCATATTCTGATGCACCTGGATATTTCTAGAGCTTATTGTACTTAACTGAGACCACACTGCAGCAAAACTATATTGTATATATTGTTTATTCATACGCATTTTGTATGTCTGCATTTTTTGTTGGTTTGTTTATATACTATATTTCCATTTCAATTTCATTTTCAGCGAAATTCAAATTCTCCTGTATCCGTTACTGAATCGGTTCTGAGGTGGTATACCCTCTCTAAAATTGTGAATTCAACAAAACAAGTCCAGAAGTTCATAAACACATAAAAATGTGTGGTTTATGGCATGTTAGTACACAAAAAATATTAACTGTGCAACAAGAAAACAGCAAATATATTCATGCTAGCAGAAATGCTAATAAGAATCCGAATATCATAACTTTTATCATAACTTTTTTAACATTTTAGAGTGATTTTAGGTCAAATGGGATACTTTTTTGCTATCAAGATGCCCCAATTTACCACAATTTACTCATACTAAAAGTGATACAGTTTAATTGTGTTCTTTTTTATTTAGGGCAGTAAGATGGTAGAAAATGTTGTGTAGTGTTCACACTTACTCTAATTCTAGCCCTCCAAAGACATGACATCATCACCATGGTGGCAAGTTGCTATAACTATGCTGTGCAAAAGCCCCTTTTGATCACTGAATGCATCCGTAGCCGTAATGCATGTTAAACCTCAGAAGAATTGTCATAGCAACGACATAGTATATAAGTTGTATCCCAAACCTGATAACCACAATCACACAGCCATCATTTGAGGAGACAGGTTAGAAAAATATCACATTTCATGACTCATTTTGATCACGTAACTTTAGAGAAAATCATCAAAAGAATCATACTATAAAGTTAAAGAAACAATTGGTGACAAATAACAAATAATTGAACACTGTGTACAATGCTTCTTGTTTGTTTTAAAGTTAGAATATTTCTGGTAATAATGCTATTGTTTTCAATTCTATGTCACTTTTTTTGTTACATTTTTGCTTAATGTTTTAACTTCTCTCTTTTTTTTTTTTTTTTTTAAATCTGTCATGAATGCTCTTCTCTTACTACAGATCATGGGGCACGTATGGGTTTATTTTGTTGTTTTCTGGGCATTTCTTCTCATGACCATTTCTGGAGAGGATGACAAAGGTACATCAAAAGAGTGTGAGAAAGCTCCTTTTGTTCCAGGACACAATCTTGCTGGAGAAGGATTTGATGTTGTGACCATGGAGCGAAAAGGTTCTTATGTGATCAACACAGAAAAATGGGATTTAGGAAATGGCACTTGTAAATTGACAAAAAATTATTACTTCAGTGGAATAAAACAGAAGCTGCCAGCTGCAGTTGTGTTCTGGAGGACCTTGCCAAAGTGTTCGATGAAAGTCTCCAGTCAGATTTTTGAATCAAGTGAAGCAGTGGTCAATGATTCATCCTCAGCACTCTCATCCAGCTGGAAAGTTGGTCTAGATTTGAAGGTTGCTGGAGCTGCAGTTGGAAGCACTCATTCCAGGGAAGCAAAGTTTGCAATGACAAAATCAAAAGAAGACAAATACAGTTTCACCAAACATGGAATTGCATGCAACTTTTACAGGTGAGAGAGCTGGATTGTTTTTTCCTCATTAAAAAGGCAATGACTACTACAAAACTTGAATTACAAATGATTCCCTCTTTGATCTCACTGAATTCAAACATGTCTACTGTTTCTTTACAGCTATCATGTAGCTAAACAGCCTCCTCTCCATGAAGAGTTTCTTCAAGCAATCAAATTACTCCCTGCATCCTACAATCGAGACGCCTACCACAACCTGATCACCACATATGGCACTCATTATATCACAAGTGTTAAGTTAGGAGGGCAAATGAAAGCCATAACAGCCATCAAAAGCTGTCAGGCAGCAGTGAGTGGACTTACAGACACAGCGGTCAAAGACTGTTTGGATGTAGAAGCCTCTGGTTCATACAGTGTAGCAACTGTGAAGGCAGAGGCACATTTGTGTGAAGAAAAAAAAAAGCAGATGGGCAAAAATGAAAAGTTCAGCTCCATGTTCAATGAGCGTCAGACAGAGATAATCGGAGGAAACGTAAATGGAGAAGATCTACTTTTTTCTGGTTCATCACACTCAAATTCCCTTAAAAACTGGCTAGAGTCTTTGAAGAGTCTCCCTGACATTGTGCATTACTCTCTGAAACCCCTCCATTTCTTACTGAGTACTAAACACCCTGCAAGGAAAGGACTGAAGAAAGCTGTTGAAGAATACATCATTCAAAATGCCCTAATGAAGGTTTGCTCTGAGCCTTGCAATATTGGTAGGAAGTGCAGCGCAAGAGACAGATGTGCTTGTGTTTGTGAAAGTAGTCAAATTATTAAGTCTAACTGCTGTCCAACTGCAAAAGGACTTGCAACCCTGAAAGTCTACAATCTCAGAGCCAAAGGTCTGTACGGAGATACATTTACACAAACGGATGGCACTGTAGCAATAACATACGACACACAAATGATGCGCACTGAAACTATTAATGATAACAACAATCCACATTGGCCAGAAACATTTGAGTTCGGTCCTATTAAGATCAGAATGGCCAATAAACTAACTTTTGAAGTATATGATGCAGACAGCTACTGGAACAGCGATCTCCTTGGTAAATGCTCTTTTGATCTTAGAAGTGGGGTTGTGACTGATGCTTGTGCTTTTAAATATGGCACCTTCTTTTTTACTTATGAAGTGAAATGTGCTCCCAGTCTGGAGGGTCCACAGTGTAATGAACACAAACCTTCTCCAATGGCTGCCCCTCTGGCTGATATTTTCAGCTCAAGAAATGGTGTTCTGGTTAAAGACATACCAAGGCTTGAATTAGCATTTAATAACTCAGATAAGTTCACTTTCAAGAATACTTATGGAAAGCTGATGATGCTGTAGTCTGCATCATGAATCTATCCTTTATGCATGAAAAATAGCCTAATATAACCTAACAGCATTTTCATTTGCTAGAAAAAAAATCTATAATTACTTCTTTTCCCATTGCTTTTCTGTTTTATTTTCTGTGATTTTTGTAGTAATAAAGCATTCTTAAAGACAGAAGTATGTGTTCCATTCTTTTTTAGACGTACAAAACGCAAAATAACTACAGGCAGTGTTGCTCCTGCCTCATTTGACATTATAGACTAAAACCTGCTAACAAACATATGTGATGTGATCTGGGAAAACCTGTTGGATGTTTTAATTAAATTTTTGTTCTATAAGATTTTGTCTATCATCTCTGAAAATATCTTGACAAAATTCACTTGTTTAATGCAGAAAAACTGATTTATTGAGGTGCTTTCTCTAAACACCACAAAAACAGTTAACCTATCAAAATAAACAATGTAACATATATAATAAAAGTCTATCAATGCACATTCCCTGCCGGTCCTGTGTAGATTACAAGCAAAGTTTTGTTTGTTTATTTATTTACTTATTTATTTATTTATTTATATCGTGAGATGTGGTGCACAAGAGAACAACGCAGTCTAAAGTACTGTAGCTGCTCACTTAAACAATCTTACTCATTTCAGTCTGCTCAGCCTTTTGGGATGTCAATGCCCTAACATCCAGAGATGAAGGATTGGACTTGACAGACAGCTCTTGTTAAACCTGTGAAGTGCAAGTGAAACCGGTCCATTTCTGAAAATCAAAGATGTTAGCCAACTTAAGATCAGCAAACTTTTGTTGCATTAAAACTATGGAAAAATAGAAAAAAGAAAAAAAAAACAGTTCTGGTAAACCCAGCTTTCATATGATATCAAAACCTAAAAAAAGTTACATTTTATCTGTTGGGTTTTCCTCATCACATAGCTTGACTCCACTCACCATCCACTCAGCCCAATCAGATAACAGTCAGATTTAACAGACATTGAAAGCGATTTCTCTGGCATTTTCAAAGACATGTAAAACATAAAACTTTTCCTTGGCTTAAACATCTTTTTACTCTATGAATTTTCATGGCCCTTATATTTCATATTTGAGCCAGTTAGACACAAGTGTTTCAAAATCTACAAATGCACAAATGCACAATGTACAGGAAGTGATTTGCAAATTAATGCCAAGCAAAATTGTGTTTATGACATAAAAAGTTCCTACATCTCTTTGTGCACCCCTCTGGGACTCACACATCTCCTGGCTCTAGACACCTAGGCAGCCAATCGACCAATTGGTACTGGTAGCTGGGTATGACCCAGGATGTCAAGAGGTATCATATACTCCCCAGCTATTACCAGCAGGCAAACTGGTGTAAGGGATTAATTACATTTAATATTTAGCTCAAAGGGAATCGAATGATTCAATAGGGAATTTGAACAGAGTCGCTGTTTTACGGCTGTTCAGAGTCGACCCGCGATTCATTGAACTAGCCGTACAATGTAACTCTGCAAAGGATATTACTATCCAGAATATAGTGACAACACTATATATTAGCACAGTAGCAAAATCGGCAGTTTAAGACATTAACTTGTAAGCACAAAACACAAGATACTTATCTTTTCTAATAAAAATATGATTTTATTGGATAAACCTAACACATACAAACTAATCTAACATAAACACACGCATTCACACAGGTTGCAGAAAGAGAAAGTGAGGAAAGAATGAGTTTAAAGGAATGAAAATATGAAGTCCCAAGTTTATAGCAATATGTGTAATTGCTTAGACCTGAACAACCATCAATCACTTAATTAACCCTCGTATTGAGTCTCTCAAAGAGGTTATTAGACTTTTTATCAAATGCACCAGTTCAGTGAGAATCTGGAGGTTGTACTTGCGTTGCCTTTGTATCGGGGGTATTCCTTTCGTGCGTCATTCCAAAAGGGGTTTCCCGGGGTTGCTGATTGGATGGGAGTTCGGTTGTCGTTGGACATGAAGTCTTGGGCGTTGGCTTGAGGATGCGAGTTGTGCGCTGTTAAAGTTCAGGTCAGCGAAGACGTTTGGGTCGGTCGCGGCTTGCACAAAACTTAACTAGAACACGGAACTCTCAACGGAAAGGAATAAAAGAACTAAAGTAAAAGACAGGAGTGTAATGATCTCCTCATGTTTCCTTTAGAGGAGCAACTGGCATGCTGGCATGCAGGCCAGGGAGCGTTCAACAGAACGCAACGCAGCAGCACAAGAGAGTGAGAGCGTAAGAGAATCAGCGTAAGAGCGAGATTTGAATGGTGTCCTGAGTATTTAAAGTCAGCTTTTGGACACATCCCAAATGATGTCTTGACCAATTAGAACATTGTCCTAAGTCGGGGTACGGTTAGTTTCTCCTCCCCAACCATAAATCACAATGTCATGTGATCCGTCCCGTGGTCCCAATTTTCCCGCTCTTGGCAAAGTTAAATTTGGACATGATTTCGATAACAAGACTAAAATACATTTTACAAAGAATTGAATTATAGAAACATTTCAAAAATGCAATTTCAAGACCATGCATATCAAACACCAATATAAACCATTAAACTATTCAATAGTTATCAAAAGGGACATACACAATAAGTGATTAAAACATAATAGGCAAATGTGTGGGTTACATAAATGATAGGAAATGTGCATAGAAATGATGAGTTGCTCCTAAGTTCTTTAGCACATTTTAGCTGTATATATATATATATATATGGAAAGGCAGTTTCCTTTGCCATACTGTGACCATAAGGATGTGTTCTGTGAGGGAGGAAAAGGTCAAAAGGGTGTAGAAAGAATTTCAGTGTCCTGTGCGTGGGGGAGTCCACCAAGCACAGTCTCTACTAGTGATTTCCCTCATGTGATGTCCAAGATGTGCATCTCTTTGACCATTAATCTTGGTTACTTGCCCCAAATTTGGGATTATCAACAAGGGTCCTTTTGTTTTAATGTCGCGAGTTCTTAGTTAGGTTTGCTTCAGACTGGCTGGCACTAGGGTGTCACATGACAAATTTTTATGACATGCTGGTCATGCTGGAGTTGCTGGAATTTGTGGAGTTTGAGGCTGTAGAAGTGTTTTTACTTCTAATCGAATCTCCTGAATTGTCTGATTCACACTGAAATCCTACACTGGTATCTCTTCCTATTCCTGAATGACCCTGGTCCCATATCGGAATGGATTTGCTGTCTGATTTGCCTTTTTCTAACTCCCATACCTGTGCTCTTGTTGTGGTTGATACATTCTCAAAGGCCTGCAAGCTGCTTTCCCTGTCAACCACTGGTATGAAGAGAATGACCCAGCTCATGATCATCTAGACTGGGCAGTAAGGAGGCATAAGAGCCAAGTCAATGCAAGAAAATCTGCAACCCTCTTGTATCAACTGGGACAAAAGGTCTGGCTCTCCACCAGGGACATCTGCCTCCAACTGCCCTGCCATAAGCTGAGTCCTACAGCAAATCAGTGAAGTCACCTACCAACTCTAGCTCCCTTCAATGTATCGTATCTCTACTCAAACCTTACACTGACCCTGTACTTCCTTCTTCTCCCAGGTATGGTACTGATGATGTACCTCCTCCTCCCATCATACCCAAAGATGAGCACATCTACAAGTTTAATGAGATCCTTCACTTCTGTTGGTGAGAAGGCAGACTGAAATACTTCATTGACTGGGAAGGCTTTGGTCTTGAGGAAAGAGGCCCAACAGGCCTACCCCAATCATCCCGCCCCAAAAGCCGAGGTTGTACTCGTCGCCATGTGCTCTGGGCATCAGGAGCTGCCCAGGGGGGAGGGGGTACTGTCCACCTCCATAAGTGCTTCATTTACTCCTCATCCAGTGTCTAGTCTCATTGATCTAACCTATGTATCACTTGATCCCTTGCATGTTCCTGAACTCCTAGCAAGTCTGCCGCCAACTCTGCCTTCATCCGGTCTTCTTCGTGTGCCGCTTCTGAAACCATAAGTGTTAACCTTGCTTCTAAATTCCAGGTATGATACCTTATCTGGGGTTAAAAGTGGAGTTTATAATGACAATAGCCCAAGGTTAAGCACAATGTTGAAAGCCTTGATGCTAGTTAAAGTTTAAGTCTCATTAGTTCTATTAAGTCACCTATATTTACATAGCGCTTTATGTAATACAATAAAGCAGACTCCTCTGGCCAGACGAACCAACATGTGGTTTAATTTCAGGCTGAATCACAGGTCAGTACTGTGTTTTTATATGATTCAGATTATTTTATCCAGTCAGTTCTGCTTGATGATCAGGGTACATCATGCCAGCATATGGTGGTCTTCATCGTCATTCAGGGATGTTGTGATCATCTCTAGGTGCAGGTTCACCATCTGATCTGGATATAGATCGGATCTTGTTGACTACGGTAACCTCAGGAAAAAAGCGTTCTTAATTTATGCAGCCTAGCAATTCTTAATAATTTGAATTATTGAAATGTTATGTGTTATGTGCATGTCAGGTTAAAAAGATGAGCCTTTAATCTAGATTTAAACTGGAAGATTGTGTCCAACAATGCTAGGAACACTAATTTGCTGTACAGACCAGGCCCCATGGTTTACCACACTACTTACTAATTGGTTAATACTTACTAAGTTTAACTATCATAGAGTGAAAGTTTATCATTTGCACCCAAAATGATTTCATTTAAGCAAAAGAAGGGGCAAAACAAAATTGTTTTTTACAATTTTTACACACAGTGTTTTTCTGTATTATTATTATTATTATTATTATTACAGTCCTGTCAAATGACTGGAAAACCAAAATGCTGCCAGGCATCAGTCTTATAAAAGGATAGGGCATCCTCTATTTTAATTTAATTTTCTGCTAAATTCAAAGTCCCCTGTGTCGATCACTGAGCCAATTTAAGACCTCAGATTTTCTGTTCATCCAAAATCCGTGGGCGTGACGTCTGAAGGTAACTAGGTTCTGAGAAAGTCTACCCTCATTCCTTAAAGGTGCCATAGAATGGAAACTATATTTACCTTGGCATAGTATAGAATAATATAATGTTACACAGAGCATGTGCAATCACAAATCTCAAAAGTGAAAGTAAAATGATTGTGCATTCAAAACGGCAGTTTCAATGACCCGCATATTAATAGCAGCTCGAGCGCTGTGATTAAATATATATATATATATATATATATATATATATATATATATTTTTTTTTTTTTTTCCTCCATGTGCAAGCTACTAAAATGAGCCGCTCTCTGAAACAGCCAGAGTAGAGCTCATCATTATTATTCATGAACCTTCCAAATAAGGTAATAACAGAGCATTTCATTCTAGGGACAAATCCTAGGGTTGTAAATGGACTTCTAATACTGTTTCTGGAAAAAAATTTCCCTTTCCTATGCCATATTCCTTCTATGTAGATATCAGAGAACATTTTAAAATATTGTATCAATGCATTCTATGGCACCTTTAAAGAAACAGTTGTTCTAACACTATAAAAAAAGAGAGAATTCAACAAAAAAGTTATTCAACACATAAAAATGTTTATGATGTGTTAGTACGCTAAAAGACTGTGCAAAAAGAAAATACAGCAAATATATTAATGTCAACAGAAATGCCATTGAATATCATAACATATTTTAGGGTGAATTCAGGTCAAATGGGCCACTTTTTGCTATTGTGATACCCCAATTAACCTGAATTTACTCCTACTAAAAGTGGTACAGTTTAATTGTGTTCTTTTTTTATTTGGGGCAGCAAGATTGGAGGAAATTGTATGTAGTGTTCACAGTTAATCTGTAACTGTAAGATATGACATGATCACCATGGTGGCTAGTTACTAGAATTACACTGTGCAAGAGCCCCTTTTGATCACTGAATGCATTCATAGCCCACACAATGTGTTAAACCTCAAGAACTGTCATAGCAACGTCAAAGTATATAATCTGTATGACAAACCTGATAACCACAAACAGACAGCCATCATTCGAGAAGACAGGTTAGAAAAATAACGAATGTCATTTTTGATCAACTTAAATTTAAGGAAATCATCAAATGAACTATAATTTTAAAGAAACAACTGGTGTTTAATATACTTGTATAATGCTTGCATTTTTTATATTGTTGATAATAATGTTATTGTTACAATTCTATGTCATTGTTCATTGCAAAAGTTTGGTTAATGTTGGTTAATGTAACTTTTATGTTAATTTTTAACACTAGTAATAATTTTTCATAAATTACTATCATAAATGCTCTTCTCTTACTACAGATCATGGGGCACTTGTGGGTTTATTTTGTTATTTTCTGGGCACTGCTTCTAATGACCGTTTCTGGAGAGGATGACATAGGCACATCAAAAGAGTGTGAGGATGCTCCCTTCGTTCCAGGATACAATCTTGCTGGAGAAGGATTTGATGTTGTGACCATGGAACGAAAAGGTACTTATGTGATTAACACAGAAAAATGGGATTTAGGAAATGGCACTTGTAAACTGCGAAAAAACAACTACATGAATGGAATAAAACAGAAGATACCAGCAGCAGTTGTGTTCTGGAGGACCTTGCCAAAGTGTTCGATGAAAGTCTCAAGTCAGATCTTTGAATCAAGTGAAGCACTGGTCAATGATTCATCCTCAGCACTCTCAGCCAGCTGGAAAGTTGGTATAGATGTGAAGGCTCTTGGAGCTGCAGTTGGAAGCACTCATTCCAGGGAAGCAAAATTTGCAATGAGAAAATCAAAAGAAGACAAATACAGTTTCACCAAACATAAAATTGCATGCAACTTTTACAGGTGAGAAAGCTGTTTTTTTTTCTTCATTCATACTGTTAAAAGACAATGACTATAAAAAGAAAAATTACAAATTTAATTACAAACTGCTCCCTCTTTGATCTCACTGAATTTAAACATATTTACTGTATCTTTACAGCTATCATGTAGCTAAAAAGCCTCCTCTTCATGAAGAGTTTCTTGAAGCAATCAAATCACTCCCTGCATCCTACGATCCAGACGCCTACCACAACCTGATCACCACATATGGGACTCACTATACCACGAGTGTCAAGTTAGGAGGGCAAATGAAAGCCATAACAGCCATCAAAAGCTGTCAGGCAGCAGTAAGTGGACTTACAGACACAGCGGTCAAAGACTGTTTGGATGTAGAAGCCTCTGGTTCATACAGTGTAGCAACTGTGAAGGCAGAGGCACATTTTTGTAAAGAAAAGAAAAAGAAGATGGGCACAAATGAAAAGTTCAGCTCCATGTTCAATGAGCGTCAGACAGAGATTATCGGAGGAAACATAAATGGAGAAGATCTACTGTTTTCTCATTCATCACACCCAAATTCCCTTAAAAACTGGCTCACATCTTTGAAGAGTCTCCCTGAAGTTGTGCATTACTCTCTGAAACCCCTCCATTTCTTACTGAGTACTAAACACCCTGCAAGGAAAGGACTGAAGAAAGCTGTTGAGGAATACATCATTCAAAATGCTCTCATGAAGGTTTGCTCTGAGCCTTGCAATATTGGCAGAAAGTGCAGCGCAAGAGACCGATGTGTTTGTGTTTGTGAAAGTAGTCGAATTATGAAGTCTAACTGCTGTCCACCTGAAAAAGGACTTGCTACCCTGAAAGTCTACAATCTCAGAGCCAGAGGTCTGTATGGAGATACATTTACAAAAACTGATGGCTGTGTATTAGTTAAATATGACACACTAATCAGGCGCACTAAGACCATTGATAATAATGACAATCCAAGTTGGTCAGAAAGATTTGATTTTGGTCCTATTAAGATCAGCATGGCCACACAAATAACTTTTGAAGTATATGATGCAGACAGCTCCTGGAACAGCGATCTCCTTGGTTCATGCTCTTTTCGTCTTAGAAGTGGAGTTGTGACTGATGCTTGTGTTTTCAAATATGGCACCTTCTATTTTACTTATGAAGTGAAATGTGCTCCCAGTCTGGAGGGCCCTCAGTGCAATGAACACAAACCTTCTCCAATGGCTGCCCCTCTGGCTGATATTTTCAGCTCTAGAAATGGTGTTCTGGTTAAAGACTTGCCGAGGCTTGAATTTGCATTCAATAACTCAGATAAGCTTAATTTCAATAGTACTGTTGAAAAGCTGATTACGCTGTGATCTGCGACTTGAACCCATCCTTTATGTGTGGAAAAATAGCCCTAATATAGCCTTACAGTATTTCCATCTGCAAAAAAAAAAGTGTATCTGCAACCTTTGCTTACTTATATTCCCATTTCTTTTCTGCCTTCTTGCATTAATAAAGCATTCATAAATACAAATCTATGTGTGTTTGCGTTTATTTTATTTTTTTTATTAAAAAAAATTGGAAAATAATGCAGATGAGAGGTATAAATGCAGTCACAATGCAAAGCAATAATTTTATGGAAACAATTATTGTACTTATACCACGGTTCAAATGTTCAAATGTTTTTTTTTTGTTTTTTGTTTTTTTTTAAGGCACTTGTCAGGCTTTGTCTTTAAAATTATAGTGTAGGACTAATTTCTTACAAATCTTACAAAAATGGCTCTACTGCTAATACCAAAACTTTATTTTCGGGCTAGTAACAGAGGCTTGAGCCACTGATACACAGAATGCAGTTAGAGAAAGATAATTAATTTCTGAATTTACATATACTTCAAGTGCTCTGGCAATAAATACTGTAAACCACACACACAACAAGAGAGATGAAGGTAATCCAAAATAGTCTTTCATAGGCGGAGCATGTGTAAGGCTGGGAAAGGCTTGTTTTTACATGTTTTACAGTGTTACATTATAACGATTGTGTTGAGCTTAGGAATGCAACCTAATTTGGCATTTAGATTAGTAATTGCTGAAACTCAGTTTCGCTGGCTGACAAGTAAGATTTCACAGTGTAGACAGCTTCAAAGATTATAACTGGTGAAAGATCAAAGTTAGTTCTTCGTTCACCTTCTGTATAAAATTTATAGTTTGAATAACTGTGGATTCCAATTTCTATTTTTTATTCCATTGTAGTCAAAAATTTTATTAGCCTACATGACACCCATATCTGGTCTTGCCTAAAAAGAGGACTTTATGTAAGGATGTTTGTAGTTAATAGATTTGGCTGCTTTTAGCCTTACCCTGGAGTTGGTTCACCCTCCGCCTATGCAGTCTTATAATAAATCCACAAGTAAATCCAAATGGAGAGAGACAATCAAAGCATAGACACAAACAATACGCCAGACTGAGGGAGCTAACATAGAAACGTCAGTACTAATGATAAGTGCACACTCCTGAACAGGACAACTAATTAATAAATAACCATGACAACAATTTTAACCACACTTTTAAAAAAAATTATGTGTTCATTTTAACACATTTTTGCGTTATGACTATTTTATCACGTTTTGTGTCATTCGGTGCTAAATGTGTGTTAAAAACAAAAAAGAAAAAATGCAAAAGTGTATCCAACGCAATGGCCCGGTTTCACAGACAGGGCTTAGACTAAGCCAGGATTAGCTCTTAGTTCAAATACAACATTAAATAGCATTTATAAATGTAGCTTTTTTTTTAGAAATAACATTACTGGTCTGCATCTTGAGACAAAACAATTCCAAAGACATACAGGTGCATCTCAATGAATTAGAATGTCGTGAAAAAGTTTTTTTTTTTTTTCCGTTTATTTCAGTAATTCAACTCAAATTGTGAAACTTGTGTACTAAATAAATTCAATGCTTACAAACTGAAGTAGTTTAAGTCTTTGGTTCTTTCAATTGTGATGATTTGGCTCACATTTAACAAAAACAATTCACTATCTCAACAAATTAGAATATGGTGACATGCCAATCAGCTAACTCAAAACACACGCAAAGGTTTCTTGAGCCTTCAAACTGATCTTTTAGTTTAATTCACTAGGCTACACAATCATGGGGAAGACTGCTGATCTAAAAGTTGTCCAGAAGACAATCATTGACACCCTTTCACAAGGAGGGTGAGCCGCAAATATTCATTGCCAAAGAAGCTGGCTGTTCACAGAGTGCTGTATCCAAGCATGTTAACAGAAAGTTGAGTGGAAGGAAAAAGTGTGGAAGAAAAAGATGCACAACCAACCAAGAGAACCGCAGCCTTGAGAGGCTTGTCAAGCAAAATTGATTCAAGAATTTAGATGAACTTCACAAGGAATGGACTAATGCTGGGGTCAAGGCATCAAGAGCCACCACACACAGACGTGTCAAGGAATTTGGCTACAGTTGTCGTATTCCTCTTATTAAGCCACTCCTGAACCAGAGGCAACGTCAGAGGCATTTTACCTGGACTATTGAGAAGAAGAAATGGACTGTTGCCCAGTGTTAAGTTTCCACAGTCTGCGATGATATGGGGTGCAATGTCATCTGCTGGTGTTGGTCTACTCTGCTTTTTGAAAACCAAAGTCACTGTACCCATTCACCAAGAAATTTTATTGCACTTCATACTTCCTTCTGCTGACCAGCTTTTTAAAGATGCTGATTTCATTTTCCAGCAGGATTTGGTACCTGCCCACACTGCCAAAAGCACCAAAAGTTGGTTAAATGACACCATGTTGGTGTGCTTGACTGGCCAGCAAACTCACCAGACCTGAACCCCATAGAGAATCTATGGGGTTTTGTCAAGAGGAATTGGTTTTATGAAGTATTCTAATTTGTTGAGACAGTGAATTGGTGGGTTAAAAAAAAAAAAAAAACTTGGATCATTTCATGAGCTGTTATTCTTCTCAAGAGCACGTTTCCTCATGCTTCAACTTTTGTGTTGCCCTGCTCCAACACAGCTGTCTGTAATTATCAAGTGCTACATAAGAAATTAATTAGTTGGTTCAGGTGTGTTTGATCAGGGTTGGAGCTGAACTTTGTAGGATGGTAGATCTCCAGGAACAGGGTTGGGCACCCCTTGCTCTAAGAAGGGGATCACTTTACCAAACAAAGCATTTCACTGATACATTTTTAATAATCCTCCAGATTTATTTTTAATTATATTTTTACTTTAATGATGAGAGTTATAATGTGTACATGTAGGTTATAATTCGTGCATTTACGCTTTAATTTCCTAATTAGAAAGCTATTGCACTTTTAGTGTATTCCAAAGATTTTTTTTAAGTCTGCTGATTTCAGTCTACTAATATAATGATCAAGCCATTTCTGTCCATATTAATTCAGTCTGTATCAGGGGTGGACTGGCCATTCAGAGCGCCGGGAGAATTCCTGATGGCCTGGCAGTCAATTTGGCCCACTGCCCTACTTTTTTTTTTATATATATATAATATTGTTGTTGTTTCCTGCTGAATGTACTAAAGTGATCATTTCTGAATTTGCCATTCAGAGGACAATTTTCAGGTTGGTAATCCCACAGGATAATTAGCCAGGTAAGTGTCACTAGGTAACAACTAAACCAGACGAGGATGTGAAAATGTGAAGCGAGTTTTAAAAGTGCGTTGAAGTGTGCGTCAGTAATCGGGGGATTTTGAACGTGCGGGAGTGGTGAATGGATCTGGCAATGCAGGTGACTCCGTGACAGTATCCCCTCCACATGCAGATGCTGATGCATGCAACTGACAATGAGGCCGATCTCTGCCTCTGGGTGCTAGACGGTCAGGATGGATTTCATGGAATTCTGTTAGCAATGAGGGGTCTAAGTTGTCATCTTGAGTGACCCAGGACCTTTCCACAGGGCCATAACCCTCCCAAATCTACAAGGTACCCCAGGAGGCCACCCCATTGCCAGGAGTCTAGGATGGCGTTGACTCTGTAGATGGATTGGTCCTCTGTGACATCAGGAGGAGGGTGCACCTCAAACTAATGAGATTCTGTGGAAGGAGGGAGAAGAGGGTTAGTGTAGGGTTAAAGAAGTGATACAGGATGGTAAAGAGAAGTGGTGGTACGCCTGGCATCTGAATGGTCTCTTGTGTCTCCAAACTGCTCACTAAAAATGAACGTGAGTTCCATACCCTTTCGCCGGCTCGGAACCAATGGTCCACAGCTGGAACCTTGGATGGTTCTTCTTTTCAGGTAAATAGAGGTGATTGGAAACCAAGTATGCATTTGAATTGTGTGAAACCGATGATGTCTTGACGGAGGGAGATTAGTGTATAGTCGGCCCATAAAAGGAAATGCTCCAGCTGTGTTTGGTTCGGATGGCAGTAGGCCTGGAGGTATCTCCTAATTTCTTGAATCTTACGTTCAGTTTGGCCATTGGTTTGGGGATGATATTCGAATGACATTTACATTTACATTTACATTTATTAATTTAGCCGACACTTTTATCCAAGTGACTTACAATTGGGGAATACAACAAGCAATTCATCCTAAGGAGGCAGATCGACATAGGAAGTGCTCAAAAATACCATATATCAGGCGTTGTTAGATAAGTACAGGCTAGGAAGGGAAGATCAAGAAAAAACAAAGGTATTTTTTTTATTTATTGAGTCAAATAGTGTTGAAAGAGATGGGTTTTCAGCAGTCGCTTGAAAACTGTTAAGGAGTCTGCATTCCGGATAGTGGAAGCATCCACCTTTACTACGACTGGCAGTTTGGAATCCAGATGAGCGAGTATAGGAGCAGAGCAGAAGGCCTCTTTGAGGCAATTCAAGGATGTGAGGGCTTTGGGTTCCAGGACAGAGACTTGGGTCAGTTCTCAAGAAGGGAGGTTAATGGAGCCAAGGAACTGGATGGTGGTTCTGTGGAACTCGCATTTTTCAAGCTTAAGGTAGAGATGGTATTTCCATAGTTTCTGTAGGACCTGCTCGAACCTGGACCTACTTCATGAAGTTCTGGAAGACAGACTGGGGTGGCCAATGGCCAATCAGAGGTGTTAAAGTTAGAATCCACTCACTGCTCAAAAGTTCTTGCAAAGAGCTGAATATTGCATGCTGATGAATCCTCTCATTACAACACGGAGTGTAGACATTGTGAAAGATTCATTGTGCATATATGTGATGCAATCTGGGAAAACCCGTCAGAAATCACGCTGGGATATTTTCAGGAAATTCTAAAAATAGGTTGAATGTAAATTTTTGGTTAAAATATAATTTTCAGTAAATTATTATTCTGCAAAATTCACATGTTTAGTGCAGAAAAATAGTGATTTATTGCAGCAAGCAGAAATGACTGTGTCTTTATGTTAAGAGCGCTATGCAGAGGTGCTTTTGCACACCACAGAAACAGTTAAACTATTAAAATAAACCATGTAACCAGTGTTGGGTGTAATAATATTACTTTTTTCAGTAACTAGTAGTGTAAGGCATTACTCGTCTGAAAATGGTAATATTATTACAGTTTTCCCGAACTAGTTACTTGCGTTACATTTGCCAGTAGCACCTTCATCACACACAAGGCACACAACACAGAGAATACAAGGGAAGGGAAGGGGAGGGGGGCGTGAATGGAACAGTGATTGGTCTGGGTTTGGCACGAGGTATCATTTACCATCACCGATTGGTCGACACCCGGCAGCCGGCAGCAGAGCGGCACCCGCAAAGACAGATGGGGAAAAATTGAAGCGTCAACAATGGCAAGCTCTTTTTCAGAGGAAGGTTCCCAGCAACAGAAAGCTAGTTTCGACGGGTGGAGATTCAGTCATTATTTTGAACATGACGGTGTTTGTTAAACATTGAGGAAGTTAATAATTAACTTCCTCAATGTTTAATCCTTTTTTGTACTGTACTTGATTGCACAAGTACAGTTGTTTGTAGTTATTTTTATGGTTGCCACCCGTCTCTTAAAATACGGAATCGTCCCGTATTTGAGAATGAAATTGCGCATCCCGTTTTGAATCAATACGGGATGGGTTTTGTCCCGTATTTTTTATCATTTTTTTAAAGCAGCGTCTCATGCAAATCATTCCACACGCATTTTATGAAGATACCTCCTTTCCTACTTTTGATTGGGTAATACATGATGTCATCGTTAGTTTGATTGGTCTTATTAACTGTCCAGTGAGGAGGGCGGGTCTTTTAAGCAGAATCTGCCAAGTCTAACCATGTCTACTCTAGTCATGGGTAGTTCGGATCATTTTACCGACTCTGATCTTTGAGTCTCGTTCAGCAAAATGAACAAATCTTTTTTCGAGTCATTTCATTAATTTTACCAAAGTATAATTAAAAAGCTACGTGTTACTTCCATAACACATGTACTACTTGTACAAACGTTGATTACACTACAAGCAAGACAAAACTATAATGCTATTAGAAACTGAAAAGGTTAATTCATTGTTTACCTGGGTCTTCAGTCTATGATTAGCTCCCTCACCTCTATCTGTCCGAGTTTGAGTCGTTTGTTCATCACGTGACAGCCCCATACGCTGTACCTATGCTGCCTGAGCTGGAAACAGAATTGATTAGTTCATCTCTCGAGTCATCGGGTTTGAGTCGTTCGTTCATCACGTGACAGCCCTATACGCTTTACCTATGCTGCCTGAGCCGGAAACAGAATTGATTAGTTCATCTCTCGAGTCATCGGGGTGTTGAGTCGTTCGTTCATAGTTGCGCAATTGCGCATGCGCGACTGAACGAATCACTCCCCGAGACGACTCGTTCTTCCCACATGAATTCCCACATTAAAGTTCAAAATGAACGAATCGTTCAAGAACGACCCATCACTAGTCTACACCGCAACAGCTAAAGTCTGTCTACACTGGACGCGACAAAGCGACCGTTGCAAATCATTTAAGCTTTGTGTGAGCACGTCATAAATAGATTGCGGCACCAGATTACTGTTGGGGATTTGCCGTGTCGCGCCACATCAAGTGTAGACAGCATTATAGGTTCTATTGTATTCTGTCGCGTCGCACCGCATCGCACCACGCCTGCTCGCGTCCGGTGTAGACACGGTGTAAAAATGACAGATGCTTCTCCAGGTAACCCCCGCATCTTAAAGTTTTCAGAACTTAAACGCAAGAAAGGTTCCTTTGCAGTTTTGTGCACATCCCACCCCCGGGAGAATGCGTCCCTTATTTTTTTGTATTAAAAGTGGTAACCCTATTTGTGCTAGACAGTGCCAGTCTGTTGTTGGCGTAATAAAGACCCTAAAGAACACTCCTCCTTTGTATGTTCTCCCTCCATCTGATGCATCTCAGGCAATTATAGAGTAATTAAGAAAAAAATGTAACTAGTAATATAACTGTCACAATCCATGTTCTGTGTTTTCCCCCAGCCTTAGTTCCTGTCTTTCCTTTTATGGTCTGTTTCCTGTTCTTGTTAAGTTAATTGGTCATCTGTATCACCTGATCATTAGTTACCCTTTATAAGTCGTTTGCCCTTTTGTGTCATTGTGTCGTCTTAAAGTTATGTTTACTGGCGTTTGTTTGATTTCATGTTTATGTCTAATAAACACGTTCACTGGATCTACTTCAGTTCTCCTCGAGTTATCACTCTGGTGCCTTCCACTACCAGTAAGCCGTGACAATAACTAGTAATATAACTAGTTACTTTCTCCAGGGAGTAATAAAGTAAAGTAAGGCATTACTATTTTTGAGAGTAATATGTAATGTAAATATGTTATTTATTTATTTATTTTTATCTATATCATGAGATGGCATAGCTCAACAATGCAGTCTGACGTACTGTAGCTGCTCATTTAATTGATCTTGCTCTTCTCAGTCTGCTCAAACTTAGTAATTTCGATGTTATAATGGACTATTTCACATCCAGTGATGAAGGATCAGATGATGAAGTTACTAAATAGGAGGAGTCAGATGATAGTCTGTTAAATGAAAACTTGCGCGAACAGTTGCGCTGCACTCGCTTATCAAAAAATGAGAGAGCTTATAGACAAGCTGTTATTTATATGTATTCTTAAGTTCAAAAGTTAATCTAATAATGTGGTCTAAGTTTAAATATTAGAACAGAACATACATTTTAAGATATCTTGCATATCAAAAGTGGACAATTCTGTAAAATGACGCAAGTAACAATAGCTATGATGTGCCCTTTCAAGCTCCCAATCTTGTATAGCCGCTTTTAAAATTTTGGCTATGTTAATTCCAGTGCATCCATCAAAAAGAGGGTGAGTCTGCAGCACAAAACTTTTAATTTCCCACTCTGTGGTAAATGTGATATTGTGGCGTAACTAATGCAGCTTTGAACAGCACTCAAACTCCACCCTTTTCACTGACTTTTTCACACCATCTTTCACATTTGCTTCATAGTACATTATAGAGATGGAATTATTATTTGACCGAAGTGAGAGTGTGATAGATTATTGTACCCGGGCTCCTTAAACCATCTGCAAAATTTAAAATTGTCAACCACAGAAAATGCTCTATCGTTTGCGATAAAATCTGATGCACCTGGATATTTATAAAGCTACTTTGTTGTATAGATCTTTGATTTGTAGCATTCAGCAATGTATATATCTGCATTTTTTTAAATACATACACAGTGAGTGTTTTGTCTGTTTGTTTGTTTGTTTGTTTGTTTATTTTTACAGTCCTGTCGCATGACGAGAAAACCAAAATGCTGTCAAACATCAGTCCTATCAATTTCAATTTCATTTTCAGCTAAATTCAGTTTGAGACTGTTGATTTTCTGTTCAGCCAAGGTATGTGTGCATGATGTCTAAAGCTTACTAGGTTCTGAGGTAGTCTAGCCTGATTCCCCCAAAAAAACTATTGTTTAAACACTATAAAAGAGAGAATTCAACAGAAAAAAGGCTCATAAAACACATATAAAAGATGTTTAATAGCAAATTTAGTGGACAGAGCCCAGAATTCCTAGTGATAATTAGCACAAATGCTAATAAGAATCTAAATATCATAGACTTTCACACTGGAGAAACCTTTTCATAGTTCCCAGAATTACTGATCACTTTTGAATACTGAATGCATCCATAGCATTGCAAAACCTAGGCCCACTCAATGTGTTAAACCTCAGAAGAATTGTCATAGCCACGTCAGAGTATATAATTTGTATCACAAACCTGACAACCACAAACACACAGCTATCATACGAGGAGACAGGTTGGAATTATACTATAAATTTAAAGAAACAACTGGTGTTTTAAATACTTGTACATTTTGTATAATGCTTGTCATTTCTTTAAAAGTTACAAAATTGTTAATATTGTTATTGATACAAATCTATGTTATTGTTCTTACATTTTTGGTTTAATGTTTTACATTTTATGTTAATTTCTTCTCTTACTACAGATCATGGGGCAGTTGTGGGTTTATTTTGTTGTTTTCTGGGCATTGCTTTTAATGACCATTTCTGGAGAGGATGACATAGGCACATCAAAACAGTGTGAGGATGCTCCCTTTGTTCCAGGACACAATCTTGCTGGAGAAGGATTTGATGTTGTGACCATGGAACGAAAAGGTTCGTATGTGATCAACACAGAAAAATGGGATTTAGGAAATGGCACTTGTAAACTGCGCAAAAATAAATACATGAATGGAATAAAACAGAAGCTACCAGCAGCAGTTGTAGACTGGAGGACCTTGCCAAAGTGTTCGATGAAAGTCTCCAGTCAGATCTTTGAATCAAGTGAAGCAGTGGTCAATGACTCATCCTCAGCACTCTCAGCCAGCTGGAAATTTGGTATAAATGTGAAGGTTGTTGGAGCTGCAGTTGGAAGCACTCATTCCAGGGAAGCAAAATTTGCAATGAGAAAATCAAAAGAAGACAAATACAGTTTCACCAAACATGAAATCGCATGCAACTTTTACAGGTGAGAGAGCTGGGTTGATTTTTCTTCACTAATACTGTTAAAAAGACAGTAAACAAAAAATTTAATTACAAACTGAATTTATATGTTTACTGTTTCTTTACAGATATCGTGTAGCTGAAAAGCCTCCTCTTCATGCAGAGTTTCTTCAAGCAATCAAATCACTCCCTGCATCCTACGATCCAAACGCTTACCGTAACCTGATCACCACATATGGCACTCACTATACCACGAGTGTCAAGTTAGGAGGGCAAATGAAAGCCATAACAGCCATCAAAACCTGCCTGGCAGCAGTGAGTGGACTTACAGACACTGCAGTCAAAGACTGTTTGGATGTAGAAGCCTCTGGTTCATACAGTGTAGCAACTTTAAAAGCAGAGGCACATTTTTGTAAAGAACTGAAGAAGAAGATGCGCACAAATCAAAAGTTCAGCTCCATGTTCAATGAGCGTCAGACAGAGATTATCGGAGGAAACATAAATGGAGAAGATCTGCTTTTTTCTCGTTCATCACACCCAAATTCCTTTAAAAACTGGCTTACGTCATTGAAGAGCCTCCCTGACATTGTGCATTACTCTCTGAAACCCCTCCATTTCTTACTGAGTACTAAACACCCTGCAAGGAAAGGACTGAAGAAAGCTGTTGAAGAATACATCATTCAAAATGCCCTCATGAAGGTTTGCTCTGAGCCTTGTAAGATTGGCAGGAAATGCAGCGCAAGAGACCGATGTGTTTGTGTTTGTGAAAGTAGTCGAATTATGAAGTCTAACTGCTGTCCACCTGAAAAAGGACTTGCATCCCTGAAAGTCTACAATCTCAGAGCCAAAGGTCTGTACGGAGATACATTTACACAAACAGATGGTTTTGTATTAGTTAAATATGACACACTAATCAGGCGCACTAAGACCATTGATAATAATGACAATCCACGTTGGCCAGAAACATTTAAGTTTGGTCCTATTAAGATCAGTATGGCCAATAAACTAACTTTTGAAGTGTATGATGCAGACATCCTTTGGCGCAAAGATTTCCTTGGTTCATGCTCTTTTGATCTTAGAAGTGGAGTTGTGACTGATGTTTGTGTTTTTAAATATGGAACTTTCTTTTTTACTTATGAAGTGAAATGTGCTCCCAGTCTGGAGGGCCCACAGTGTGATGAACACAAACCTTCTCCAATGGTTGCCCCTCTGGCTGATATTTTCAGCTCAAGAAATGGTGTTCTGGTTAAAGACAAGCGAAGGCTTGAATTAGCTCTCAATAACTCTGATAAGTTCACTTTCAAGAGTACTTATGGAAGGCTTATGATACTGTGACCTGAATCTTGAATCGATCCCTTACGCATTAAAACTATCCCTAATGTAGCCTAACAGCACTTTCATTTGCTAGTACAATAATGTCCATAACCTATGATTACTTCTTTTCCCATTGCTTTTCTGTTTTATTTTCTGTGTTTTTTGCATTAATAAAGCATTCTTAAAGACATATGTTTGTGTTTTCATTATTTTTTAGACTTGCAAAATGCAAAATCAACAGTGCAGTAACAACCGGCAATGCTGCTCCTGACACTTTTTAAAATCATAGACTAGACCTAAGACACCTTACCTTCATCATCAATTGAGCAATCAAGCAATAAAACGTATTAATTTATTTCATTATTCTACCTATCTATCTATCTATACAGTCATTTCATTCTCCAGGGTACTGTTTGCAGGCTGCAACTTCAGATGACACACACCTCATGTCTTTATTTTAGTAAGTTAAAGTCATAAATATGGAGATAGATTTGTTGATTATTCCAGACAAACAGACTATGATCTACAAATACATGTAAAGAGGAATAAGAAATAAGGAACGACCATTTACCTCACGCAGTGCAACACATCTCCTTCGCATAGTTGATTGTGTGCTGGATATTGGCAGGAACTGGAACACGTTGTGTGTACACTGATCCAGAGCATCCAAAACTTGCTCAATAGGTGACATGTCCGGTGAGTATGCTGGGCATGCAAGAACTAGGATGTTTTCAGCTTCCAGGAATTGTGTACAGATCCTTGCAATATGGGGCCGTGCATTATCATGCTGCAACATGAGGTGATGGCCGTGGATGAATGGCACAACAATGGACCTCATATCTCTGTGCATTCAAAATGCCATCAATAAAATGCACCTGTGTTCATTGTCCTTAACATATGCCTGCCTATACCATAACCCCACTGCCACCATGGGCCACCCGATCCACAACGTTGACATCAGCAAACCGCTCTTCCATATGATGCCATAAATGCTGTCTACCATCTGCCCTGTACAGTGAAAACCAGGATTTATCCATGAAGAGAACACCTCTCCAAAGTGCCAGATGCCATCAAATGTGAACATTTTCCCACTCAAGTTAGTTACAACGACGAACTGCAGACAGGTCGAGACCACGATTAACATGCAGATAAGCTTCCCTGAGACAGTCTCTAACAGTTTGTGCAGAAATTCTTTGGTTATGCAAACCAATTGTTGCAGCAGCTGTCCAGGTGGCTGTTCTCAGACCATCTTGGAGGTGAAGATGCTGGATGTGGAGGTCCTGGGCTGGTGTGGTAACTTGTGGTCTGCGGTTGTGAGGCCGGTTAGATGTACTGCCAAATTCTCTGAAACACCTTTGGAGACAGCTTACGGTAGAGAAATGAACATTCAATGCATTCTCTGGTGGACATTCCTGCAGTCAGCATGCCAATTGCACACTCCCTCAAAACTTGCAACATCTGTGGCATTGTGCTGTGTGATAAAACATCTCAGGTTACGTATGTAACCCTGGTTCCCAGAGGGAACGAGACGCTGCGTCTGAAAAACACTATGGGGAATGCCCGCAGCGAACCAACGCTCTGAATCACGTGTCAACAGTCCAATCGAAGGGCGTGGCATCATGGGTGGGTGATGTGAGGGACCAGGAAGCACAAAAGCACATGCGGTGGAACCAAATTGGATATAATAATCCTTCTCTACAGTACGCAGGACCCAGTAGACACATTGGCAGGGGTAGCAGACAGATCTCCTGAGGGCCCCGAGGAAGAAGGACACTGTGGAATGAGGGTAGCCGGTAGGTATCAACCGTCATGATCGCTTGGTCGAGGGCTTCCTCGACTGCAGCACAACCCTCAGGTCAGGCCTCGTCTTAGAAGCCCCTGGCCTAGAGCGCCGCTGATCCCATTCCCTAGATGAGGGAGCATGAGACGCGATGCTCTGTTTTTGTACCTCTCTGTATGAGGAGCTGGTACACAGCTGGGGCTGCTCATGCCCAGCAGCCCTAGAAGCTAGGTCACGGCAAGGAAGATACTGCTGGAACGCTGGTACCTGCTGACGACAGAATCAACTGCTTCGGCAAACAGGTCAGAAGGCTCAGGCAGGGGGTCCAAAAGAAAGACCTTCTCTTTCTCCTTCATATCAGACAGGGTCAACCACAAATGTCTCTCCGCTGCCACAAGGGCTGCCATAGACCACCCAATGGCACGGACGGTCTCCTTGGTAGCGCGAATAGACAAGTCAGCGGTACGAAGCTGATACGTCAACTTCCTCCCTGTCATCCAGCTCTTTCAACAGGTCAGTCTGGTATGCCTGTAACGCCGACATAGTGTGCAGACATCCTCCAGCCTGACCCGTGCCGTGTATCTCAACACCTCTGTGTGGAGATTGGGGAAGAATGGCAGGCTCCGTCGTGGAGGTGGTCCCACCGAGAAACATGGTGAGCCACAGAAAGCGCTTATCTAACTTGATTTTCTGTGGCTCATCATGTTTCTCGGTGGGCCAATCGATCTTTAATTTGGACACCGACCGAGTAACCAACCCCAAAAACTCAGCAACACTCTCCACATCAACCTCCTCAGAGGAAGATAGGTGGAGTGCCAAGCCCATTCCCCGGGGAGAGTAACACAGTAACACAGGCTTCTGCACCCAGACAATTGGCTGTGGGTCTGCCGGGTGAGGAAGACTTTGACGAAAGTAGGGCCAGCACCGCGGGGAACGCAGGTGAAGGCTCCCTCCTCAAAGAGAGCCTTCTGGGAGCGGAGCAAACGCATTGGAAGGAGATCACAGAGTGGGCAGTCGGCCCCCTCGAGAGCCGACTCAGCATGCTCCGCTCCCAAGGAAACCACACACAAACCGTGTGTATCCCCACCAGTAATGAAACGCTGGCAGGGAGGAACAAAGCTTGTAATGAGGTCTGCTCTCGCTCAAAGTTGTGCAAACTGGCACAAAAAACGGAGTGAAACACAAACACAGGTCACTTTACCAAAAGGTAAATCGACCTGCTGGTTGCTTACGTCACCCACCTGTGCAATAATCTTGCTGTTTAATTAACATATGCCACACCTGTGAGTTCAGCTAATGAAAAATGGGGGCAAAAACAAAAGCGTTGCGTTTATAATTTTTAGCTCAAGAAATGGTGTTCTGGTTAAAGACTTGCAGAAGCTTGAATTAGCTCTCAACCACTCTGATAAGTTCAACTTCAAGGATACTTATGGAAAGTTGATGATGCTGTAATCTGAATCTTGAATCCAACCTTCATGCACAAAAATAGCCTAACATATCCGAACAGTACTAAAAAAAAAAAAAAAAAAAAAAAAACGTGTAACCTTTGCTTACTTCTTTTCTCAATGCTGTTTTTTTTTCCTTTTCTCTGTTTTTGCATTAATAAAGCAATTTAAATTGCATATATATATATATATATATATATATATATATATATATATATATATATATATATATATATAATGTTTCATTATTTCTTTTTCTTAAACTTAAAAAATGCAAGAGCAAGTAAATATGGGCAATGCTGCTCCTGCCCAATGTGGCATCATAGACGAGAAAAAGAAACCCCACCCTCATCACCAATTGAGCAAATACTCACACTTTTTTTTATTTTATTACAGTCACATTTTATTCTGGGCTAATTTTGCAGGCTGCAACTTGAAATGACACACAGCTCATATCTGCATATCTTTAAGTTATCTAAACCAGTGGTTCTCAAACAGGGGTACAATTCGGAGAGCCAGTGAACTACAGCCGTTTGCTTCCTTACTGATGAATGAAAGATGCGACGCCTCACTCATTAAAACAATGACTGCAAAAAAAATCTAAATATTTAGAAAATCACCTTTAAAGTTAAAAATGAAGTTATTAGCAATGCATATAATTATTAAGAAATTAAGTTTTGATATATTCACAGTAGGAAATTTACAAAATATAATGGAACATGATCTTTACTTAATATCCTAATGATATTTGGCACAAAAGAAAAATTTATAATTTTGACCCATACAATGTAATTTTGGCCATTGCTACAAATATACCCATGCTACCATGCTACCTGGTTTTGTGCTCCAGGGTCACATATTAATAATACACTTAATGGAATGTTAAGAATATGACATAAAAAAAGATGCCTCTATAAAAAGTAAAAATTCATGTATAAATCATTTTAAAGGGGGAAATTTTATCCCTTAAATATTGTGGGGGTACTCAGAACAATGTTAAATGCCCCAGGGGGTACGCCACTGTAAAAAGTTTGAGAACCACTGATCTAAACCACACATAAAAAAGTTTGTGCAGCACAAAGCACCTCTCTGCATAACATGACAGACAACTAGTTGTCCACTACAGTTTAATTCAAACAGCAGGGCTTCGGCGAAAATAGAGTCGTGAGTTCTGAAAATTTACGTGTGAGTTTGGTTATGTGGTTGCCTCTCCCATAAACAACCCAAATGTGTGGTAAAGGGAATTCAGGGTTATCTTGCTTTATGTTTCATACTCAGAGGCAAATAAAGGTCTATACAGGTCCCTAGGCTCAGGGGTTTCTAGAGGCAACACATACCTTGAAATCAAGCCTGTGCTAACCCTTTACGGGCCCACTTGTCCCTCATTTCTTAATTATTAAACTCTCAACCACTGTCACTAAACAGTCTCTTGGGAGGTCTATGTATGCTAATTCAGCAATAAAAGAAACTTTTCACAATTTCACTTGCCTTTTTGTTGTCACAATACTTCCCATACTAAAATGTGTAAAATGCACCCTGCAAACAAGCCTGCACTGGTCCTTTATGGGCCCATTTAAGGCTAGCCTAAGTGCCCTTAGTGGGCTGCCAGCACGGTGTCAGTATTTTGTCCTGTCCTGTTCTGTTTTCCTAGTGTTTTTCCCCCTCTGTTTCCATTTCAAATGGTTTAGTCCTTGTCTCCCCCTTTTGGTTCATGTTCTTTTGGTTTAGTCTTGCCCATATTTGTATTTCCCCCTCGTTAGCCTTGTTAGCTTGTTTGTAACCACGCCCTGTCTTCTGTGTATTTAAGTCTGTGTCTTCTCACTACCCTTTGTCCGTCGATAACGTTACATGTGCTTGTTTCATGCTCCTGGTTTTTGTTTGGTTGTTTGTTTATTTATTCAGTGTTTTATTTAATAAACTTTATCAACTGCATTTACTCCGGTTCTCCTCCTCCATCTCCACTCCACAACCCGCCTGACTGTGACAGATCGACGGACCTAACAATCAAGATGAATCGGGCTGAAGCTGCTTTGAGGGGACTGCGGCAAGGCGGTCGAGAGTTGGAACGGTATGTGGAAGAATTTATCGAGCTCTCCCACCAGGTAGGCTGGCACGAAGCTGCCATCTGTGCTGTGTTTGTTTTGGGGCTGGATGATGAGACGATTCGCTCTGATCTCCCCGTTTGTAATTTTTCCTTGATCGAGCTAATCAATCTCATTCTCTATTTAAATGGATCTGATTTGAAATAGAAGAAATTCCTAGTCCGAGAAGGTCTCATCTTCCAGCCCCCTCCCAGGCACAGCGCAACTCGCCAGCCTGCCCTAAGCCGAGAACCTCCACATACCGTGTCAACGGCTGGAGCCGCCAGCCCAGTCCCAAATCTCCAGTCATCCTCCAAAACTCTGCTGCTGTCCTCAGCCCGATGCGGCCGGCCTCCTCCCCGCGCTCTAGTCTACCGGCCTCCGCCCAGCGCTCAAGCCTGCCGGCTTCCTCTCCATGCTCCAGCCCGTCAGCCGCCAGGCCAGCGTCAGCTCTCAAAATGGCCGCCACGCCAGTTCACAAGATGGCCGCCATGCCAGATTCTGCAAGCAAGATGGCTGCCACGCAGGAGTCTGCACGCAAGATGGCTGCCACGCCGGAATCTGCACGCAAGATGGCTGCCACGCAGGAGTTTGCACGCAAGATGGCCGCCGTTCCTGAGTTCCCGGCCAAGATGGCCGCCGTTCCTGAGTTCCCGGCCAAGATGGCCGCCAAGCCTGAATCCTGGCCAAGATGGACGTTGCTCCTGAGTCCCTGGCCAAGATGGCCGCCAAGCCTGAATCCCTGGCCAAGATGGACGTTGTTCCTGAGTCCCTGGCCAAGATGGCCGCCAAGCCTGAGTCCCCGGCCAAGATGGCCACCAAGCCTGAATCTGCACCCAAGACGGCTACAGCCAAGTCAGAGTCTCCGCTGGTTCCGCCCAGCCCTCCAGTGACCGCGCTGCCAGAGCGCCCTCCAGTGACCACGCCCCCAGAGCGCCCTCCAGTGACCGCTCGCCCAGAGCTTGCTCCTTCAGTGTCTTCGCTGGTTCCGCCCAGCCCTCCAGTGACCGCGCCGCCAGAGTGCCCTCCAGTGACCGCTCGCCCAGAGCTTGCTCCTTCAGTGTCTTCGCTGGTTCCGCCCAGCCCTCCAGTGACCGCGCCGCCAGAGTGCCCTCCAGTGACTGCTCGCCCAGAGCTTGCTCCTTCAGTGTCTCCGCTGGAGACGCCCAGCCCTCCTGAATCTCCGCTGGGGTCGTCCAGCCGTCCAGAGCCCGCTAAACTGCCCACAAAATTCTTATTAACAGACTCATGTCTGTTACACCTCAAATATGGCTTGTTAGATCCACTTTCCTGCAGAGTTTAGCTTCAAATTTGATCAAAATCATCCACCTGAGATTTTCTAATGATCCTGAAGACATTGATTAGCATGCACAGTTTGATTAAGGTTAGAACTAAACTCTGGATCTCGTGAGCCAGATCCCTGGATCCCTAGCCTGTATGAAACAACAGGATCTGAAAAGGTCTCTTTTTTGGTTTGAGCCATTCCAGTTCAATTGAGTAGACAAAGAATGGCCAGTCAATGTTGTTTTTATTCTCCTAGTTGCATTACAGTCTAGTGGACAGTCTGCTAGCATGGCCTGCTCACAGAGAGTCTGTAGCAAGCCCAAAGCTGTGGGCCTCACCTGGGCAAGCTCACACTTGGCCTGTTTAGGTTTGGTGTGGGCTGGCCCTGGCCCACTGTGCCCACAAAAAGCCAGCATGGCCCCACATGGACATGTTTGCAGGGATACTTGAAGGAGGTGATCCAATCTGGATTTGTTCAGCAGGTTCTTTGGTTTGACACAAAGAAACAACAGCTGACTGTCTAACTAAGAAGGGGCATCTATTTTACTGCTCCATCCTGGCCGATGACCACATCTGGACCTTTCCATTGTGCACTGAGTACATGCTTGTAGTACACTTTGTCCCCCAATCTCATATTTTTCATCAATTGCTCTTTGAATTCTTTCATTCAGCTTCTGTAAATGCTCTCCTTGCAGCATGTAAGGCGAAAATGTGCTGTCCAACCCATTTGTTAACATTAGCACCTTCCAGAGCTGGTGACTTATCAATAAGAACTAATGACAGGTTTGGATTTTGTCCAAACGCAAGCTCATAAACTGAAGACATGTGTATTGTGCATAGATTTTTTTTTGCCATCAGAGCCCTATCTAAGACAGTTCTCCAGTCATATCTATTGTCATTCCTCACTTTCATCAGTATTTCAGTGAGGGTCTGGTTGTGTCTCCCTAAAAGATCATTGCCCCGTAGACTATATTCTACTCTAGTCTGTACTTCAATTTTGAACTTTTCTGCTATGTCCCTCATTTCTTCATTGTTAAACTCTCAACCATTGTCACCAAAGAGTCTCTTGGGAGGTCTAGGTATGCTAATCCAGCAATGAATGAGGCTCTTCACAATTTCACTTGCCTTTTTTGTGGTCACAATACTTCCCATACTAAAATGTGCAAAATAGTCAGTGAAACAAAGATACCACACTCCTTTGCAGGTCCACTGCCACTGTTTCATCGTAGCTTGAAGTCATAGGCAGTCTCACAGCAGGGCACACTGTACACTATCTCTCTATGTCATTTAAATATGTCATACACTGCTTATAGAAAACCATCATACCCCTTTGAAGTAGTTACTTTATTTGTCATACAGCCTGGAATCAAAACCCCATTCCAAATTACTTTTCCAGCTTTATTTACAATATTGGTTTTACAACATCAAACTAATGAAAGAAAAGAAAACAGTTCTGCAAATTAATAAAATAAATAAAGAAACTAGAATAAAAGGGCTGGAAAAGTCATCAGTTCCTTGCTTTGATACATCATAGAGCCACCTTTTGCTTTAATTACAGCCATCAGTCTTTTTGGATTTGTTTGACTAGCTTTGCACACTTTGACTGGGGAATATTTGCCCAGTCTTCCTTGCAGAATTGCTCAAGTTCAGTCAAATTCTGTGGTAAGTGGCAAAAGACTGCTCTCTTCAAATCCATCCACAGATTTTCGATTGGATTTAAGTCAGGACTCTGACTTGGCCACTCAAGGACATTCACCTTCTTATCCTTAAGCCAGTGGTTTTCAAACCAGTCCTGTGAGCATCCCCAACCATGCACATTTTGTCTTCACATTTTGGTCCATCTAACAGAGGGACACAGGTTTTCCTCAAGAGTTTGGATGTACTTGGCATCATCCATTTTCCCTTCAGTCCTGACCAATCGCCCATTCCCAGCTGAAAAGAAACACAACATAATGCTGCCACCACCATTCTTCACAATAGGTATGGTGTGTTTTGGGTGGTATAACTGTGTTTGTCTCTCGCCAAACACAGCGTTTGCAGTCCAGTCCAAAAAGGTCAATCAGACCATAGACCTTTTGCCAGAAAGTATCAGACTCCTCCAAATGTGTTTTTTTGCATAGCGTAAATTAAAAAGGCCTTATTCGTGCCACCCTGCCATATAGGCCAGCTTTGTTTAAAGTATGGAAGATAGTTGTCACATGCACAGACTGACCAAACCCAGCCATAAAGCCTTGTAAATACTTCAAAGTTGCTTTTGGCCTCCTGGTAGCTTCTCTCATTAATGTCTCCCTGACTCTGTCATCCACTTTGGATGGACGGCCTGATCTAGGCAATGTGTGGTGGTGTCATAAGTTCCTTTCCGGAGGGAACTCTACGCTGCGTCCGGGTTCAGGACACTATGGGAACTGCCTTCAGCGTGACCGGTTCTGAAGCTCTTATAGAACAACAACAATGAACTTTGACCTTGGCCGGCGCCAGCCTATGACATCATCACCAGGCGCCTACCAGTATAAAAGGGCGCTTGTGAATACATCCACCATCTTTTTGTTCTTCAGACTTACCTTGTTCTAAGCGTGAGTAGAATGATGATTCCTAGAGTAAACAGTTCAGGAAGTGTGCAGAATCCGTGTCAGAGAAATCTGACACCAGATGACGTGCACAACCTGTTTGTTATGTGTTTGGGTGAAGAGCACGCGCGCTCTGTTCTTGAGAGTGCAGAGCGCGTTCATTGTGAGAGTTTTTCTCTAAGGAAACTCCGCTCTCGTTGTCCCTTTTCCCGAGGGAATTGGGACATTTATCTGCCCTGCGCGGCTTGGGTCCCGTTGCAGCCGAGGCTGCACGGAGAACGAGCCCGAGGTGGTTACAGATGAAGCGCGTACACGAGTTGAGAGATGTGTAATCTCTCACGCTCGTCAGCCGCTGACGAAGGCGAGCTGCGGGCGAAGGATGTATTATTCTCTGACATCCTTTGATACAGCAGCAAGTGCTCTACTGGTTTTAGCCAGGTAAGCAGGATGTAACTGTTATGGGCGAAAAGTGATTTTCTGAGCTCTCACAGCCTGCCTGCCCCGCGTATGAGGAGCTGTTGTCTGTTATGAGCCGCGCTGCGGTCTGCTTGATCTGCGGTGAAAGCATGTGCAGGGGGAGGTTGCTCATAGCAGTTTATATGAGCAATTTCACCCTGGCCATAACAGACCAGTCCCCATGTACATCCCATTCCCTCCTGATCTATATAATAGGATCGGGAGGGCATGGGATAAACCATATTCAGCCGCACTCATCTATATCAGCATGTTAGTTATACTGATGCAGAGTGAGTGCGTGAGTATGGCGGGGCGTCGATGCCATCGCCTGAGGATATGCTTGCTGCTTCTCGGCAGGGGTGGCGTCGACGCTGAGGGCATACGCGGCAGCGGGTCAGGCTGGTGCTGCCTGCACGCAGTGGCAGTGTTGCAGGCATACCGGGCTGATCTGCTGGAGGTTGAAGACCCGTGGAGATGGCTGAGCTGTTTCACACCACAGGTTTGTAGGTGAATTTTGGCAGACATCGGGGAGAAAGATGAGTGCTTTCTCCTCGATGCGCCAGTCTCACCTTCCGAATTATTCTGTACATCCGTTGATACGATGATCGACTAATTCAGGGAGGCGGAGGCGTGCTCAGCGGCTAATAGATCCCTTAGATCCTTTGGGTCTGTTATTTCTCACCGGTCTTCATCCCCACCCTAACGCAGGGGGAGCCTGGCCCCTCCTGGCCTGTGGGCTGGAGGCAGGGCCAGGTGGTTTGTGTGGCCACTCGAGACCCTCCTCCTGGGAGGGGTAGGTCTCAGAGGAGACGTGATGTGCGTTATGGGAAACGGGATCGTAGGGAAATGATCCTCTCCCTTCTCCCTCACGTCGTGCGGCCGCCCGCCCCTTTTTTCCCCCATAAGACTCTGGGGCTGGGCTGATGGTAGATTGATAAATTCAATCCGTTGGCCCGGTACATGAACTGACATATAGGTGGTTGTGTATATATGTATATGTACGTATTCTTTGTCTATCAGCTCCGCTTGGGTGAGACTTTAGTATTTGAGCTACTGAGCTCCTAAGGTCCCTAAGTGTCGAGTGTAGCCAGGTCTTCCCTCGTTTGTGAGTTAGTGTACCGAGACCTCCACTCGTAAATAACTCCGGTAGGGGTTAGACGTTGTCAGGCTTCCTCTCATTCTGAGAGTTATCCTTTGAAGCCTCCGCTGCTTTTGAGCTCGGCTTAGGCATTATTTATACCTGCTTATGCATGTTTACACACCTACTGGGTGTGGCAGACTCCCCGTCCTGTGGTAAGAGTCTGGCAGAGACTCCGCTCTTTATTTGAGTGTAAAGATCGGGAGATTTGGGTGAGATCTCCACCCATCCTATAGTGTGAGCAACCTTGGGTTGAGTGTTGTAGGCTGCCTCTCTTTGTGAGTCAGTGCATTGAAGCCCACGCTCCCCAGGGTTCTGCTTCAAAATTTTTAGGAAGAGGAAAGTTTAGTAAACCCCCCCCCCCCCCCTGTGAGTATTTTTATTCAGGCCTCCTCTCTCTGAGAGTTGCGCTGAGGAGATTTCCCTCTTTTGAGGTTCAGGTTTAGGCCGATTTCTCACAGTTCTATCAGCACTGGGCAGTTCTTGTAGCTTGTAGGCTCCTTTGAGCCTCGCTTTTACACTAAGCGTATTGTGGCGGGTCTTCCCTTGGCGAAAGCCCTGTATTGGACCTCCAGGGTTCACCTTTGAACCCTGTATAGGCGCTTAAAGCTCTGTCCAGGTGGTAGTTTAGTATGTAGGCTTTCTGAGCCTCATTACTATTTTGGGGTTGAGTGTAGTAGGTCTCCCCTCATTGTTAGTGAGTTGTGTTGTTTAAGACCTCCACTCCTAGATTTTCCTGCCACGGTGAGCATTGTCAGGGTGTTGTAGGCTTCCTCTCGATATGAGAGTCTTTCTGTAGAGGCTTCCGCTCTTGACTGCCGCTGATTAGACCTCCTTTCGCCTGGTGGCGTTATGATGTCGGTCGTGCTCTTGGTCTTCCACTTGGTTCAGACTTAGAGCTGTTAGATGTGTTCTCTCTTTGGGAGAACCGTCCAGTTGCAGCCTTCGCTCCCCTTAGTGCACCGCTTATTGTACATCCTCACTGTGTATAGCTGGTAGGCCTGTTTAGGCCTCGCTAACTACTTTGTTCGATGCTTTGAGCCCCGCTGCCAAAGCTGAGTGTTGTTAAGGCTCTCTCTTTCAGAGATTTGAAGCCTCCACTCTACAGAATCCTGTGTGTGGGTTCTAGGGTGAGTTTATGTACTTGTAGCGTTGAGTGTAGTCAGAGCGTGATTGTAGCTAGGTCTCCCCTCACTAAAATATTTTGGGTGAGATCTCCACTCCTTAGAGCTAGGAGATTGAGCGTTGCTAGGCTTCCTCTCATTTGAGGGTCTCTGTGAAGCCTCCGTTCCCCTGAAGCTCCGCTTCTAGTGCTTTGAAAGCGTGAGTGTAGCAGGTCTCCTCTCATCGATATGTATGGGTGTGAAGACCTCCATTCCTAAGAGCTAGGGTTGTGAACATTATCAATCTGTTCCCTGGAAGCTCCGCTTCCAGCACTTTTTCCAAGCGTGAGTGTAGCTAGGTCTCCCCTCACTAAAATATTTTGGGTGAGATCTCCACTCCTTAGAGCTAGGAGATTGAGCGTTGTTAGGCTCCTCTCTCTGTGAAGCCTCCGTTCTCCTGAAGCTCCGCTTCTAGTACTTTCAGACGTGAGTGTAGCTAGATCTCCCCTGACTGAATATTTTGGTGTGAGATCTCCACTCTTTAGAGCTGGGAGGTTGAGCGTTGTCAGGTTTTCCTCTCATTCTGAGAGTCTCTGTGAAGGCCTCCGTTCCCCGGAAGCTCCGTTTTTAGTACCTCCAAGCGTGAGTGTATCCAGGTCTCTCCTCACTTTAGAGTTTTTGAGACCTCCACTCGTAAGGGCTGGCGGATTGAGCGTGGTTGGGCTTCCCCTTTGGTGAGGCCCCCGTTCTCCAGAAGCTCCGCTTCCAGTGCTTTGGAGTGTGAGTGTAGTTAGGTCTCCCCTCACCGATATGTATGGGTGTGAAGACCTCCATTCCTAAGAGCTAGGGGTTTGAACATCTGCAGGCGTTCCTCTCATTTTAGAGAGTCCTCTGTAGCCTCTGTTCCCCGGAAGCTCCGCTTCCAGCACTTTCCCAAGCGTGAGTGTAGCCAGGTCTCTCCTCACTTTAGAGTTTTTGAGACCTCCACTCATAAAGAGCTGGCGGATTGAGCGTGGTTGGGCTTCCCCTTTGGTGAGGCCCCCGTTCTCCAGAAGCTCCGCTTCCAGTGCTTTGGAGTGTGAGTGTAGTTAGGTCTCCCCTCACCGATATATATGGGTGTGAAGGCCTCCATTCCTAAGAGCTAGGGTTGTGAACATTTGCAGGCGTTCCTCTCATTCTAGAGAGTCCTCTGTAGCCTCTGTTCCCCGGAAGCTCCGCTTCCAGCACTTTCCCAAGCGTGAGTGTAGCTAGGTCTCCCCTCACTGAAGTAATTTGGGGCGAGATCTCCACTCCTTAGAGCTAGGAGATTGAGCGTTGTTAGGCTTCCTCTCTCTGTGAAGCCTCCGTTCTCCTGAAGCTCCGCTTCTAGTACCTCCGGACGTGAGTGTGGCTAGATCTCCCCTCACTGAAATACATTGGTGTGAGATCTCCACTCTGTAGAGCTGGGAGGTTGAGCGTTGTCAGGTTTTCCTCTCATTTGAGAGTCTCTATGAAGGCCTCCGTTCCCCGGAAGCTCCGTCTTTAGTACCTCCAAGCGTGAGTGTAGCCAGGTCTCTCCTCACTTTGGAGTTTTTGAGACCTCCACTCATAAAGAGCTGGTGGATTGAGCGTGGTTGGGCTTCCCCTTTGGTGAGGCCCCCGTTCTCCAGAAGCTCCGCTTCTGCATTTGCACCGTGAGTGTAGTCAGGTCTCCCCTTACGTTTGAGACCTCCACTCTTAAGAGCTTATGGACTAGCGTTGTCAGGGTTCTAAGAAATTCAAGAGTCTTCTTGAAGCCTCCGTTCTCCGAAAAGCTCCATTTCCAGGCTTCGCTGCCGCCTGTTATGATCTAGGGTGTTTCCCTCGCTATGCTCTGGGCACCTTCTCAAGTCCACAATAGTGGCGAGTGCTCACAGGAAGCTCTGAGCACTCCCGAGAATCCATATAGGGTGGTAAGTGCACACACGAGAGATCTTTGGGCACTTCAGGAATGGTAAAGATCCCTCTAACAGTAGGGCTCTTTTCTAGAAACCTGTAAGATATGGGTTACGCAGTATTTCTCCGTTCCCATTCTAGAGTTGGTTCTAAAAACCCCTGGGTTTTTCCAACTCCACTCCAGACAGCACTATTATAGGAACGAGTGTCGCTAGGCTTCCTCTCATCTGAGAGTCTTCTTGTAGAAGCCTCCACTCTCCTGAGAAACTCCACTTAGGTGGTTCTATTGCTTAGGTTCTTGGAGCCTCATGAATCACCTTCAGTGTTGAGTGTGGTTAGGTCTCTGACCTCCACTCCCAGAGTTCCCCGCAAGCACAGAGTGTTGCTAGGCTTCCTCTCACCTAGAGGGTCTTTCTGAGCCTCCGCTCTTCAGAACCCCCGCTTAGTATGAAGACTTAAGGGTACGCTTCACTACTTTCTCTAGCGGTGAGTGTAGTTAGGCTTACTCTCGCTTAGAAGTATCAGGCCTCCACTCCTAGGAGTTCCGTGCTTGGATAGCCGAGCTAGCTGTGACGTCGGCCCAAGCGTTTCTCGCTGGTAGTGGGGAGTGATGTTCCTTCTTGACTCCTCAATCAGTCAGTTGTTCACTTACTCCTCAGCATGGCGGCGTTGGTATATCGTTCCTATAGTGTCCTGAACCAGGACGCAGCGTAGAGTTCCCTCCGGAAGGGAACGTCTCAGGTTACGTATGTAACCCTAGTTCCCTGAGGACAGGGAACGAGACGCTGCGTCTCGTAGCCATGCTTCGGGCCCCACTTACGTCTCCATCAGACAAAAAGATGGTGGATGTATTCACAAGCGCCCTTTTATACTGGTAGGCGCCTGGTGATGATGTCATAGGCTGGCGCCGGCCAAGGTCAAAGTTCATTGTTGTTGTTCTATAAGAGCTTCAGAACCGGTCACGCTGAAGGCAGTTCCCATAGTGTCCTGAACCCGGACGCAGCGTCTCGTTCCCTGTCCTCAGGGAACTAGGGTTACATACGTAACCTGAGACGTTTTCCACTGCTTAATAATGCTCTGAACAGTACTCCAAGGGGTAGCTAAAGCCTTTGAAATGTTTTTACCTGCCCACTGGCTGTACTGAGTGCTGGGTGGAGGTTGAAGGCTTCATAAACCTGACATTGAGAGATGTCAGGAAAAATGAAGAGACTAAAAAGGAAGAGATAAGGACGTTCAAGAGATAACCTTTAATTATGTTGCACGGCCCCAGCCTAAGGATTTAGACTTTTTTATGTGACAATGATGGCTATACAAAAAATGTTGTTGTCTGTTGTTTTTCAATTGCAATTTGTGTGGGATGGCCTGGATGAGTGTGAGAATTCTTGGCCTGAAATTTTGCCCCAGTCTGCCCCTGATGGCATACTGCACTGTCTCAAGTCAGAAAAAAAATTTATCCACTATGCACTGCTTTAAGTCAGAGGTTGATCAGTCTGTGCAGAGTCACATCAGGTCAAACACATCTAGAAAAGTGTGTCAGGGTGGAACCCTAACACCTACAACAATGCATATCATTTGTAGCTACTACAAATCTTTGACACCCACAGCGACACAACCATCATATAAAATGAGCAGTTAGAGAGAAAACATTTCATTTTCATCTGCTCTACCTGTGAATTTAGTGGTAAGAAACTATTATTAAAAAGTAAATCACATGATTTTAAAGAAATCATTATTGTTTTACAGTACATACTTGCATTTTAAAATGTTTGTTATCTTCAATTTTATGAAGAAATTATTTTTTATGTAAAATCTGGCACCAATATTGACTTAACAGAATATTTTTTTCTCTCACTACAGATCATGGGGCAGATGCAGGTTTATCTTGTTTTCTGGGCATTGCTTCTCATGACCATTACTGGAGAGGATGACATAGGCACATCAAAACAGTGTGAGGATGCTCCCTTTGTTCCAGGACACAATCTTGCTGGAGAAGGATTTGATGTTGTGACCATGGAGCGAAAAGGTTCTTATGTGGTCAACACAGAAAAATGGGATTTAGGAAATGGCTCTTGTAAATTGCGCAAAAACAAGTACATGAATGGCATAAAACAGAAGCTACCAGCAGCAGTTGTAGACTGGAGGTCATTGCCAAAGTGTTCAATGAAAGTCTCCAGTCAGATCTTTGAATCAAGTGAAGCACTGGTCAATGATTCATCATCATCACTCTCGGCTGACTGGAAAATTGGTTTAGATATGAAGACTTATGGATCTACAGTTGGAGGCACTCATTCCAGGGAAGCAAATTTTGCAATGAGAAAATCAAAAGCAGACAAATACAGTTTTACCAAACATGATGTTGCATGCAATTTTTACAGGTTGGTTTCGACACTCATACTGTTAAAAAGACAATAACTATGAAATTAAAACTTAAATTGCAAATTGTTCCTTCTTTGACTCCACTTAATTTATATGTGTTTACTGTTTTTAACAGATATCGTGTCGCTGCAAAGCCTCCTCTTCAAGCAGAGTTTCTTGAAGCAATCAAATCACTCCCTGCATCCTACGAACCAGACGCCTACCGCAACCTGATCACCACGTATGGGACTCACTATACTACAAGTGTTAAGTTAGGAGGGCAAATGAAAGCCATAACAGCAATCAAAAGCTGTCAGGCAACAATGAGTGGACTTACAGACACAGCGGTAAAAGACTGTTTGGATGTAGAGGCCTATGGTACACACAAAACAGCAACTCTGACAAAAAAATCACATTTTTGTCAAGAACTGAAGAAGAAGATGCACACAAATCAAAAGTTCAGCTCCATGTTTAATGATCGTGAAATGGAGATTATCGGAGGAGACAAACTTGGAGAAGATCTGCTTTTTTCAGGTTCATCACACCCAAATGCCCTTAAACAATGGATCGAGTCTTTAAAGAGTCTCCCTGAAGTTGTGCATTACTCTCTGAAACCCCTCCATTTCTTACTGAGTGCTAAACACCCTTCAAGAAAAGGACTGAAGAAAGCTGTTGAGGAATACATCATTCAAAATGCTCTCATGAAAGTTTGCTCTGAGCCTTGCAAGATTGGCAGAAAGTGCAGCGCAAGAGACCGATGTGTTTGTGTTTGTGAAAGTAGTCGAATTATGAAGTCTAACTGCTGTCCATCTGAAAAAGGACTTGCAACCCTGAAAGTCTACCATCTCAGAGCCAGAGGTCTGTATGGAGATACATTTACAAAAACAGATGGCTGTGTATTAGTTAAATATGGTGAAAGATACTTACGCACTAACACCATTGATAATAATGACAATCCAAGTTGGTCAGAAAGATTTGATTTTGGTCCTGTTAAGATCAGCATGGCCACACAAATAACTTTTGAAGTATATGATGCAGACAGCTCCTGGAACAGCGATCTCCTTGGTTCATGCTCTTTTCGTCTTAGAAGTGGAGTTGTACGTGATGCTTGTGCTTTTAAATATGGCACCTTCTATTTTACTTATGAAGTGAAATGTGCACCCAGTCTGCAGGGCCCACAGTGTAATGAATACAAACCTTCTCCAATGGCTGCCCCTCTGGCTGATATTTTCAGCTCAAGAAATGGTGTTTTGGTTAAAGACCTGCCGAGGCTTGAATTAGCCTTCAATAACTCAGATAAGTTTAATTTCAACAGTACTGTAGGAAAGCTGATTATGTTGTGACCTGCAATTTGAACCCATCCTTTATGCGTGGAAAAAATAGCCCTAATATAGCCTTACAGTACTTCCATCTGCTAAAAAAAAAAAAAAAAAAAAAAAAAAAGGGGGTATCTGCAACCTTTGCTTACTTATATTCCCATTTCCTTTCTACATTCCTGGATTAATAAAGCATTCATAAAGACATATCTATGTGTGTTTGTTTATTTTATTTTTTATTTTTATTGGAAAATAATGGCAGATGCGAGGTATAAATGCAGTCACAATGCAAAGCAATTATTTTATGGAAACAATTATTCTACTTATACCATGGTGGCAAATGCTCAAGACAATGTTGAGATGTTTTATTTCAAGGCATTTGTCAGGCTTTGTCTTTAAAACACTAGTGTAGTATTTCGTACAAACTTTACAAAAATGCCTCCATTGCTAATTCCAAAACTTCATTTTAGAGCTAGTAACAGAGGCTTGAGCCACTGATACGCAGAATGCAGTTAGAGAAAGATAATTAATTTCTGAATTTGCATTTACTTCAAGTGCTCTGTGGCAATACTATAATACTATAAACCACACACACAATGAGAGAGATGAAGGTAATTCAAAACAGTCTTTCATAGGCGGAGCGTGTGTAGGGCTTTTTTAAAGTGTTTTTACAATATTACACATTATAACCAATTACACGATTCTGTTGAGCTTAGGAATGCAATGGCTAATCTAAAAATCTAAGTCTAAAAAGAGGAGTTTATGTAAGGATGTTTGTAGTTAATAGATTTTATTTTAGCCTTACTCTGGTGTTGGTTCACCCTCCGCCTATGCAGTCTTGTAATAAATTCACAAGTAAATCTAAATGGAGAGAGACAATCAAAGCATAGACACAAACAATACACCAAACCGAGCGAGCTAACATAGAAATGTCAGTACTAATGATAAGTGCACACTCCTGAACAGAACAACTAATCAATCAAATAACCATGACAAAAATTTTAACAACACTTTTTAAAAGGATGTGTTCATTTTAACACATTTTTGCGTTATGACTATTTTATCACATTTTGTGTCATTCAGTGCTAAATGTGTGTTAAAAAGAAAAAATGCAACAGTGTATCCAACGCATTGGCCCGGTTTCACAGACAGGGCTTAGACCAAGCCAGGATTATGTCTTAGTTCAAATACAACATTAACAATTATAAATGTAGATTTTTTTTAGAAAAAACATTACTGGTGTGCATCTTGAGACAAAACAATTCCAAAGATATACAGGTGCATCTCAGTAAACTAGAATGTTGTGGAAACGTTCATTTATTTCAGTAATTCAACTCAAATTGTGAAACGTCAATGCACACAGACCGAAGTAAGTCTTTGGTTCTTTTAATTCTGATTTGGCTCACATTTAACAAAAACCCACCAATTCACTATCTCAACAAATTAGAATATGTCACGGGTAAGAAGGGAGGTCTGGGTCCAAATGCAGGGGAAGATAATATTTAATGAAAATAATAACAAAACCAACAAAAAGGCCAACACGGCAAACTAAACATAAACTGAAACATAAACTGAACAAAACATGAAACAAGATCTAAGGCCAAGGTCAGGAACACAAAAGTACATGCAAGACAAAAGACAATGCAACCATGAAGCAGGAGTGAAAGGTGAGAGTTTTTAAAGGCCAGATGATCGTGAACAGATGTGAGTGAATCAGTGTTAATGACCAGGGGCGCCGCTAAGGGGGGGAAAGTTAGGACAATTCTAAGGGCCCACGCCATTTAGGGGCCCCCAGATGTCTGCTTTTGTGTGGTAGGGGGGCCCAACCTCATATTTTGTCATAGGGCCCAAAATTGCAAGCGGCGCCCCTGTTAATGACAAAGACAGGTGAATGGAATCAGAAGGTGCAGTGTGAACAGCGACCTCAGGAGGCTGAGGGGGAGACCCACAGCCCCGATCATGACAGAATATGGTGACATGCCAATCAGCTAATCAACTCAAAACACCTGCAAAGGTTTCATGAGCCTTCAAAGTGATCTCTCAGGCTACACAATAATGGGGAAGACTGCTAATCTAACATTTGTCCAGAAGACAATCATTGACACCCTTCACAAGGAGGGTGAGCCACAAATATTCATTGCCAAAGTTTTGGGTGAACTTCACGAGGAATGGACTAATGCTGGGGTCAAGGCATTGTTGTGAACTTTTTCTACGAGACCAGGAGACGTTTTTGGATATCTTGAAGGAGAAGTTTCTCTTTATTGAGATCCTAGCTGTGCATCGCTGCAGTCATCAAAAGTCGTCTGACTAAGACAGATGCATTATAGTTTATATACATTTCCAGAGGGAGGGGTACATAGAGGTGGAGACAATTTAACCAAAGCATGCTAATTCAGTCAGTCTGACAGTATTGCCCACACCTTAACATTATCATAGAGACAATGGCATCATGCAAAGGCATATGTGTTACAGTATTGCCCATACATTCACATTATCATAGAGACAAAGGAATAGCTGTACCTTGAGAACAAAAAGGTTAATGTCTCAGACACCTGGTTTGCCTGATTTGATCTTCTTAGAATGTCATCCTCTGTACCTCTAGAAGCTAAAATAGAATGTACTTCACTTTAGATTTTCCTGTGATGCTATGTCAGAACATAGGATCAGCATTTCTTAAATTTGTAATCCTTCAGTCCCCCCTTTGAGAGTTCTAATAACTCTCACATAATACAAATTTAAACCTCCATAAGTCCATTCTATAGCCAATGTTTATTAACATAAGCCCAATTTTTGCAGTCATGTAACTTGAAAAAGTTACAGGCACATAAAACTTGTTCTGTGTCTTGTCCTAGATTTACTTAGGTTTAATAGTTCTTTCCAGAACCATAACTGTTGACACATATGACAAGGGATGGTAACATGTCGCACAAACTACATGATGTCACAGAAAATCATGTAGCATAAGAGTGGAAGTCTTGAAGTCTATGGCGCCTGAATAGCTGTGAAGTCTGTTTTCTGTAGTCTGTTTCCCACGTAGATTCACTCAGATCACTCTTTGTCCTTATGAAGCTTGTTCATGGATGTCTGAAGTGCTGCTTTACACCAGGGTGTCGTTTATGAAGATGACTTGGCATATACACATACCTGAAACACAAGAAAACAAAGAAACAGTAGACTAGCAGTATTCATGCATAGACAGTTTTAGACTTCTGTTGATCGTATTGTGGTTTTAAGTCTGGTGATCGTATAGTTTGTTACTCAACCTAGTTCTAAGTAATTTGACACCTATGGACCAGTGCGGTGGGGATAAAAACTATTGATGGGGAAAACCTATGAGGAAGTCTTCACCACAGGGTTGGCCCCCGAGGCCTGTTGCACTTCGGTTCTTCCCTGGGCTCCTCACAGGTCTGTGTGTCCTAGTCTGTCCCTTTAGGTTTTGTGCACACGTATAGTGTGAGACTTGAGTTCTTTATGCAGAACCAAAATAGATTTTCAAAACAGTGCATCAGTACATTTCTGTCCTCTAATTAAACATCAGTCCTGGTAGACATCATAACAGAGGATGGGTGACTGAATGGAATATTCTGTAGTATAAAAGTTATGGCTGTGAGTGTATTTAACTAGTGTCCCCAAGTTTGGGGGAAGTGATAGTCAACTTCCCTTTGTTCTGTTTACAAAGAGTCTTTCATCTTTGTTGTAGATTACTGGGGTTATTAAGAACTCACAGCCTTAACAGTTAGCACCTCAGCAAGCTGCCCCATGAGTTTGGTGTAGTGGGAAGGTTCTGTTTTAGCATTGCTAGCAGACTGTGTAAAAGCTGGTTTACATTGTTCATTTCTCTTACGTATTTTTTGTTTTTTCTACATTCTTTTATCCTGTGTCCAGGTTTACCACAGTAATGACAACTGCCGTCCCTCTTAGGACATTTACATTTCTGTTGGTTGTCTGTGTTGACCTTAAAGGATGCTGCTGCAATCTTTACTCTGGCTTTAACATCAGAGTTTCTTTCCCAAGTAGCTATCCTGTCCAAGTTGCTTTGCTGGGTTCTATTTGACCAAGTGAGGTCTAAGAAAGGCAGTGCATTTCTATATTCTGTTAAAAGACCATCAAACCATGTTCGAGCTAGTGGTCCTTTATCATCCAGTACCTTCTCTGGAGTGTCAACTATTCCACTGTATGCTGCAGCTGACTGACAAAACCTTTCAGTGTACTCACTTACAGTTTCATCCTTCTTCTGCACTCAGTTAGTGATTCTGGACCAGCCTGTTTTGGGTTCTATGATATTGTTTAGAATTTTCAAAACACCTTCTCTCAAATCGCCTTTACTGACATGTTGTAGTTCAGAAGTAACAGCAGACTCAAAACTGTTGAATTCAGATTCAGTTAGAATTTGTGACATCAGCTGTGTGACTTCTGCTAACGACATGTCATAGAAAAGCATTTTTCTGTTCAGTGTTCTTCTAAATTCAGAAAAAAATTGCGCGTGCTGAAGGTAAGCTCTGGGATAGTCTCTTTATATCTTTAGGTCTTAGTGCTTTGGCAAACGTTTGTACTGGGACAACAGAAGAGTTGGGAGGAACACTTTCAATTCCCTCAATTCCCTGAGATCTTCTCCTAGCGCCACATACTTTCACTGAATTTACTGCATCTTTCTCCATCGTTATGGTACTGCCATTGTCCTCTTGTCTACATGAAGACTGTAAGTCAGGATAGCTTTCATCTGACTGTTGGTCTTTTGAATCACAATCACAATCTAGTGTGCAGCTGTTGGTTTTGTTCTTTCAACTTAGCGATACACTGAGCCTGTTCTTGTGCTAAGGATAAAGTCAATTCTCTGTGGCAGCAGATAATGCCTTTTAGGTTTTTCTTTCGGATACATGCCCCGAGTACCTTTTTGCATTCTTCAATTGACCAAACTTTATCTGGATCAATGCCAAATTTCTTTGTCAAATCCAATCTTACTGACTCAGTCACTATTGAGTCCATGTGATCTCCTAACAATGATTTAAACTCATCGTCTGTCCATAAAGTGTCGTGATCTGGGCTGTGGGGTTTCCCTCAGCCACCTGAGGTCGCTGTTTCCCCTTCCCTTGCACTGCACTTCCCTGATTAGAATCACCTGTCTAGATGTCATTGTCACTCATTACACTCACACCTGTTCACGATTACCGGACTATAAAGTTGCGCTTCACCCACTATCCATCCTGTCTGTTTTGCTTTATGTTCTGTCGTGTCAAATCTGTGTTTCCTGAACCCTGGCTCAAGATCGTGTTCCCTGTTCTGTTTATTTGGTGTTTCAGTTTATTACGTTTTGTGCCGTGTTGGCCTTTTTGTTGTAGTTTGTTTATTTCTGTTAATAAATCACATCTCTTACCTGCACTTGGACCCAGACGTCATCTCTCTACGTTAACGTGACATAAAGGGGTAGCTGTTCCACCTTTCACTGTTGTTGGAATCAGCCTAGCATACCTTCTCAACATTTTGTAATGTCTTTCTGACACAACAGGACACTAAAACTTCTCTGATCAACAGAGGGTACGCTTGTTAACACAGAACTGTTGTTAACCTTCCCCGAATTAACAGAGGACCACACAAACTACTAGAACTTTGTGCTAATCTTCTCTGCCAAAACAGAGGATAACAAATTTTAGCACTTTAATGCTAAAGATAACCAATTCTTCCCTGCCGAAACAGAGGGTAACAAAATATTAACACGTAAAGTTAATCTTCCCTGCCTGAACAGAGGATAACTTTCATCTCTTAAAAGAACATTTTTAGAGGATAACTTAGTTAACCAAACTGTAATAGCTGTAGTTAACATTCCCTGAATAAACAGAGGATAACTAGTCTGTTAACCAAACCCTGCAGCTGTTTGTTAACACTTCTCTGGCGGCGCAGAGGATAACCACATGTACTGGTCTGTAGTGGTTCTTTGGATAGAGTTCCACTCACCAAATCGTTGTTGAGCTGAAAAAAAGGTTCTGGAATTCAGTCTGGAAAGATGTCTGGCAAGAAGCTCTATCCGGGTCACGGCACCAAAAACTGTTGTGAACTTTTTCTTCGAGACCAGGAGACGTTTTTGGATATCTTGAAGCAGAAGTTTCTCTTTATTGAGATCCTAGCTGTGCGTCGCTGCAGTCATCAAAAGTCGTCTGACTAAGTCAGATACATTAGTTTATATACATTTCCAGAGGGAGGGGTACATAGAGGTGGAGACAATTTAAACAAAGCATGCTAATTCAGTCAGTCTGACAGTATTGGCCACACCTTCACATTATCATAGAGACAATGGCATCATTCAAAGGCATATGTGCTAATCCAGTCAGTCTGACAGTATTGCCCTCACCTTCACATTCAAAGGCATATGTGCTACAGTATTGCCCATACATTCACATTATCATAGAGACAAGGGAATAGCTGTACCTTGAGAACAAAAGGTTAATGTCTCAGACACCTGGTTTGCCTGATTTGATCTTCTTAGAATGTCATCCTCTGTACCTCTAGAAGCTAAAATAGAATGTACTTCACTTTAGATTTTCCTGTGATGCTTTGTCAGAACATAGGATCAGCATTTTTTAAATTTGTAATCCTTCAGCATCAAGGGCCACCAAAAGCACCAAAAGTTGGTTAAATGACCATAGTGTTGGTGTGCTTGACTGGCCAGCAAACTCACCATAACTGAACCCCATAGAGAATATGTTGTGTATTGTCAAGAGGATTTGGTTTTATGAAGTATTCTAATTTGCTGAGATAGTGAATTGGTGGGTTTTTGTTAAAGGGGTCATCCGGTGCCACATGCACTTTTACAAGCTGTTTGAACTGAAATGTGTGTTGGGAGTGTGTGTACCCAACCACCCTAGAATGAAAAAAAGATCCGCCCAGTAGTTTTCTTTTAATTTAGTAAAATAAATTAATAAATTAATAAATTACGTTGTGGCATAATGACCGAGAGAGGCCGCTCCTGCGATAGTTGATAGACAGCAGTGTTTTAGCATAGACCCGCCCCGAGTTAAGTAAACTGACAGCACTGAGGGAATGTGACCGCTGATCTGTCTAAATGGGTTAATGTTTACATGAATCATTTCTCACCATACTGCTTTATAAACGAGGGTCAGTGTAAAGCTTAGCTTTGTAACGCTATATCAGGGCTATTCAATTGGCGGCCCGCCAATCATCTTCGTCCGGCCCGAGGGAGCAGCCGGTGGCTTGAATGGTTTTTGCACTAATTAGTTTGTCCACTAGGCGGGCCAGCCAAAAAAGAAAAGCAAGAGAGCCAAGAACAACAACAATCTACCGGAGATCGCAACATCAATAGACGGCAGATTTGACAAACGCTTGTAGGGCTCCAGACTGCGACCAAATGGTCGCATTTTTTCTGCCGGTGCGACTAAATTTTGTGAGCGGTCGCAATCGCGCGACCACCGCGTTATTCAACTCATAAGTGCTTCTATTTCTGTTTCATATGAGAAACATTAAACGGCAAACGAAGCGAAAGAGAAACCAAAGCGCGCCAAGTTTGAGCTGCGCAGCGCGGACCGTTTATCAGCTCGGACCGCAACGCAAACACACTTGTCCAAGCTCAGAACAGCCTCAGGAACCAAAGTTGATTTCGGCGACACTGTTACTGCACAGTGCTGCGAGATCCAGTGAAAAGTGTTTGAATTCGCCCAGAATGAATTAAGATTGCTGAAAGATCAGTGAGAATCATTCAAATTCTGCTCAGAATTCTGTTATTAACAGCGCTGATGTAGGCTATGTCAGACAACCAGAAGTCACACCAACTTAAGCAAAGTCGAATGTTATTACAGTATTCATTTCAGGGTTTGTACAACCTTTTGAGAGAGAAATTCAAGCACTTTCCAATGACTTTCAAGCATTTGGCACAACCATTTTAAGCACTTTAAAGCTCTTATGATCCAATTTGGATGTTATCTTGATGGCCAAAATATACTTTGTGGTAAACAAACACTTATGTAAAATTAAAAACATAAAATAACGATTATAACCAGTATATGGCAATAATAATCTGTATATTTTATGCATATAAAATTTATAGTTTATGTGAAGATTGTTTTAAAATCACCTAAATTAAAAGCTGTTATATATTTCAGAGTCTATTAAATGTTGGGCTTTCAATTCTACTGTAATGTTGAATGGACATAATTAATATGTAAAACTGTGAGAAAATTCATTTAATAGAGACACCAGTAGCAATATTGATATCAATACTTCATTAATAATAGGCTACTTGGTAAAAAGATGCTATTAAACACATGTTTAAAAATACTTTGTTGTTTCTACCTTAATTTGGAGGTTCATTGTGAAATTATGACAGTATAAATATATAAATAAGCGATTATTCATGATTAATTACAAAAAAAAAAATTTAATTGATTGACAGACAGCACCTTAACCTTTTATAGATGTTGGTGTTGGTAATATTAGTTCATTTTAGTGATACATTTTAATGTAATTGTATAGGCCCCCTAGAAAAAGATCGGGACGGCCCCCATCCCCTTGGCCCGCTTCAAATTTCCAGTTCGATAATCCGGCCCTCAAATGGATCTAATTGAATAGCCCTGCGCTAGATGGTTTTAAACGGTGTATGTTAATGATGATGTAACTTTAACGCAATACCTGCAAAAGTGTTTACAGCCCGCAACTGCACATGAGTAAAGACTATTTCAATATAAGGACGGGGTAAGTTATGTTAACCGATCACTTGCTCTTGTTCAATCAGCTATACCTCAGTAAACACATCACGTTCCGGACTTTACCACAGTAAACACACCGCGTTCAGATCTGTACCACAGTAAACACAGTAAACACACCGCGTTCAGCTCTGTAACACAGTAAACACATCATGTTAGTCTCCACAGTAAACACACCGCGTTCGTCTGCACAGTAAACACAGTAAACACAGTAAACCCACCACGTTCAGCTCTGTAACACAGTAAACACATCATGTTAAGTATCCACAGTAAACACAGTCAACACAATGCGTTCGTCTCTCTCAGTACTCTACTCTGCCAGTACAAGATAAATCAAAGCGACATTAAGTTCACTAACCATTCAGACAGCTCCAGTATAAGCCGTAATTGCCGAACTTCTTTGCGGGTGTCATCTTGTTTCGGTTCCAACTCCGGTTTTTAAATTAAATTTTAAATGGATGGGGTTGTACAGTGTCTTCGAAGCCCCCCAAGTGCCATTTCCCCCCAAACTATACAACTATAACCCCAACTGTTGTCTAGGCAACACCCGTGTGCTATATAATGACACGCCCCACAGAACTGAGGGGCGGAGTGAGCAGAGGTTCATTTCATTTAAAGGGCCAGGTACTGATATCGCTTGCTGAGAACAGAGGCATTTTTTACCAGGTAAAATGAGTGTTTTTTACACTACCACAGAGAATTTTTAATAAAGTATATTACAAACTTTTCCTTTGGACCCTAAAGCATCATATTAACTTATGGAAAATGGGCATCGGATGACCCCTTTAAAAAAAACTTGGATCATTCCACTGTCAGTATCATGTCTGTGTTCTGTCATGTTTTCCTAGTGTCTTTTCCCCTATGTTTCTAGCTTATATGGTTTAGTCCTTGTCTCCCCCTTTTGGTTATGTTTAGTTAGTTCAGTCATGCCCATATTTGTATTTCCCCCTTGTTATCTTGTTATCTTGTTTGTGACCACGCCCCCGTTTCAGGATATTTAAGAGTCTGTGTGTGCACTTCCCATTTGTCCGTCAATTATTCTGTTACCTCTGTTTGTTTGTGTTCATGTGCTCATCTTATACTCCCGGTTTTTGTTTGTTTGTATTAGTTACAGTGTTTTATTTAATAAACCATTTACGTTTTCATTTACTCCGGTTCTCCTCATCATTCTCCACTCCTCAACCCCGCCTGGATCGTGACAGATTGACGGACCGAATACAACATGACTCGGGCTGAGGACCTCCTCTGGAACATACAACAAGGTGAGCGTTCGCTGGAGGAGTATGTGGAGGAGTTTTTGAGCATTTACCATCTGGTGGGATGGAGTGACAAGATGGTGAATGCATGTTTCCAGATGGGACTAAAAGATGATAGGTTGTTTAATTTGATTACTCCTGGTGATTGCTACCGTCCTGTAGCAGATTTCCTAAATGTTGTTCTCGATTTGTGTAATTCCTCGTTCCAAGTCATGGTGGAGGATGGTAATCCTCCTCCCATCTGGAAACATGCAACAGTCACCCCATCTCACCAAAAGCCATAACCCTCCGCATATCACTCCAGCGACCTCACTCCCCCCTTGCCTCACACGTGTCCCCAAGTTCTCCTAAGCCCCACGATGGTCCTCAGCCCAGTACCTCAGACCGCCACGCCAGCTCCCAAAATGGCCGCCACGCCAGCTCACAAGATGGCTGCCATACCGGAATCTGCACGCAAGAAGGCTACCACGCAGGAGTCCGCACGCAAAATGGCTGCCACGCACGAGTCGGCAAGCAAGATCATAGATATATATACATAGATACCGCATTGGACCGCTCCAAGCACGTAGATGCGTCCGCCATTTTGGAACGGTCCACTTGACGTCATTCACCATACTGTAGGTTCGCAGACCAACGGCTGTGCAGGACTGTGGATTTTCGAATTTTCAGTGATTACTATGAGATCTATGGGTGAATGACGTCAAGTAGACCGCAGTGAAATGGCTGATGGCGTACGTATAACGGCCCATAGAAACAGTCGCTAATGAGGCATCTATGTATATATATCTATGAGCAAGATGGCCGCCACGCCAGTTCACAAGATGGCTGCCGCGCCAGATTCTGCAAACAAGATGGCTGCCACGTCGGATTCTGCAAGCAAGATGGCCGCCGTTGCTGAGTTCCCGGCCAAAATGGTAACCAAGCCTGAGTCCCCGGCCAAGATGGCCGCCGTTCCTGAATCCTCGGCCAAGATGGCCGCCAAGCCTGAGTTCCCGGTCAAGATGGCCGCCGTTCCTGAGTTCCCGGCCAAGAAGGCCACCAAGCCTGAGTTCCCGGTCAAGATGGCCGCCGTTCCTGAGTCCTCGGCCAAGATGGCAGCCAAGCCTGAGTTCCCGGCCAAGATGGCAGCCAAGCCTGAGTTCCCGGCCAAGATGGCCGTCGTTCCTGAAGCCTCGGCCAAGATGGCTGCCAAGCCTGAGTTCCCGGTCAAGATGGCTGCCGTTCCTGAGTTCACGGCCAAGATAACCACCGTTCCTGAACCCTCGGCCAAAATGACCGCCCAACCTGAAATCCCGGCCAAGATGGCCACCAAGCCTGAGTCTGCACCCAAGATGGCTACCGCCAAGTCAGAGTCTTCGCTGGTTCCGCCCAGCCTTCCTGAGTCTCCTCTGGTTCCGCCCAGTCTCCCAGAGTCTTCGCTGGTTCCGCCCAGCCCTCCAGTGACTGCGCCGCCAGAGCGCCCTCCAGTGACTGCGCCGCCAGAGCGCCCTCTAGTGACTGCGCCGCCAGAGCGCCCTCCAGTGACTGCGCCGCGAGAGCGCCCTCCAGTGACTGCGCCGCCAGAGCACCCTCTAGTGACTGCGCCACCAGAGCGTCCTTCAGTGACCGCTCGCCCAGAGCCTGCTCTGCCAGAGTCTCCGCTGGGGTCGTACAGTCCTCCAGAGCCCGCTCCACAAGAGCGCCGTCCAAAGCCTGCTCCACAAGAGCGCCGTCCAGAGCCCGCTCCTCAAGTGCGCCCTCCAGAGCCGACGCTATCTCCTGCGCGGCCTCCAGAGCTCTCTCATGCGCGCCCTCCAGAGCCGGAGCTGTCTCCAGCACGCCCTCCTGAGCCGGAGCTCTCTCCTGCGCGCCCTTCCGTGCTCTCCTGTGTGGACTATACCCTAGGTTCCCCCAAGAAAATTTTTTGGGGGGGGGCTACTCCCCTGATCGGTCATGGCCACCTGGACTGTTTACCCGGCCATGGCCACCTGGACTGTTTACCCGGCCATGGCCACCTGGACTGTTTACCCGGCCATGGCAACCTGGACTGTTTACCCGGCCATGGCCACCTGGACTGTTTACTCGGCCATGGCTTCCTGAGCCACCAGATCCACCATGGCCTCCTGAACTATTGTCCCGGCCATGGTTTCCTGAACCCCCAGATCCGCCATGGTCTCCTGGACTGTTTTCTTGGCCATGGCTCCCTGAGCCTCCTGCCCCGCCATGGCCACCTGAGATCCCTGATCCGCCCTGGAGACCACCTCTGTATCCCGTGTCCTCTTAGTGGTCTCCAGGGCGCCCACCCTCCCTCCCCTTTGGATGTTTTTAGGCGCGGGACGCGCCTTCGGGGGAGGGGGGGGGTAATGTCAGTATCATGTCTGTGTTCTGTCATGTTTTCCTAGTGTCTTTTCCCCTATGTTTCTAGCTTATATGGTTTAGTCCTTGTCTCCCCCTTTTGGTTATGTTTAGTTAGTTCAGTCATGCCCATATTTGTATTTCCCCCTTGTTATCTTGTTATCTTGTTTGTGACCACGCCCCCGTTTCAGGATATTTAAGAGTCTGTGTGTGCACTTCCCATTTGTCCGTCAATTATTCTGTTACCTCTGTTTGCTTGTGTTCATGTGCTCATCTTATACTCCCGGTTTTTGTTTGTTTGTATTACTTACAGTGTTTTATTTAATAAACCATTTACGTTTTCATTTACTCCGGTTCTCCTCATCATTCTCCACTCCTCAACCCCGCCTGGATCGTGACATCCACAAGCTGTTATTCTTCTCAAGAGCAAGTTTCCTCGCGCTTGTTGCCCTGCTCCAACACAGCTGTCTGTAATTATCAAGTGCTACCTAAGAGATTAATTAGTTGGTTCAGGTGTGTTTGATCAGGGTTGGAGCTGAACTTTGTAGGATGGTAGATCTCCAGGAACAGGGTTGGGCATCCCTTCTCTAAGGGGTGGATCACTTTACCAAACCAAGCATTTCACTGATTAATTTTTAATAACGCTCCAGATTTTTTTTAATTATTATTATATTATATTTTTGCTTTAATGATGAGGGCTATATTGTGTACATGCAGGTTATAATGTGTGCATTTATGCTTTAATTTCAAAATAGAAAGCTCTTGCACTATTAGTGTATTCCAAGAATTCCCAATGGCCTGGCAGTCAATTTGGCCCGCTGCCCTACGTTTCTTTTTTTAATGTTGTTGATGTTGTTGCCTGCTGAATGTACTAAAGCAGCGGTTCCCAATTCCAGTCCTCGAGACCCACCGCTCTGCACATTTTGTGTGTTTCACGCATCGCTTACGACGTTTGTTCTATTCCAACGTTACTGCCCTTTGAAGTGGACATCACAGGATATTCCGCCAGTATTCATTAGTTCAAAGCGAGCGTATGTGTTCCATTTGAAGGTCATTAAAGCGTGCGAGACGTAAATTTAAAATGCATTTATTTACAGATGCACTTCTCTAGTAAGTTTCATCTGTGTGTGAAGACGCTACATGCGGTGGCGTAGCGCAAATATGTGACCCTGGACCACAAAACCAGTCTTAAGTCGCTGGGGTATATTTGTAGCAATAGCCAAAAATACATTGTATGGGTCAAATTTATTGATTTTTCTTTTATGCCAAAAATCATTAGGGAATTAAGTAAAGATCATGTTCCATGAAGATTTTTTGTAAAATTCCTACTATAAATATATCAAAATGTAATTTTTGATTTGTAATATGCATTGCCAAGAACTTAATTTGGAGAACTTTAAAGGTGATTTTCTCAGTATTTTGATTTTTTTTGTGCCCTCAGATTCCAGATTTTCAAATAGATGTATCTCGGCCAAATATTGTCCTGTCCTAACAAACCATATATCAATAGAAAGCTTATTTATTGAGCTTTCATATGATGTATACATCTCAGTTTTGACAAATTTAACCTTATGACTGGTTTTGTGGTCCAGGGTCACATATGTGAATGAATGTTTCGAAGTATAGTAAACAGATTTCCCCCGCTCAGGGAGCAGGGAGCAATGAACACTTTGCAGGGTACATGGTTGTATACGAAATCGCCCCCTATACCCTCATTCACTATTCCCTATATTAGTCCACTCATACAGTCCACTTGAAGGAGTGAATGAAAACGAGTGAGTGAATTTGGACACTAAGTGCACCAGTGCTTTTGCATAGTATGCTTGCTGTTTAACAATCATTTAAAACGGACAGTTCCAGTAGTAAGATTAAAGCATTTGTCTTTAACTATGTCACGGAAATTACGTATAAACCCTAGTTATCCACCCACATTATCGTGCGACTCTCCATGTGCTTTAAAGATAGCGAGTGTAGTGGTACAGGCCAGGTACACAGAGCGACAGAGAGAAGCGGGAAAAGAGAAACGGCATTAAATGCGAGGACATTGGGAGAAAGTGAAAAAATGAGTGAAAAAACGAAAAAGCAGCAGCATCTGGCTGCATTTCAATGATGTTGGAGACTGCAAAGCTGAGTGCAGACACCTGGTTAAGGTAATGGTAGGAAGACTTTGCATTGTTGCAGCACCGGTGCCCTCAGAGAGAGTCTTCTCAAAAACAGGACAAATAATTACAGAGAGGAGAAATCGCATCAGCCCATCCAAGCTGAGGCATCTCATATTTCTCAATGCCAACCTGCACTAAAGACAAAAGTGTTTTGTTATATATGTTTATTATATATGTTAAGACTTTTCCCTTTATTTAGGTTATGCTGTGGTTGAGTTCAATTAAAGTTTTATTAAAATGTTAAATAATAGCAACTGTATTTTAACTGAAGGAATTGCGTACCAATACACAAAACATTCACAATTGATAAATTGGGCTAAAATAGAAGGCCCAGAGTGATACTAAATAAAGAGCCATTTGGGATCCGTAAGAGCCGGCTCTTTTAAGGGAGCCCAGCCGAAAGAGCCGAATCTTTGAAAAGAGCCGAACTTCCCATCACTAATTTTAACCTGCGTTATTAAAAAACCGCTATTAAAATGGGACCTTTAAATTTGGAGGTGTCACGACGCATATAGGAAAACACAACATGACGTAGAAGTACATATAAAGTCTTTAATAAATCCTCAGGCAGGGTAACAAATAGACAGGAATGGCTGAAGAACACATGCACACAGAAGGTAACATTGAAGCCGGACAAGGAAATCAAACAAACTTATAAAGGGGAGATAATTACAACAACAGGTGGAGGGAATCACACTAATGAGCAGGAAGACCAAATATGGGCATAGGGGAAACCAAACAGACAGTCCAACGGGGAGGGGGAAATACTGGAAAAAAAACAAGTCAAACAGTCCAAGGATGTGACATTACACCCCCTTCCTGGTAGGACTCCCGGAAGGGTTCCAGGGTTGATCAGATGGATGGAGGAGCCAAGGAGGAAACAGAACAGTCCAGGGAGGTGATGATGGAGGGAGGAGCCAAGGAGGAGACAGGAGGGATCTGGAGCAGGAGGAGCCAGGTAAGACCCAGACCACAGCCATGATGGTGACCCACGGTGGAGCCAACGGAGGGAGGAGCCATGGTGAAGGAAGGGCTGACGACTCCAGGGGGACAACCGACGGAGGCAGAGCAGGTGGCGGTAGAGCCCAAGGCGGTGACAGAGAGCAGATGATCCTGGGCGACACCGAGGATCCGGAGGGCCAAGGCGGAGCCCAAGGCTCTTGCGACCGAGGCGGAGATCTGGAGGTCCACAGAGGAGCCAGTGCGACAGAGGACCAAGGTGGAGCCAGAGGGAGGGAGGAGCCCAACTGAGCTGGTGGGACGGAGCGACAAGGCGCAGCCGAAGGAGTGGAGTCCTGAGGCAAAGGTGGGACGACGACCAACCAAGGCGGAGCTGGAGGGACGATGGAGCCCGGTGGAGCTGGTGGACCGACGGGTGAAGGTGGAGACAAGGAGTCCAGGACTCTGAGGCTGGAGGCGAAGACGAGGGATCCTCCAGCCATGAAGCCGATGTAGACTGTAGACTGGCAGACCCGCGGCAAACAGATTGTGGGCTGAGGGTGAGCTGAGGGGCTGACAGGAAATGGCGATGGCAGAGCTAAAGCAGCAGGGCTGCTAGACCCCTCCTAAACTGAGGAAGGGTGGGTGGGAAATCCACGCAGGCAGACAGTTCAGGGTACACAGGATGTTCAGTGTCTATATCCTCAGTGAAATCAATTAAGTCTTGTTCCGACACTAGCTGTCCCAGGTCTAGTTTTAGTTCACCCTTAGAGGCAGTGCAGTGGGCGGTGCTGTCCTCAGCACTCTCACGCCCCACTAAAATCTCCGCCGTCGCGGGCACAGTGGCCAGCTCTTGCTCTTGGTCGGATGGGCTTGGTTCTGGCTCCACGGCGATCATCCACGCCGTTGTTCCTATAGGCGATGGCTCTGTCGCTATGGGCTCAGGCTCTCCGTCCACGGAAGTTTTCCTAATGCAAAAACATGTTCAGTTAAAAGATTTTTCTAAGATATATTCTGACACATATGTACCTGTCACATGTTGATGAAAAAGTGACAGATAAAAGAAAATCGGCGAATAAAGTAAACACACACATGAAAGACAGAGAGATGTCAGGAAAAAATGAAGAGACTAAAAAGGAAGAGATAAGGCCGTTCAAGAGATAACCTTTAATTATTTTGTGCGGCCCAGCCTAAGGATTTAAACTTTTTTTATGTGACAATGATGGCCATACAAAAAATATTGTTGTCTGTGGTTTTCAATTGTAATTTGTATGGGATGGCCTGGATGAGTGTGAGAATTCCTGGCCTGAAATTTTGCCCCAGTTTGCCCCTGATGGCATACTGCGCTGTCTCAAGTCAGAAAAAAACAATCTATCCACTATGCACTGCTTTAAGTCAGAGGTTGATCGGTCTGTACAGCGCCAAACCAAACACATCTAGAAACACATCTAGAAAAGTCTGTCAGGGTGGAACCCTAACACTTACAACAATGCATATCATTTGTAGCTGCTTCAAATCTTTGACACCCACAGCTACACAACCATCATATAAAATGAGCAGTTAGAGAGAAAATATATTTCATTTTCATCTGCTCAACTGTGAATTCAGTGGTAAGAAACTATAAAAAAAGTAATCAAGTAAATCACATGATTCTAAAGAAATCATTATTGCTTTACAGTACATACTTGTATTTTAAACGTTTGTTATCTGTTTAAAAATTATATTGTTAATATAATCAATTTTATAAAGAAGTTCTGGCGTCAATTTTGACCTTAACAGAATTATTTTTCTCTCACTACAGATCATGGGGCAGATGCACAATTATCTTGTTGTTTTTTGGGCATTGCTTCTCATGACCATTACTGGAGAGGATGACATAGGCACATCAAAACAGTGTAAGGATGCTCCCTTTGTTCCAGGACACAATCTTGCTGGAGAAGGATTTGATGTTGTGACCATGGAGCGAAAAGGTTCTTATGTGATCAACACAAAAAAATGGGATTTAGGAAACGGCACTTGTAAACTATGTAAAAACAAGTACATGAATGGAATAAAACAGAAACTACCAGCAGCAGTTGTAGACTGGAGGTCATTGCCAAAGTGTTCAATGAAAGTCTCCGGTCAGATCTTTGAATCAAGTGAAGCACTGGTTAATGATTCATCATCATCACTCTCGGCTGACTGGAAAATTGGTTTAGATATAAAGGCTGATGGATCTGCAGTTGGAGGCACTCATTCCAGGGAAGCAAATTTTGCAATGAGAAAATCAAAAACAGACAAATACAGTTTTACCAAACATGAAGTTGCATGCAGTTTTTACAGGTTGTTTTTCCACACTCATACTGTTAAAAAGACAATAACTATGAAATTAAAACTTTAATTGCAAATTGTTAAATTGTTCCTTCTTTTTCCCACTAAATTTAAATGTGTTTACTGTTTTTAACAGATATCGTGTAGCTGCAAAGCCTCCTCTTCAAGCAGAGTTTCTTGAAGCAATCAAATCACTCCCTGCATCCTACGATCGAGACGCCTACCGTAACCTGATCACCACGTATGGGACTCACTATATCACAAGTGTTAAGTTAGGAGGGCAAATGAAAGCCATAACAGCCATCAAAAGCTGTCAGGCAACAATGAGTGGACTTACAGACACAGCGGTAAAAGACTGTTTGGATGTAGAAGCCTCTGGTACATACAAAGCAGCAACTTCACATTTTTGTCAAGAACTGAAGAAGAAGAAGAGCATAAATCAAAAGTTCAGCTCCATGTTTAATGATCGTCAAATGGAAATTATCGGAGGAAACGTAAATGGAGAAGATCTACTTTTTTCTCATTCATCACATCCAAATGCCCTTCAAAAATGGATTGAGTCTTTAAAGAGTCTCCCTGGAGTTGTGCATTACTCTCTGAAACCCCTCCATGTCTTACTGAGTACTAAACACCCTGCAAGGAAAGGATTGAAGAAAGCTGTTGAAGAATACATCATTCAAAATGCTCTCATGAAGGTTTGTTCTGAGCCTTGCAAGATTGGTAGAAAGTGCAGCGCAAGAGACCGATGTGCTTGTGTTTGTGAAAGTAGTCGAATTATAAAGTCTAACTGCTGTCCATCTGAAAAAGGACTCGCCACCCTGAAAGTCTACAATCTCAGAGCCAGAGGTCTGTATGGAGATACATTTACAAAAACAGATGGCTGTGTCTTAGTTACATATGGCAGAAGATCCATGCGCACTGCGATCATTGCTAATAATGACAATCCAAGTTGGGCAGAAACATTTAATTTTGGTCCTGTTAATATCCAGTTGTCCACACAAATAACTTTTGAAGTATATGATGAAGACAGGTACTGGAACAGCGATTTCCTTGGTTCATGCACTTTTCGTCTTAGAAGTGGGGTTGTGACTGATGCTTGTGCTTTTAAATATGGCACCTTCTTTTTTACTTATGAAGTGAAATGTGCTCCCAGTCTGCAGGGCCCACAGTGTAATAAATACAAACCTTCTCCAATGGCTGCCCCTCTGGCTGATATTTTCAGCTCAAGAAATGGTGTTCTGGTTAAAGACCTGCCGAGGCTTGAATTAGCATTCAATAACTCAGATAAGTTTAATTTCAACAGTACTGTTGGAAAGCTGACTATTCTGTGACCTGCAATATGAACCCATCCTTTATGCGTGGAAAAATAGCCCTAATATAGCCTTAAAAGCACTTCCATCTGCTAAAAAAAACCTGCAACCTTTGCTTACTTATATTCCTACATTTTTGCATTAATAAAGCATTCATAAAGACATATCTATGTGTGTTTGTGTTTATTTTATTTTTTATTTTTATTGGAAAATAATGCAGATGTGAGTTGAAAAGCCACAATGCAAAGTAATAATTTTATGGAAACAATTATTCTACTTACTGTATACCATGGTTTCAAATGCTCAAGACAATGTTGAGATGTTTTATTTCAAAGCATTTGTCAGGCTTTGTCTTTAAAACACTAGTGTATGACTAATTTCTTACAAATCTTACAAAAATGCCTCCATTGCTAATTCCAAAACTTCATTTTAGAGCTAGTATCAGAGGCTTGAGCTGAGCCACTGTTACACAGAATAATTATAATTTCTGAATTTACATTTACTTCAAGTGCTCTGGCAATACTATAATACTGTAAACCACACACACAATGAGAGAGACGAAGGTAATCCAAAACAGTCTTTCATAGGCAGAGTATCTGTAAGGCTGGGGAAGTGTTTTTTTAAAATGTTTTTACGGTGTTATTCATTATAACCAATCACACGATTCTGTTGAGTTTAGGAATGCAATGGCTAATCAGAGGTGTTCAGATTAGTCATCACTGAAACTCTAAAAGTTTCCCTGACTGACAAGTGAGATTTCACAGTCTAGACAGCTTCAGAGATTATAACAATAGTTCCCTTCCGGGAACTCTACACTGCGTCCTGAAACGCTGTGGGGAACGCCATTGGCGGGCCGCACTCTGAGTCATGTCCAACGTCCAATGAGAAACGGGAGTGACGTCACAGGCGCGGTGACGTCATCGACCAGGAAGTATAAAAGCACGTGCGTTTGAAGCTGGCGTCAGCTTTTGTCATTCAGCGAGAGCGCTCTGTGTTATTGTCTGTCTGATTCGCATTCTGCTGTTTTTCAGTGCCAATTGCACTACTTTTATTTGAGCAAGAATGCCAGGGGGAAAACGTTCTTTTAAGAACGAACGTTCTTTTAAGAACGAGCGATCTATGGCGGTTCAGCAGCCACATAGACGGTGTGTCCCTCCCTGCCAACGCTTCATTGTTGGTGGGGATACACACGATCTATGTGTAGCCTGCTTAGGAGCGGAGCACGCTAGGTCAGCCCTTGAGGGGGCTGGCTGCCCGCAGTGCGAGCGGATGCCGCTGCGGTTGCTCCGTTCCCGGAAAGCCCTCTTTGAGGAGGGGGCTTTCGCTAGCGTTCCCCGCGGGTCTGGCCCCGCTTCCGTCGAGGCGGAGCGGCAGCTGCACTCGTGGGGTTCGCAGCTAGATCTGCTGGAGGGAGTTGAGACGGGTGATCCCCTATCTCTCTCCTCACCCAGCGGATCGTATGACCTCCTCTTGGATGAGGAAGCCCGCACTGCGGTTCCTTCCCTCCGAGAGGAGGAGTCAACGCTTCTCCTGTCTTCCTCCGAGGAGGTTGACATCGAGAGCGTTGACCTCCCACAACCGCCCCCCCGTTCACCCCAGTATGAGGAGCTGGTGGAGGTGCTGACGAGCGCGGTGGCCAAGCTCAACATCAGCTGGTCACCCGCTCCAGATCCAGAGCCCCAGGCGAGCAGGCTTGATGAGCGCTTCCTGCGGGCTAAATCAGCACCTCCCAAACGGAGCCTTCCCTTTTTCCCCGACCTCCATAAAGAAATCGCGAGGTCGTGGGATAAGCCGTATTCCTCTCGTCTCTACTCCCCCGCCTCAGATTACTACGGTAATGTGGGGGGGATGGAGGGATACGGCTACAGGGCGATGCCTCAGGTCGAGCAGACACTAGCGAGCTATCTGTCTCCCGGCCTGGCATCGTCCCTGAAGGCTCCGTCCTTGCCCACCAAGCCATTAAAAGTAACATCAGGCTTGATGGGCAAGGCTTATGCGGCAGCAGGTCAGGCTGGTGCATGTTTACACACCATGTCTGTGCTCCAGGCGTACCAAGCCGACCTGCTGAAGGAGCTTAGTGATGGCGAGGAGGTGAGCGTGTCAGAGATGCGTAGGACCGCTGATCTGGCGCTTCGGGCCACCAAGGAGACCGCTCGCGCTGTTGGGCGGTCTATGGCAGCCTTGGTGGCCGCGGAGAGGCATCTCTGGCTGACCCTGTCCGACATGAAAGAGAAGGACAGGGTCACGCTCCTGGACGCCCCCCTGCACCCCGCTGGCCTCTTTGGTGACTCTGTTGACACAGTTGTCAACAGGCACCAGGAGGCCCGTAGGCAGGCAGCGGCGTTCCAGCGCTACCTCCCTCGCCGCACTTTCTCCTCTGGGGCTGCTGGACGGGAGCAGCCCCAGCCGCACTCCAGCTCCTCACACAGGGAGACCCAGAAAAGGAGCGTTGCTACCCGTGCCCCTCCGGCGCGGCCTAGAGGGCGGGCTCAGCAACGCTCCAAGCCGGGGTCCTCGAAGACTAGGCCCGACCTGAGGGTCGTCCTACAGTCCAAGAGGGCCGCGGCTAAACGGCCCTGATGGTCGTGGCCCAGGGCCAATGAGGGCAGCCCCTCTCGAAGATTCAGGTGCCTCACCGCCTCTGAGGAGTACGGTGACCACCTCTCTTCGGGGCCCTCAGGAGATTCGTCAGCTAACCCTGCCGGTGTTACAGGGCGCGGCAGTCTCCCGCGAACTTCATTCTCTGGTCCTTCCGCCCGGAAACGTAGCGGAACCAGAGTGTTCGCCACCCCCACGGGGGTCTCGAGAGCGCTCACTTCAGGTGCATCCTGCCAGTTCGCTGCTACAGGTCACCAAGTTAGCTCCTCTAATAAATCCAGAGACCAGTCTCGAGAGGCTGGTTCCCTTAGTAGAATTTCTGGCAGCGTGGAAACTACTGCCAAATATTTCTATATGGGTCCTGCGTACTGTAGAGAAAGGTTATTCCATTCAATTCGGCGCCAGGCCGCCACCTTTCAGCGGGGTATTTCCTACTCTGGTAGGCCCCGAGCAGGCTCTGGTATTGGAACAGGAAGTGAATACTCTCCTGAGGAAGGAGGCCATCGAGGTGGTCCCTCCTCAATGCAGAGAGGCCGGGTTCTACAGCCGGTACTTCATTGTTCCCAAGAAGGATGGGGGCCTGCGGCCCATTTTAGATCTCAGACAGCTAAACCTCTCAGTAAGAAAACTGAAGTTCAAAATGTTGACTGTCAATCAGGTCGTGTCCCAAATCAGGTCCGAGGACTGGTTTGTCACGATAGATCTGAAAGACGCATACTTTCACGTCTCCATCCTTCCTCAACACCGGAAGTTTCTCAGGTTCGCTTTCAGGGGCAAAGCTTACCAATACAGAGTTCTTCCGTTCGGCCTAGCGCTCTCTCCCCGAACTTTTACGAAGTGTGTGGATGCTGCTCTGGCTCCATTGCGACTCCAGGGCATCCGCATACTCAACTACATAGACGACTGGCTCATTCTAACCAGTTCAGAACAGTTAGCGGCTCAACATCGAGATGTTGTTCTTGCTCACATGAAAAAGCTGGGGTTGAGACTCAACGCCAAGAAAAGTGTGCTATCTCCATTACAGAGAACCACTTATCTAGGTGTAATCTGGGATTCGACCACGATGCAGGCACGATTGTCACCTGCTCGGATAGAGTCGATCCTTACTGCAGTAAATGCGGTCAAGCTAGGCCTGCTACTCACTGTCAAACAGTTCCAAGTACTGTTAGGTCTTATGGCAGCTGCATCCAACGTGATACCTCTTGGACTGCTGTACATGAGACCACTGCAGTGGTGGCTCAAAACCAAAGGGTTTTCCCCGAGGGGGAACCCATTCCGCAAGATCAAGGTCACGCGGCGCTGCCTACGTGCCTTAGTCTTGTGGAAGAAGCCCTGGTTCCTACTACAAGGTCCAGTGCTGGGAGCTCCTTGCCGCCGCGTCACGCTAGCGACAGATGCATCCCTCACCGGGTGGGGAGCGGTCATGAGTGGCCGCTCCGCCCAAGGCCTATGGAACGACCAGCATCACTCCTGGCACATAAATTGCCTAGAGATGTTGGCAGTGTTCCTGGCTCTGAAGCATTTCCTTCCAGACCTGAGAAACCGTCACGTGCTGGTCCGCACGGACAACACGGCGGTGGTCTACTATATAAACCACCAGGGAGGTCTGCGTTCACGCCCCTTATACAAGCTGGCGTACCAGATCATCCTGTGGTCACAAGGGAAGCTTCTCTCATTGAGAGCAGTTCACATTCCTGGACGTCTCAATGTGGGAGCAGACGTCCTGTCGAGGCAGGGGCTGAGGCCCGGGGAATGGATGCTTCACCCTCAGGTGGTGAAGCAGATATGGAGAGTCTTTGGTCAAGCCCAAGTGGACCTCTTTGCGACTCAGGAGACATCGCAATGTCCCCTTTGGTACTCTCTAGTTCCTCCAGCTCCTCTCGGACTGGATGCCATGGTACAGACGTGGCCGAGGCTTCGTCTGTATGCTTTTCCCCCGATCGCTCTGCTCCCGGGAGTTCTGGAAAGAGTGCGCCGGTACGGAGTACGGCTGCTGCTAGTAGCCCCGTACTGGCCGGCCCGAGTATGGTTCTCGGATATAATCGCCCTCCTCGACGGCTCTCCGTGGGAGATTCCCGTCAGGAGCGACCTTCTTTCTCAGGCTGGGGGCGCAATACGCCACCCCCACCCAGAGAAATGGAAGTTATGGGTGTGGCCCCTGAGGGGGCACAGCTCATAGAAGCTGGTCTCTCAACCGAGGTTGCTGAGACCATCCTTCAATCCAGAGCTCCCTCTACGAGGAAACTTTATGGCCTAAAGTGGAACCTGTTTGCGTCCTGGTGTCACGAACGCCACTCAAACCCAGTTCACTGCCCAATTGGTACAGTGCTGGAGTTCCTGCAAACTCGTTTGTCCGCTGGGTTAGCTCACTCCACCCTGAAGGTGTACGTGGCGGCTATATCGGCTTACCACGCCCCTCAGGGCGGCCTTTCAGTGGGCAGAAACCCCCTGGTCTCACGTTTCCTCCGCGGTGCACTCAGGCTGAGGCCTCGTGCAAAACCGAGAGTCCCTACATGGGACCTGGCTGTGGTATTGGAAGCGCTGTGTAAGCCTCCCTTCGAGCCTCTGGAGGAGGCCTCCGATCGGATGCTTACCCTAAAAACAGCACTGCTGTTGGCGCTGACATCTCTTAAGAGAGTTGGGGACCTGCAGGCCCTTTCAGTGGCCCCTTCCTATATTGACTTTGCCCCAGGGTTGGCCAAAGCATTCCTCTACCCAAGAGCTGGGTACACACCCAAGGTCCCCTCAGTAACACCACAGCCAATAACGCTGTTAGCGTTTTATCCTCCTCCATTCGTGGAGCACGACCAGAGGAAGTATAACTTAATGTGTCCAGTAAGAGCACTAGACACTTATGTCCACAGAGCTGCCCTGTGGCGTAAATCAGAGCAATTGTTTGTCTGTTACGGCCCCCCTAAGAGGGGGTGCCCGGCTTCTAAGCCTACTATCAGTAAATGGATCGTTGATGCCATCTCTACTGCATACGAGTCCTCTGGTCTCCCAACACCGATGGGAGTCAAGGCTCACTCAACTCGAGGCGTCGCAGCCTCCAAAGCTCTGATGGCAGGTGTCCCAATCAAGGATATCTGCAGTGCGGCGGGTTGGTCCTCACCTCTTACGTTCGTCAGATTCTACGAACTAGACCTCAGAGCCACTCCGGGCTCAGTCATCCTTCAGCCCTAGCACTAAGGCTAGGCCCAAGAGGTCAAAAGGCGCTTTCCTTTGAGTAAGGAAAGGAGTTTTTACCCCTTTTTGGTTCTGGCAAGTTCCCCAGACAAAGGCGTATGACTCCCCTCTACAGCCTCGTGTGCCCGAGGGCCGAGGCTTGTATTCCTCGTGTCTGGTGGTCGATCACAGACAGAGATGAGTTCCAGTGTCCTGGCAGGATCACCAGGCACTCCCTATGTCCCTCTTGTACTGGCTATACGCAGACAACGGACTACCATTTCTCCTCGTGTGCCTGAGGGCCGAGGAGCATCTTCTCCCTCTGCACTGGTCATGTGACAGGCAGCGGTCGAGAACCTTAGCCTCGTGTGCCTGAGGGCCGAGGCCTTTATCCCTCTCGTCTGGTGATGGATCACAGACAGAGATGAATTCCAGTGCCCTGGCAAGGTCACCAGGCACTTCTTGCGTCCCTCTTGTACTGGCTGTAATGCAGACAAAGGACCACTATCTTTCCTCGCGTGCCCAAGGGCCGAGGAATCCTTTTCTCCCCCTGCGCTGGTCTGCTGACAGGCAGCGGTTGAGATCCCTAGCCTCGTGTGCCTGAGGGCCGAGGCCTATTCTATCCCTCGTGTCTGGTGGCTGATCACAGACAGAGATGAATTCCAGTGCCCTGGCAAGGTCACCAGGCACTTCTTGCGTCCCTCTTGTACTGGCTGTAATGCAGACAATGGATCGCCACTTCTCCTCGAGTGCCCGAGGGCCGAGGAGCATTTCTCCCCCTGCACTGGTCGTGTGACAGGCAGCGGTCGAGAACCCTATCCTCGTGTGCCTGAGGGCCGAGGTCTCTTATCCCTCTTGTCTGGTGGTGGATCACAGACAGAGATGAATTCCAGTGCCCTGGCAAGATCACCAGGCACTTCTCGTGTCCCTCTTGTACTGGCTGCAACGCAGACAAAGGACCACATCTCTCCTCGTGTGCCTGAGGGCCGAGGCTCATTATCCCTCTTGTCTGGTGATGGGTCACAGACAGAGGTGGATTACCACTCGCGTCCTGGCAAGATCACCAGGCGGAGTTACTACAGTGTCTCATCAGGTAAGTATTGCTAGACACTGTCCCTTCTCGGTCTTGCGAGACCAGACGAAGGATGACATGACCTCGTGGGCTCGAGGGCCGAGGTCTCTTTCCCTCTGATCTGGTGGGCTCCACAGTCAGAGATGTATTACCACCCATGTCCTGGCAGGATCCCCAGGCTGAGGTTTGTAATGTACTAACGCTGTCTTTTTTCCCCCCTTGTTCTAGCAGACACTAGGCAGGGTGCGGAAATTATGGGGACGTTGATACCTCGTTCCCCACAGCGTTTCAGGACGAAGTGTAGAGTTCCCGGAAGGGAACGTCTCGGGTTACGTATGTAACCCTGGTTCCCTGAGGGAACGAGACACTGCGTCTCGGACCATAATTCCCGCATCCCTGCTGCGCTCGCTTCATGCCTATGAGCTGACGCCAGCTTCAAACGCACGTGCTTTTATACTTCCTGGTCGATGACGTCACCGCGCCTGTGACGTCACTCCCGTTTCTCATTGGACGTTGGACATGACTCAGAGTGCGGCCCGCCAATGGCGTTCCCCACAGCGTTTCAGGACGCAGTGTCTCGTTCCCTCAGGGAACCAGGGTTACATACGTAACCCGAGACGTTCTGTTTTTTTTTTTTTTTTTTTTTTTTTTAAGAGCGCTTAAACTGGCGACAGATAAAAGTTAGTTTTTCGTTCACCTTCTGTATAGAATTTATGTTTATGTAAGGATGTTTGTAGTTAATAGATTTGGCTGCTTTTAGCCTTACCATGGTGAGTTGGTTCACCCTCCGCCTATGCAGTCCAAAGCATAGACACAAACAATACACTAAACGGAGGGAGCTAACATAGGACCTTAAGTACTAATAATAACGAGTGCACACTCCTAAACAGAACAACTAATAAATCAAATAACCATGACAATTTTTTGCAAACATTTTTGCGTTATGACTATTTTTTAACACATTTTGTGTCATTCGGAGCAAAATATGTGTTAAAAAAAAAAATAAAAAAAAAAATGCAACAGTGTGTCCAACGCAATGGCCCGGTTTCACAGACAAGGCTTAGACTAAGCCAGGATTAGGACTTAGTTCAAATACGACATTAAATAGCATTTATAAATGTAGCTTTTTTTTTTTTTTTTTTAGAAAAACACATTACTGGTCTGCATCTTGAGACAAAACAATTCCAAAGGAAAAGTTCATTTATTTCAGTAAATAAATTCAAATTGTGAAACTTGTGTACTAAATAAATTCAATGCACACAGACTAGAGTAGTTTAAGTCTTTGGTTATTTTAATTCTAAAGATTTGGCTCATATTTAACAAAAACCCATCAATTTTCAATAAATTAGAATATGGTCACATGCCAATCAGCTAATCAACTCAAAAGACATGCAAAGGTTTCTTGAGCCTTCAAAGTGATCTCTCAGTTTAGTTCAATAGGCTACACAAACATGAGGGAGACTGCTGATCTGACAGTTGGCCAGAAGACAATCATTGACATCCATTACAAGGAGGGTGAGCCACAAATATTCATTGCCAAAGTAGCTGGCTGTTCACAGAGTGCTTTATCCAAGCATGTTAACGGAAGGTTGAGTGGAAGGAAAAAGTGTGGATGAAAAGATGCACAACCAACCAAGAGAACCGCACCCTTAAGAGGCTTGTCAAGCAAAATCTAATGCTAATATATAATATATAAATACTAATGCTGGGGTCAAGGCATCAAGAGCCACCACACACAGACGTGTCAAGGAATTTGGCTACAGTTGTCATATTCCTCGTGTTAAGCCACTCGAGAAAACGTCAGAGGCGTCTTACCTGGGCTAAGGAGAAGAAGAAATGGACTGTTGCCCAGTGGTCCAAAGTCCTCTTTTCAGATGAGAGCAAGTTTTGTATTTCATATGGAAACCAAGGTCCTAGAGTCTGGAGGAAGGGTGGAGAAGCTCATAGCCCAAGTTGCTTGAAATTCAGTGTTAAGCTTCCACAGTCTGTGATGATTTGTGGTGCAATGTCATCTGCTGGTGTTGGTCCACTGTGTTTTTTGAAAACCAAAGTCACTGCACCCGTTTACCAAGAAATTTTAGAGCACTTCATGCTTCCTTCTTCTGACCAGCTTTTTAAAGATGCTGTTTTCATTTTCCAGCAGCATTTGGCACCTGCCCACACTGCCAAAAGCACCAAAAGTTGGTTAAATGACCATGGTGTTGGTGTGCTTGATTGGCTAGCAAACTCACCAGACTTGAACCCCATAGATAATCTATGGGGTATTGTCAAGAAGAAAATGAGAAACGAGACCAAAAAATGCAGATGAGCTGAAGGCCACTGTCAAAGAAACCTGGGCTTCTATACCACCTCAGCAGTGCCACAGACTGATCACCTCCATGATATTCAGATATTTGTTCATGTTTATCTTAGAACTAGTAGAAAAGAAGAAAAAGATGCAGCTTGAAGTGGACGAATACAGCAATCTCTTGCCACATTAAAGAGAGGAAAAACACATTTATTGTTTGTATTTCGTGATAAAATTGACCGAATTTAAAGGCTACGATTTGTGTTTTACTTATAGTAACAAAACACGCTTACTGCGATTACTGGATGTCTAGTGCGCTACAAATAATGAATCAAATTGAAAATGTTAAATATTATTTCCAAGCATTTACAGTCAATAAAACAGCTTGTGAATAATCATGTAATGTTTATTTATGTATATGTTATTTACCTCAGAAAAGACAACAATAAGGAACATTATTTGAGCCCATATTAGCCTATATTTGTTAATGTTTAAATTGCTATATTTTGATAGTTTACATTTTTTAATTTTGAATTCTGTTTTTAATGTAGCTGATTAATCAATTCTATATGTGAGTTTGCTGTGTTTTTATTGCATACAAGGTCTGTTAAAAACAAAAAATAACACATACTTGACACAAATGTGTAACGATAACACATTGATGTGTTTCACTTTTTTGTTAGCAGGATTAACACATTGGTTGAGTAAAAGGAACACAAAATGTGTTAAAAGGGTATGTTAAGAATCAACACAGTTTGTGATGTTTTCAACAACTTTGTTCAAACTGAGCTGAAGTGCTGTTTATGTGGTTAAAACATCATGTTTCCATTGCTTCTTTATATTTCAAGGTTATCGGCCTCATTCGGGACGGTGACGAGTCTGCCTACAGACAGGAGGTAAAAGAGCTGGCTGTCTGGTGCAGTCACAACAACCTGGAGCTGAACAAGCTCAAAACTGTAGAGATGATAGTGGACTTCAGGAGGAACCCCCCTGCACCTTCCTCACTCACCATCATGGACAGCACTGTGGCTACAGTGGAGACATTGAAGTTCCTGGGATGTTTCATCTCCCAGGACCTGAAGTGGGACACTCACATCAACTCCATTGTAAAAAAGGCCCAACAAAGGTTATACTTCCTTCGCCAGCTGAAGAAGTTCAACCTTCCACAGGAGTTACTGAGACAGTTCTACTTAGCCATCATCAAGTCTGTTCTGTGCACATCGATAACTGTCTGGTTTGGCTCAGCTACAAAATCAGACATCAGAAGATTGCAGAGAACGGTTCGGTCTGCTGAGAGGATTATTGGTGCTCCCCTGCCCACCCTTCAAGAACTGTATACATCCAGAGTCAGGAAAAGAGCTCAGAAAATTACTCTGGACTCCTCACATCCAAGCCATCCTCTCTTTGAACTCTTACCATCCGGCCGGCGCTACAGAGCCCCAAATATCAGGACTACCAGACGAATGAACAGTTTTTTCCCCCAGGCAATCCACCTTATGAACAGTTAAAATGTTCCTCCGATTGTGCAAAAAATGTGTGGAATAATCTGACATCTACTGCTACCACCTCCACCCTAACACATCCCTGCATTCCATCCTATCACCTATAGCACAACTGTACATACATATTTATTTGTCAATTTATTTTTTTACAAATTATTATTATTAATTTCTATTTTTATTTTTGGTCTATTTATGCTTACATATGTGTAATTTTTCTAATTCTCTCATTTTTATTGTCTGTGCGTTGTTGTCTCTGTGTACTGGAAGCTAATAACACTGAAACAAATTCCTTGTATGCGTAAGCATACTTGGCAATAAAGCTCTTTATGATTCTGATTCTGATATTTAGATTAGAATTAGTAGAAAAACAAGAAAAACTCAAATCATGCATAAATTATGCTCATTCACAGATCTTGAGCTTCATGATCTTTCAGAGGGTGAGAAGAAGACCTCTGGTACCAAGCCTGGGAAGGACAGGATTTCTTTTTGGTCAAAATGCAGTTTCTTCCCTTCACCCACCTAGAGACTGATTCCTAAGGTTTTGGCTTGTGTTTATTTCATTTTAATTTATTTTAACTCAACATACACCCATTATTGTCAAAATAGCTGGCAACAAAAGTGAGTACACCCTAATTGAACTTGTCAAAACTGTGTCCAAAGTGTCAATATTTTGTGTTGTGCACCATTGTTATCTAGCACTGCCTTAATCATCCTGGGCATGATGTACATGCAAAATTAACTGCAGCTCTCCAGTACCAGCAGCACTTATACAGCCCCAGACCATGATGCTACCAACACCATGCTTGACTGTAGGCAAGACCTTCTACTTCTGCGACCTTTAAAGCAATGCTGGCAGCACTCGTGCATCTGTTTTTTGAAGGCAGGTTATGCCTGTGCATCTGACGCACAGAACGAGTACTCAACTTCTTTGATCGACCCTTGCAAGGCCTGTTCCAAATGGGGGTTCTTGGAAAACCTCTGTGTGACCCTGACCACTATAGTGTCAACCGGTTTCAGGGTATTACTGAACCTCTAATAGCCTTGGCCATCTTTGTGGAGAGCAACAATTCTAATTCTCAAATCCTCAGAGAGTTCTTTGCCATGAGATGCTATGTTAAACATCCAGTGGTCAGTATGAGAGAATTGTACTCAAAGCACCTAATTGTAACTGCTCTAATACAAGATACACAACTTTGTTTGGTCCTGTCAAGCAGACAAAAACATTAATATTACACGTGGTGAGAGATGAACAGAACACTCCTAAATATAATTGTAACTGAAGTAAGAGAACAGCTGAATGAACAGTTAATAAAAATTCAAACTGAATGAATATGGGACTATACGATGCTGTCCTGCGTCAGAACATCTTTTAAACTGTTCAGACTACTCTTGGCATTGACAGCTGCTGGACTTAAACAGTTTTGAATGTGCAAATGTGTTTCTCTCAACATTTCTAGAACATGTATGGGCCATATTCTACATAATTGTTTCAAACTGCTGTTCCACAACCAAAAGAAAAAAAAACACATTTAAAATGTTACTAAGATACTTTAAAATTATTAAACCACCCAATTATATTTAAAATATCAGTAAGCTTAATATTTATAAAATCATAATTTAGTGGTAACTGGGGCTGCCCCAACCCAAACCCCTAAATTATATTTTCTTTGTTAATTATGAAACTTTACCACATAAATGTGCCATGTTAGCTGGGTAATTTCCAGCAGCCATCCTCTGCTACCATGTGAGTTACTGAACGATGACACACTTCTGCTTCTGTGTGGGACTCAAGAGACAGATGAATGAGGAAGAGCAGATAGAGTCTTACCTGCAGGTAAACTCCAGAGATGAAGCCGAAAGAGGAGATCAATGACAACCACATGTGGCATAAAGCAAGTATATGTGGCAAGAACAAGAAGTATGACAATGACAAAACAAGGTGCCATGGCAAAGGGAAAACATAGCCAACACAAATACAAAGCTATGTGCTTAAAAAAACACATACAACTCGTCACACATTGATGCTTGATCAGGACCCATTTGCGTCACTTTTTCGATATGCATGGTCCTCCATTGTCTTAATTTAACCCTCTGGGGACTGAGGGTGTTTTTGGGCCCTGAAAAAGTTTTGACATGCCCTGACATTTGTGCTTTTTTCAGTATCTTAAAAACATATGAATGGCCCAAATCTGATTATATTGTAATCAGCACAATTTGGGCTACAATAATATGTAAGCAACATGAATGTACATGTTGGTGTTTTTGAGAAAACAACGTTTATGCGTGCTTAGTGAAAAACAAAATTTTTGAAGTCACTGAAATAAAGTCATGAAACACATACAGAATATTTGTTCACAAGACTTTGAGAACTGGATGTGTTAGGCTAGAGTTTTTTCTATCAAATGATGTGAAAATCATCTCGTTCACTTGTTTACACAAAACAGTATATTGATTTAAATTTTTGAAGACACTTTTTGTTTAGAATAGCTGTATGCAAAGAAGGCGTGAATGATCATGAATAATGCTGTGATTCACACCTGAGAAGACAAAGACCTGCATAATGAGCCGCATAATTAGTTATTCAGTCAGATGACTGAGAGGAACAAAGGAATGAATGAAGGAGGAATATAAGGACAAAATATGTTTGTAGCTTATTTTGAATAGATTTATTTATCAAGAAAAATAACTTGAGATTCACTTGTGAACTTCTTTAACATCTGAAGATGGTACAGTGCTCTCAGGAAAACAGTTTGAGGAGACTCAAGTAAATGTCAGCAGGATTCATGTGTTGAGCAGGTTTACAATCACTAAAAACAACAAAACAAAACATCTGTGAGCATGTTAATATCAACAGCATCATACTATTTATTTATATATATATTATGATTTTGTAGTCATAGACCCACGCATTTTGTACAAACGTAAAAAGGACATTTTATACCTGAGAAACTAATAAAAATTGTTTATCGTGTTAAACATCCATTCGAGAACACAGTATTAATATTGTCAAAACATACACTAAGTGTAAACCCTCATATTACATCCTACTGTTGTAAGATACATTAATAACTAAATAAATAATTATGATCTTATAGTCAAACATAAGCATGCTTTGTGTGAATACAAAGAAACTAGGCTATATTATAACTGTTAAGCTTAAATGTGAACACTATAACTATATTGCATCATTCTTTATTGAACAGACTATTAAAAACATACTGGCATCGTTAGTCATTTAGATGCAATGAAATGAAACGTACTTTATAATGTTTCACTTGCTGTAGTCAGGAATTATAGTTGGCAAAAAGTCTTAACTGGTAAAATGTTTGCACATTCTGTCACAGTAATAACTAACAAGTAGGCTATTAAGAGAAAAAAAAAAACTTACTCATGTCTTCTGAAGTACGTTTTATTCCTGACAGAGTCTTCTTCCAGAAATGACTAACTTGAACGAAGTTTCTCCTTTGTTTACCGTGATGTGGGCGTCTACTTTTGGCGCGGCGCCCTCACGTGGACGATTTGAATATGAATAGCGAACAGCTCGTGGGCGTGATCTAATTATAAAATAATGAAGCAGACCGGAGAGACTGGACATCGTGTTGGTTTCATATTGATTATTTTATCACAGGATATTTGTTTTCGGTAAAACTTACTTCGTTTAAAAGTATACATATCAAGCTTTGCCTAGACATATTGCTCATGTCTCTGTGTTGTATATTGGCTGAGTTATAGTCTATTTTACTGACGCGTTTCTGAATGAAGATCACGGAGATCAACGCGGCAGACAGCACACCCTTTTTGTTTTCTTTATTTTGCAAAATCACAACGTTTTTTTGATTTCGTGAGTATATACAAATAAAAGTAGACCCTTTACAGATTCGATTGATGTACTGCTTTTATCTGTACAATCAGAAATGACAAAGTAATTAAAGTTCCTTTTGGGAAACTGCCTCAAAACGCCCCAGGGCGTTTTTCGTCCCCAGGGGGTTAATGATTTGCATGCATTACAAACAAGTTTTGCTGCATTCCAAGTCTTCTGAAGCCATACAATATCTTTATGTAAAGAGAGTAAAGCAAGGTTTTAATCAATGAAAATGATTCTGCTCCATTAACGCGCTCATATCTCATTCAAAAAGATACTCCCGTAGCATGACGCAATCAGTCACAAGACACACAAGAGCCAATGGCATTTCACAACCAAGGCGGACATGCTTCTTCTAATCTGGAGGCATTTTTTCAATTTGCGCACCGACTGCAGCACACAGAATGTGCTTTACAGTGGATAGCTACAACAATCATGTCTATTCCTCTCACAAATCAATCGTTTTGCCTTTTTTTGAAAAATGGTAGGTTTCCCTGTTGAAAAAAAAAAAACAGCATATGCTGGCTAGGTAGGTTTTGATGCTGAGATGCTGGTTTAAACTGGTCCTTTGCTGATTTATGCTGGTCCTTAGCTGGTTTATGCTGGTTGTAAAAGACTCTTAGGCTACTGCTGATTTCCAGGGGGAACATCACAATGGGATGTCAATCAAAACATCTTGAGACAACATGAATTTGCATATTTTATTCACTCCAATGCCAGTACATAGAATTTCCACAGGTGTAGAAGGCTGGTCTCTAAACTTAAATACACAAAATAAGAACAAATAAAGTTGAACAATCAAATTGCATAACAGAATTCAAACTATACAAATATCAAACGAAACTTACATCTGTACACAGCCACACAACACCAAATGAAAAGAGTCCAGAGCAGCAACAAAGGGAGAGCACACTGACTTGTTGCTTCCAAGCGAGCCCTTTTAAATGGGCACCAATTAAGGTGGTGATGAGGTACAGCTGCTAACAGTGGGTGGAGCTAGCTACCGGGACAATAGGTGGAGCTAGCCACCAGGTCAGAGGGATTTCCAACACTGGTCCTTTGATGGTTTATGCTGGTCCTTATCTGGTTTCTGCTGGTCCTTTGCTGGTTTAAACCAGCTAAAGACCAGCATAAACCAGCAAAGGACCAGCATAAACCAGCTAAAACCAGCATCCCGTCATCAATACCTACCTAACCAGCATATGCTGTTTTTTTAAATGATGTTTTTATTAACAAAGTTCGGGAGGAGCACGTTCAGATAATTAACAATGAACATGAGGAGCGCAATCAGCAATCAACCTAATTAACAAACGTGTATTTATACCGCAGCCTCACCTCTGTTCCTTGACAGATTTTTAGCATCCAACACAGCGAGCAAAGCTCGCAAGGCCCGGAACTCTCCTAACTCGACTCCTCCATCCTCCCGCCCTGGATCTGGCCCTCCTCGGACGTCGGGCCGCCGCACCAGGCTTTTAACAAGCTCGGAGCGCGATCAAGATTCCACTGCGGCAGGACGCCGCTCACTTCCCGCTTCAGCTCCGCCAACACCAGCTCTGCCGGCCGTTGCACCTTCGGCAATTGGGCCAGCTGACCCTTCCTCAGCCGCCCAATATCTTCCTCCCACCACTAATAATCCGCTTCTTCCATGGCCTCCAGCCCCTGTCCTAGATGCTAGCGTGAGCTTGCCTCCGCTAGCAGCGCAGGCTTCACAGGCCTCTCAGGTCTTCACAAACCCCACCCCTTTCACCTGGCCGTCAGCAACAGTATCTGATCCAAGCGCGAGGTTGCCTCAGCTTGCGACTCAAAGCCTCACCTCTTTTCCTTTTCCTTACAACCCTTATAACCCTTCTTCCTTTCAGTGGGGAAACGCTAGCATGAGGCTGCCTCCGCTAGCGGCGCAAGACACGCAGACCTCAAACCCCGCCCACTTTCCGTGTCCTTCAGCTATAGCTGCGGATGCAAGCGTGAGGCTGCCTCCACTCGGACCGCAGGCCCACATATTTTCTTTTTCTTCCTTACCCTCTTACGCTCCTCTTAGTCTCCCACTTCAATCTCAACATCCTGATTTAAGCGTGAGGCTGCCTCCGCCGACAATCACGGCCTCCGCTCCTTCTCTCACCTCTGTACTACAGTCAAAATCACCGTATTCTCTCTTCACAACTATTTCTGTCCTAACGGGGGGGTATTCTGAGTTTGGGCCAAAATTCCGAGCTCGGAGCCCTTCCATCGGACAGCTCGCCAAATACGCATAACCCATTCCCAGTTTATTATATGTAAGTGTGAACTCGTGAAACAGGGTTAGGGGCAGAGGTTGAGTTAAGTGCTCATAAATGTGTAAATAGTGTAATATTAACAAAACTGTTGTGACTGTTTACATTGAAAAACCCACACCCCAATATACAGTGCTCTCCACTAATATTGGCACCCTTGGTAAATATGAGCAAAGGTGGATGTAAAAAAAAAATTATCTGCATAATTTATCGTTTTGATCTTTCATTCAAAAAATTCACAAAATTCTAACCTGTCATTAAAGTAAAACAATAGAACCTGGGAGGGAAATCTCATTATGAAATAAATGTTTTTCTCTAGTTCACGTTGGCCACTATTATTGGCACCCAATAATTGCAAGATCCTTTTGCCAAGATAACAGTTCTGAGTTTTCTCCAACAATGTCTAATGAGTTTGGAGAACACCTGACAAGAGATCAGAGACCATTTCTTCATACAGAATCTCTCTAGATTCTCCAGAATCTCTCTCTTCCCAGCTTCATGTTGGTGCTTCTTCTCTTCAGTTTCTATACAGGGTTCAGGTCAGGGAACTGGGACGGCTGGTAGAAGCTTCATTCTGTGCTCAGTGACACAATTTTGTGTTGATTTTGATGTTAGTTTTGTATCATCGTCCTGCTGGAAGATGCAACCATGGCCCATTCCCAACAGAGGCGGTCAGGTTTAGATTTTTTATCTGCTGGTATTTGATAGAATCCATGAAGCCATGTATCTAAACAAGATGTCCAGGACTTCCGGCAGAAAAATAAGCCCACAACATTAAAGACCCAGCAGTATTTTTAACCGTGGACATGGGGTACTTTTTTATCCCTGTCTGCACCAAAACCATCTGGAGGGTTAGCTGCCAAATGCTCATTTTTAGTTTCATCTGACCATAGAAGCCAGTCCTGTTTGAAGTTCCAATCATGTCTGACAAGTGAATATGCTGGAGTTTGTTTTTGGATGAGCCAGGAGGATTTTTTCTTGAAACCCTCTTAAACAACATGTGGTGATGTAGGAGGTTTTATTTTAGGATTTCTGACCCCAAGACTCAACAATTCTCTGCAATTCTCCAACTGTGATCCTTGGAGAGTCTTTGGCGTCTCAATCTCTCCTCCTTATTGTGCATTAGGATTATATAGACACACATCCTCTTCTAGGGAGATTTGAAACATCTTTAGTTGATTGGAACTTCTTAATTATTGCCCTGATGGTGGGAATGGGGATTTTCAATGCTTTAGCTCTTTTCTTACAGCCACTTTCTATTTTGTGAAGCTCAACAAACTTGTTCTGCACATCAGAACTACATTCTTTGGTTTTACTACTTGTGATGGATGATTAAGGGAATTTGGCTTAGTGTTCCTCATATTTATAATCCTGTGGAACAGAAAGTCATGGCTGAACAATTTTATACTCCTAGCCACCCTGGTGTGCTAAACAAAGTTTAATATTAATGGGAATATCCATCAGAGATATTTTACTTAGACAAATTTCTAGGGGTGCCAATAATTGTGGCCAATGTAAACTAGAGAAAAACATTTATTTCATAATGAGATTTCCCCCTCAGTTTCCATTGTTTTATTTAAAGGAAAAGTTTGAATTTTGTGAATTTTTCAAATAAAAGATCTAAAGGATAAACGATGCAGATTTATTTTCACAGTCACCTTTGGTCTTATTCACCAAGGGTGCCAATATTAGTGGAGGGCACTGTATATAGCTAAACTATTGCCCAATATGTAATTTAATAATGGCGATAAAATTCACAGTGACTTTCGCGTCGGCATGTTGATGCCAAGGGTTTCTTATTTAAAGCAATTGAGGACCCTGACACGTCGAACAATTACACTAAAGGGTTCTGAGCAAGCACCAATATGTGACGAGCTGGGAGTGAGAATGTGTTGTACAGACATGAAAAAAGACAAAAGGAGTGTTCGGCTGGAGCTGGATTTAACATTATAAATAAACAGAATCTGTGAATGTGGCTAGATGTGTAACAGTTGTGTTGCCATCAGAGCTCGTTAAGCCACTGTGGAGAAACTGCACAGAATGAGCCATAAGCCAACGACTCTCATGGTACTTTAATGGCATACATCATAGTGATGTAGCATCTGTCTCAAGTCAGAAAAAAAAATGTATCGACTACTGTATGCACTGCTGTAAGTCAGAAGCTGATCGGTCTTTGCAGCACCACATCAAGTCAAACACATCTAGAAAAGCCTGTCAGGGTGGAACCCTAACACTCACAACAATGCATATTATTTGTAGCTACTACAAATTTTCGACACCCACTGCTACACAACCATCATATAAAATGAGCAGTTAGAGAGAAAACATTTCATTTTCATCTGCTCCACAAGTGAATTCAATGGTAAGAAACTATGATAAAAATCTTCTTTAAGATTTTCTTCTTAATTAGTGTACATACTTGTACTTTCAATGTTTATTTGTTTAAAAATAATAAAAGTTTATTTTTTATGTTAAATCTGACAGCAACAATGACTTAACAGAAAAGTTTTTTTTATCTCTCACTACAGATCATGGGGCAGATGCAGGTTTATCTTGTTTTCTGGGCATTGCTTCTCGTGACCATTACTGGAGAGGATGACATAGGCACATCAAAACAGTGTGAGGATGCTCCCTTTGTTCCAGGACACAATCTTGCTGGAGAAGGATTTGATGTTGTGACCATGGAGCGAAAAGGGTCTTACGTGATCAACACAGAAAAATGGGATTTAGGGAATGGCTCTTGTAAATTGCGCAAAAACAAGTACATGAACGGAATAAAACAGAAGCTACCAGCAGCAGTTGTAGACTGGAGGTCATTGCCAAAGTGTTCGATGAAAGTCTCCAGTCAGATCTTTGAATCAAGTGAAGCACTGGTCAATGATTCATCCTCATCACTCTCGGCCAGCTGGAAAGTTGGTTTAGATTTCAAGACTTATGGATATTCAGTTGGAGGCACTCATTCCAGGGAAGCAAAATTTGCAATGAGAAAATCAAAAGCAGACAAATACAGTTTCACCAAACATGAAGTTGCGTGTAATTTTTACAGGTTGGTTTTCCACACTCATACTGTTAAAAAGGACAATGACTATGAAATTAAAACTTAAACTGCAAATTGTTCTTTCATTTATTCCCCTAAATGTATGTGTTTATTGTTATTTACAGATATCGTGTCGCTGCAAAGCCTCCTCTTCATGAAGAGTTTCTTCAAGCAATCAAATCACTCCCTGCATCCTACGATCCAGACGCCTACCGTAACCTGATCACCACGTATGGGACTCACTATACTACAAGTGTTAAGTTAGGAGGGCAAATGAAAGCCATAACAGCCATCAAAAGCTGTCAGGCAACAATGAGAGGACTTAGAGACACTGCGGTTCAGGACTGTTTGGATGTAGAAGCCTCTGGTACATACATATCAGGAACTATGAGGGCAAAGAATCAATTTTGTCAGAAACAGAAAAATATATTGCACATAAATCAAAAGTTCAGCTCCATGTTCAATGAGCGTCAGACAGAGATTATCGGAGGAAACATAAATGGAGAAGATCTGCTTTTTTCTCGTTCATCACACCCAAATTCCCTTAAAAAATGGATTGAGTCTTTGAAGAGTCTCCCTGAAGTTGTGCATTACTCTCTGAAACCCCTCCATGTCTTACTGAGTACTAAACACCCTGCAAGGAAAGGACTGAAGAAAGCTGTTGAAGAATACATCATTCAAAATGCCCTCGTGAAGGTTTGCTCTGAGCCTTGCAAGATAGGCAGAAAGTGCAGCGCAAGAGACCGATGTGTTTGTGTTTGTGAAAGTAGTCGAATTATGAAGTCTAATTGCTGTCCATCTGAAAAAGGACTTGCTACCCTGAAAGTCTACAATCTCAGAGCCAAAGGTCTGTATGGAGATACAACTACACAAACAGATGGCTGTGTAGTAGTTAAGTATGATAGACAATCCAGTCGCACTCGAACCATTAATAATAATGACAATCCACGCTGGCCAGAAACATTTAATTTTGGTCCTGTTAATGTCCACAAAGCCACAAAAATAACTTTTGAAGTATATGATGCAGACAGGTACTGGAACAGCGATTTCCTTGGTTCATGCTCTTTTCGTCTTAGAAGTGGAGTTGTGACTAATGCTTGTGCTTTTAAATATGGCACCTTCTTTTTTACTTGTGAAGTGAAATGTGCTCCCAGTCTGCAGGGCCCTCAGTGTAATGAATACAAACCTTCTCCAATGGCTGCCCCTCTGGCTGATATTTTCAGCTCAAGAAATGGTGTTCTGGTTAAAGACCTGCCGAGGCTTGAACTAGCTCTTAATAACTCAGACAAGTTCAATTTCAGTAGTACTTTTGGAAAACTGATTATACTGTGATCTGCATTTTGAATCCATACTTTATGCATGAAAAATGGCCTTAATATAGCCTAACAGTACTTTCATCTTCTAGGGGGAAAAGCGTATCTGTAACCTTTGCTTACTTTTTTCCCCATTTACTTTCTGCATTTTTGCATTATTAAAGCATTCATAAAGACAATCCATGAGTGTGTGTGTGTGTGTGTGTGTGTGTGTGTGTGTGTGTGTGTGTGTGTGTGTGTGTGTGTGTGTGTGTGTGTGTGTGTGTGTGTGTGTACCTGGTATTCATCACGTTGTGGGGACCAAATGTCCCCACAAGGATAGGAATACCAGTAAATTTTGACCTTGTGGGGACATTTCTCAGGTCCCCATGAGGAAACAGGCTTATAAATCATGCACAATGAGTTTTTTTGAGAAAGTAAAAGTTTGCACAATCTCCTGTGAGGGCTAGGTTTAGGTGTAGGGTAGGTGTAGGGCCATAGAAAGTACGGTTTGTACAGTATAAAAACCATTACGCCTATGGAATGTCCCCATAAAACATGTAAACCTGTGTGTGTGTGTGTGTGTGTGTGTGTGTGTGTGTGTGTGTGTGTGTGTGTGTGTGTGTGTGTGTGTGTGTGTGTGTGTGTGTGTGTGTGTGTGTGTGTGTGTGTTTCACAAAATGCAAAATGCAGTACTTCTCATGCTCCATTTGACATCATAAATTGAGCAAATTTATATATTGCTGGTGAGTATATGTCCTTAGGCAGTTAGTCCTAAATACACTATTCTGGCATTTTTTTAATACAATGATGACCATTCAAAGCAGCCTACCATTCTGAAAATCTATTTAAATATAAATTGAAAAAAATTGCATTATTTCATAGACATTTTACAAAATTTTATAGAGAGCTGTTATCAAAGATGCAGTGATGACCCTCCTACCTCTGCAATAAACATCAAAATGTTAGTTCCATTAGATTTGGTACATGAAAATCACAGATGTCGGGTGATGAAAATTGAAACTACCCAAATCACCCAACAATATAATTGTGAGAGAAAGCACTTACATACATTTTTTCCTCCCATTACATATTTAATCCCTTTAGGGGTTCCGTTGTACACATCATATTCTTTCCAAACATTATTCCTTTTCAGTAGGTTGTGAGAGGGGGTCTGGCGAAAAGGAATTAAAATGCCAGCTAAATATTGTGATAGTGTTGTTTTTGGCGGCCGGTTTTAATTTTAGTTTTAGTCTAGTCTTTGTGTGAAGCTGTCATTGTAGTTTTTATTAGTTGTAGTCACGTTCATACTCTTTTTAGTCTAGTCAAGTTTTAGTCAACTAAAAGTCTGTGTCACACCCCTGAACTGTCTTTGTTGGCTTCGCCCAGTGTCTCCACCCGCTCTATTGTGTGTATTGGCTTCTCCCTTCCCCATATTTGGACTTCCCCCTTGTTAGCGTGATTCCCTACACCTGTCCTTGTCAATCAGTGTGCCTTTATAAGTTGGTGTGTTTGTTCAGTTCCTGGTCCGGTTGTGTTCTCCTGCACCTCCCTGTGGATTTATTAAAGACTTTCGTTTATATTCCATCGTTGTTTGTTCATTCCTGTCTGTACCGTGACAGTCTGAGCATTTTAGTCAGAATTATCCGTGACTATTTGTCTAGTTTTAGTTGACGAAAACTGATGAAATTTTCGTCTAGCTTTAGTTGACGAAAACTGATGAAATTTTCGTCTAGTTTTAGTCAATGAAAATTGTATTTTAGTCTCTCTTTTTTTTCTTTTTTATATGTTTATTTACAGATTAATTCATTTATACCTTGTGTAAGTAAAATTAAAAAAAAAAATTCTCATGGTTTTCGTAGCACAAGTTATTTTATGAAATCGCCCAAAAATCGCTTGAACATCTGAGATGCAAAAGCAACTTTTTCCACCTTTGACCACAAGATGTCATTAGTGTGCAACGTGCAAAGCTTCGAGTAATGTACCTTTTTACCTTTTTTTTTTTTTCAAAACATTTTGTCAGGTTTTGTCCTCGAAACACTCTAAACTAATTTCTTACACATCTTACAAAAACGCCTCTGTTGCTAATTCCAAAACGTAATGTTACAGCTAGTAACACAGACTTGAGCCACACAGTTATTATAGAAAAATAATTATTTTCTGAATTTACATATACTTAAAATGATTTGGCACTACTATAATACTGTAACAATTCTGGTAAACTACATGCATAATGAGGAAGATGAAGGTAATCCAAAACAGTCTTTAAAGAGATCATCGGATGCCCATTTTCCACAAGTTAATATGAAGCTTTAGGGTCCCAATGAAAAGTTTGTAATATACTTTGATTAAAAATTCTCCATGGTTGTGTAAAAAAACACTAATTTTTATCTGGTAAAAAATAGCTCTATTCTCAGCACCCAATGCCAGTACATGGCCCTTTAAATGATATTAACCTCTGCTCACCCTGCCCCTCAGTTCTGTGGGGCGTGTTGCCTAGACAACAGTTGAGGGTATACTCCAATATTACTGGTATTATTTGAGGAAATAATGGTCGCAGGAGGCTTTGAAAACACATCTGTGCAACCATATCAATTTGAACCAGAGTTGGACCCGGAACAAGATGACACAAGTTCAGCAGTTATGGCTTGAACAGAGCATTTCTGAAGGGTTAGTAAACTTAATGTCAGTATAGCGTACTGAGAGAGGTACGAACGTGATGTGTTTACTGAGGTATAGCTGATTGAACAAGAGCAAATAAGTGATTGATTAACATAACTTACCCTGCCGTAAAATTGAAATACATAAATGCGAGTAGTTATGGTCTTTACTCATATGCAGTTGCGGACTGTAAACGCTATTTTGTAGGTATTGCGTTAACGTTACCATTCTTAATGCAGTTATAACTGATCCAAATTTATTTTAAATAATTGTGCAATAACTGACTCGATCCTAGAGATCTGAGTTGTCTGTTAGGTTTGTATTCAGTGAGCATATCTGCAATGTATGTAGGTCCTAGGCCATTGAGTGCTTTATAAACAAGTAAAAGTACTTTAAAATCTATCCTAAACATAACTGGAAGCCAGTGTAAGGACCTGAGGACTGGTGTAATATGCTCTGATTTTCTGGTTCTAGTCAGAATTCTGGCAGCAGCGTTCTGTATGAGCTGCAGCTGTCTAATGGTCTTCTTGGGGAGGCCGGTGAGGAGACCATTACAATAATCCACCCTGCTGGTGATAAAGGCATGAACAAGTTTCTCCAGGTCTTGACGGGAAACAAAACATCTAATTCTTGCAATGTTTTAAAGATGATAGTATGCTGATTTAGTTACTGCTTTGACATGGCTACTGAAACTGAGGTCTGACTCCAGAATCACACCCAGATTCTTGACTTGATTTTTTGTTTTTTGACCCCTAGCGTCAAGGTACGCATTTACCTTATGAACTTCATCTTTGTTTCCAAATGCAATGACTTCTGTTTTCTCCTTGTTTAACTGTAAAAAGTTTTGGCACATCCAACTATTAATTTCATCAATGCATTGGCAGAGAGAGTCAATGGGGCTGTAGTCATTTGGCGATAAGGTTAGGTAAATCTGGGTATCATCTGCATAGCTGTGATATGCAATTTGGTTCTTTCTCATTATTTGACTTAGTGGGAGCATATACAGGCTGAACAACAGCAGCGCTAGAATTGAGCCTTGTGGGACTCCGCATGTCATGGACGTCCACTTAGACTTATGCTCTCCTATACTTACGTAATAACCTCTCCCTTCTAAGTATGACCTGAACCATTTGAGAACTATCCCAGAAAGCCCGACCCAGTTTTCCAGTCTATCTAAAAGAATGTTGTGATCGACAGTGTCGAATGCAGCACTGAGATCTAGTAATACCAGCACTGATATTTTGCCAGAATCTGAATTTAGGCGAATATCATTTATTATCTTTATGAGCGCTGTCTCTGTGCTATGATGTTGTCTGAAGCCAGATTGGAAATGGTCCAGGTATCCATTTGAGTTTATGTAGTGGTTCAGCTGATTAAAAACAACCTTTTCAATAATCTTGCCTATGAAAGGAAGATTTGATATTGGTCTATAGTTGCTCAATATGGTGTTATCAAGATTTTTCTTTTTCAGAAGGGGCTTAACAGCTGCAGTTTTCAGGGAGTTTGGAAAAGTCCCAGAAAGAAGTGAGGTGTTCACCACTTCTAAGAGATCTGCTTCTAAACAGTTAAGCACACTTTGAAAAAAGATGTGGGAAGTGTGTCAAGGGGGCAGGTTGACGATTTGAGGTGCTGTTTCTTCCAAAATGTTGCTATCGATTGCTTCAAAAGTAGACATAATGACTTCTTTTTGAAATTGCGGTCGAATCTGTCTGACCTCTGCATAACTTGAGAGTGTGCTAATTGTCTTTCTGATATTATTGATCTTCTCAGAAAAGAAGGAAGCAAACTCATCGCACTTGCTGTCAGAGAGCAGTTCACTAGGGATCTGACTAGGGGGGTTCGTTAGTCTCTCAACGGTAGCAAAAAGAGTGCGAGTGTTGTTTAAGTTCCTGTTTATAAGGTTTGAGAAGAACATTTGTCTAGCTTTACCTAGTTCAGCATTGAAAGCATGAAGGCTGTCTTTATAGATGCTATAGTGAATTTCGAGTTTCATCTTCCGCCACATCCGCTCAGCTTTTCTGCATTGTCTTTTCATACTCTGTACTGCTGTTGATTTTCTCCACGGCAATTTCTGTTCGCCAGAAATTCAGATTTTTACAGGTGCGATGTCATCAATGACATTCTTAACTTTTGAGTCAAAGGACTCCAGGAGAAGATCAACAGAGTCTGCAGAAATGCTTGGCGTTGAAGATATAGCCTTCATAAATAGCACACTAGTGTTATCGTTTATGCATCTCTTTCTGACAGATTCATTAGGAGCAGAGATCAATATATCAAAGAAAATACAGAAGTGATCAGATAGTGCTACATCCTTGATAACAGTGGATGAAATGTTTAGACCCTTACTGATGAGTAAATCAAGAGTGTGTCCACGATTGTGTGTAGGCCCATGCACATGCTGAATCAGGTCAAACGTGTTCAAAACCGTTATAATTTCTTTTGTGGTTTTGATTTCTGCATTTTCTATGTGAACATTAAAATCCCCTGCAATAGCAAAACAGTCAAACTCTGAACAAATCATTGATAGCAGTTCTGTGAACTCCTCAACAAAGACTGGACAGTATTTTGGGGGCCTGTAAATAATGATAAATAGAATGCGTGGAGCACCTTTCAGCACAATCCCTAGATATTCAAAAGACATGTACTGACCAAATGACTCTTGCTTGCATTGATAGACATCTTTAAAAAGTGCAGCTACACCACCACCTCTTCTGACAGCTCTGCAGACACTCATGAAAGTAAAGTCTGGAGGCGCTGCTTCATTGAGGACTGTTGCACTGCAGCTGTCTTCTAGCCATGTTTCATTTAGAAACATAAAATCCAGGTTGTTTGTGGTTATAAAATCATTGATCAGAAGTGATTTATTTTTTAGTGAGCGAATGTTTAAAAAAGCTAGCTTAATGGCATTACTTTTTGTCTCTAGAGCAATCTTAGTTTGATGCAGAATAGGCCTCAGATTAGATGGGTCAACCGTACGGCTTGAGATGGCCTTAGACTTTCTATCACATATTAAAACAGAAATAGAGAAAACTACAGGCACACTGGGTTCCCGCTTGTTCTGTAAACATTGCTGAGTGTTGCTGTTATCATAGCGGGGACCCGACACATATCACTGAGAGCTGTTATCAGTTGTTTTTGGTTCACTCACAGCAGACGGAGTAGGGTTTGGGCCCTGACGTTGTGGCAGCGGCCGGAGAGGTGTTGTAGCAGACTCGGGCACCTCTGGGGGCACTGCAATGGGCACAGACTGACCTGGTGTTACCATTTCGCTTCTGTACCCAAGATAATCGATGAAGCCCCAAAAATCCAGGGTTTTAAATCCCTCCATCTCCCACAGAGGTAAGGGGTAATCAAGGCATTGGCAAAAGTATTCTAGCACGGAAACACACTGAAAACTGTGTAGAAGATGATCCAAGTGCAGCTTTTAAAAAAAGACAATAATCCACACAAGGTGAAAGGCAAGAAACACCAACACAAGATAATCCAGAGAACAGGACCCAGCAAAAACACAAAGTAACAAGGCAGTATTTAAACAACAAAAGCTAAGTGAACATGAAGTATGCTATTTAAGAGTGGCTAACTAGGCTAATCACACACAGCTGGAACAATGAGGTCTGATAGTCTGTGCAAACAGGGATGGGAATTGTCTAGAACAGACAGATATATCTATGACATTGAACATACACCCCCTGGTGAAAAAAACCCCAGCTAAAACAAGCCTAGGCTGGTTGGCTGGTTTTAGCTGGTCAACCAGCCTGGTTTTAGCTGGTCATAGCTGGTCAGCAGGCTGGTTTTAGAGGGGTTTTGGCCACTTTTCCAGCCTGGCCAGGATGGTCTTAGCTGGTCAGGCTGGGAAACCACCAGCTAAATCCCACAGTTGGGATCAAATCAACCAAACAAGAACAAGAACAAGAACAGGAACATGACCAAATATGGAAACTCAGGAAAACTACAGTAGAAACAAAGACAGGGATAAAACACAGAACACAAATACACAACATTGACACTTTTTTTTTTTGGTGTTTATGGGCAGCTATGCCAATATTTTAAGTATAAAGTCAAAATTAGGCCTACAAGATTAAAGTTGTGTTACTATAGCATAAATATATTTTTGTGAAAATTCTACCTACCTACTGTGGCAGTTATCTGACTGAATTATGAAAATAATAAAACAATGTTGGCAAGTTATATTGCTGGCATTTCAGAGGTAGGCTAAATGTTATGACTGTTGTTATGTGACTATTCACAAGCTCTTTTATTGACGATTTTCAAAACACTGATTGATCGATTTCATGAGACATTCATTTTATTAAGTCCTTGTAATTTTTTTTCAACATTACCTCAGATATTCATTCATGTGCTGGAACTAGTAGAAAAGAGGAAAAAGATGACTGATTCACATGCCGCTTGAACTATGGCAAATGCAGCACACCACATTAAAGAGCAGAAAAACACATTTATTATTTGTATTTTGTGATCAAATATACATAATTTAAAGGCTATGATTTTTGTTAAAATAACATGTAATGTTATTTACATCAGAAAAGCCAACAATAAAGAGTGTTATCGGAGCCTACAATAACTTATGCATTTTGAAGGGGCCTGTACAAATGTTTTTGCATATGGGCCCGAGGCTGATGCTGCTGGTCAAAGGTAATTTTAGTAGGTAGCCTGAAAACTAACTTGAGCTGTGCACAGGTTAATGCTAACTTACATGATTTCAGCGTGGGAACCAACATTAGCTTGCTATGTGCAAAAACTGTGGCTTCATTTGCACTTTTACAGCTTTGAATGGAAGACACCCTAGAAGCACTTGTGACAGTTATTAATATGATCAACGAGAGACTTCATCTCACTGACCCTCACCATCACTTGTATGCTGATGAACATACATATAAATAAAAACGACTAATGTTTAGGATGCTGTCAAATACATTTTTTTTAATTCAAAGTAGAAACTTGTTTACCCATGAACTCTTAAGGAACTTTTCATTTAAGCAATATTGTTAATGTTTAAATTACTACATTTTGATAGTTTACTTTTAAGAATTTTGACTTTTTATTTAATGTAAATGTAGCAGGATTCTGTATGTGAGTTTGCTGTGTTTTTATTGCATACAAGGTCTGTTAAAAAATAACAAATGTGTAGCTATAACACATTGGTGTGTAAAAAAAAAATTCAACACACTTTCTGTGTTAGCAGGAATAACACATTGGTTGGGTTAAAAGTAACACAAAATGTGTTGTCTTTAACTAAACAGAGAGGTATGTTAAGAAGCAACACAGTTTGTGGTATTTTCAACAACTTTGTTCAAATTGAGCTTAAGTGCTGTTCATGTGGTTAAAACATCATGTTTCCAAAAGGCATTGTCATGTTAGAACAGAAAAGGGTCCTGTCAAAGCTGTTGCTATCAAATTAGAAGAACACAATCCCATAGAATATCATTATATGCTTACACATTAGGATTTTTACCCATGGAAATTACTACAGTAGTCAAACCTGTTTATTAGAATGGGGTGTCCCAATAATAATAGTGCATTTGTGTGCATCTTCATGCTAGAAATGTTTCGAAATCCACAAATGTGTGTAGCACAAATAGACAGGAATCCATCCACAAATGTACAAGGAAGTGATTTACAAATTAATATCAGGCAGTGTTGTGTTTAAGACATAAAAACATATTTGCAAGTATTTTTTCCATTTGCAAATCTCATCTTATTTATCTGTAAATTGGTTTCATTTTTGTGAATATCTTAACATTTATTTTTGGATCATAATCTATTTATTTGAAATAATGGAACAAATATAGCCACGTAGTTATAAGTATTCTGTAGTTAAGTGTACATCGTTATTGCATTGCGTTATTGCATTATCACGTATGGGATTGAATGAGTGCACTCAATAACTTCCCCTATCATTTCGGACACCACTACAAAAGTTAGGAGGGAGATTTAATACTATTTGAGCATAAGAAGAAACATTTATTGGACAGTGTACAGTGAGGTCAATAAGTATTTGATCATCCTGTGAGAAATCATGGAGGGGTCTACAATTTTCAGCATAGGTGCATTTCCACTGTGAGAGAAAGAATCTAAAAATAAAAATCCGGAAATCACATTGTATGATTATTTTAACAATTTATTTGTGAATTACTGTGTCAAATAAGTATTTGATCACTTGCTTATCAGCCAGATTTCTGACCCTCAAATACCTTTTTGCTTTTAAATAGTCCAGCTACACTCATGATTCTAAATTAGTAGCACCTGTTTGAGGTTGTTAGCTGTCATAAAGACACCTGTGCACCCCACAATCAGCCAAAGTCTAAGTAGCAACATGGGCAAAACCAAAGAGCTGACAAAAGACACAAGAGACAAAATTGTAGACCTTCACAAAGCTGGAAAGGGCTACGGGGCAATTGCCAAGCAGCTTGGTGAAAAAAGAACAACTGTTGGAGCAATTGTCAGAAAATGGAAGAGGCTAATGATGACTGTCAATGTCCCTCGGACTGGGGCCCCATGGAAGATCTCTCCTCGTGGGGTATCAATGATGCTAAGAATGGTGAAGAATCAGCCCAGAACTACACGGGAGGAGCTGTTCAATGCAGTGAAGAGAGCTGGGACCATCGTTTCAAAGGCTACTATCAGTAATACACTAAGACGTCATGGTTTAAAATCTTGTATCGCCTGGAAGGTTCCCCTGCTTAAGTCAGCCCATGTCCAGGCCCGTCTGAAGTTTGCCAGGGACCATCTGGATGATCCAGAGGAGTCATGGGAGAAAGTCCTGTGGTCAGATGAGACCAAAGTAGGACTTTTTGGTCTTAACTCCATTCGCCGTGTTTGGAGGACGAAGAATGACGAGTATCATCCCAATAATACCATACCTACAGTGAAGCATGGGGCTGGAAACATCATGCTCTGGGGGTGTTTTTTCTGCACAGGGAACAGGACGACTGCACTGTATTAAGGAGAGGATGAACGGGAACCTCCTTCCCTCAGTCAGAGCATTAAAGATGGGTCGTGGCTGGGTCTTCCAACATGCCAAGAAAACCTAAGAAGCATATCAAGGTTCTGGAGTGGCCTAGCCAGTCTCCAGACCTAAATCCAATAGAAAATCTTTGGAGGGAGCTGAAACTCTGTGTTGCTCAGCGACAGCCACGAAACCTGACAGAACTAGAGAAGATCTGTATGGAGGAGTGGGCCAAAATCCCTCCTGCAGTGTGTGCAAACCTGGTGAAGAACTACAGGAACTGTTTGACCTCTGTAATTGTTAACAAAGGCTTCTGTACCAAATATTAAAAAAAATTGACTCAAGTGATCAAATACTTAATTGACACAGTAATTCACAAATAAATTGTTAAAAATGTTAACAAAGTGATTTCCTGATTTTTATTTTTAGATTCTGTCTCTCACAGTGGAAATGCACCTATGCTGAAAATTGTAGAAGTAAGAGAACTTGCAAAATCACAGGGTGATCAAATACTTATTGACCTCACTGTATGTCAGATTTTGTAGCTCATTTCAAATATGTTATTTAAATGTGAGTGTGGCAAGCAGCTTTTGAGATTTTAGAATTTCCTTATTCAAGCAGATAGGACTTGGTCTTGCAGGCCCCAAATAACAGTCAGAAGGCGTTGCAAATATTGCCGCCAAGTGAACAGACTTATACATGCAGAGAGCGAGAAAGAGAGAGAGCTTTTCTGTTGTTGCTCATTTTTGCTTAGTCACTGTCTTTGTTGGTTTTGGTTCTTTTTTTATTTTGCTGTTTTAGGCTGTAAGGGCCTTTAAAAGAACTTAAATATTTTGGCACTTTATAGCTTTCACTACTTCATAAGTTACTATAAAGTAAATGCACACTTTATAATGTTCATCAACCAATTAAAATCAGTTATGTTACTACAGAAACTGGTTGAAGGATTATTCTCTTTGAGGCATATCAATTTGAGTGGATGAGCATGGTTTGCCATCAGGAAGGGCTTTATATGGTATTACATTCAAAATTTAAGTTTAGCAGCTGCCTTAAAATTTTAAGTTAAATCAACTCATTTTTGTTGTAATAAGTTCAAATTACTTGTTTTAAGCTGATTCAACTGATTTAATTTTAAGGCAGCTGCTGAAATTGGGTTTTTAAGTTGAATCTGGTGAAAACTTTATTCAGTGCAGCAATAAATTTAGTAAATGAAATTAAGATTAAGACTTAAGACAAAACAGACAATGCATATGGCCTAAGTTGTTGTATATTATGAGTGCAAGAAAATTTAAACAACCTTGCAATTAATATTATTGCTTGCTCATATTACAACTCCAGGAAGCTACATTTCCTGTGCATTTCTTAGTATTGTTGACATATATTTAAGTGTCTGTGGTTTGTAAGCATGTTTCTGATCTTCAGCGTTTCACACATTATTCGAGCTAAAGTGAAGTGCGTTTAGCACTTATCTCTATCATGCACACCACTTTGAGACTTGAGAGAATCAAACTTACTTTAGCAATAACTATACGCTTGTGCACATTGTACTATTAGTCGCTATATCAAAATAACTAGGCCTCACAAGAGATTCACCATCATGATGTTAAAATCAGTTCTGCTAGAATGGAATAAATAAGGAATTGTTTTAAATCAAAGGTGATTTATAATAATGCAAGCATAGCTATATGCTGTTGTGTGCTTGCTAAGCCTATATCCTCTTACTCCAAGTGCACATTATAAAAAACTACATTTATTTATTTATATTTGTTTAGGATAAATTAGGTTACGTTAGTGACTAAAGAACTTATAAAACAACGATATCAGCGTTGTCCGTCCCTTCAAAAAACAAAAATACGTCCTCTCGCATTCGCAGCGTCACAGTAATACACAGTTCTGATTGGCTGCTGCAGAAAGGCGGGTCTAATCTACAGCGCCTAGGAAGAAGAAGACGGCCATCTTCGTGAGGTCGCAGGCCTTTGTGGTGAGTTTTAAGTGTGATTTTGAAGATAGAAATCGCTGTATATTTTTTCCAGAAATGCAGCTAGCATTTGTATTCAATAGCCTGGGTTTGTATTGATTTTAGATGACCAACTTGTTATTTACCGCCTTAGGTATAACGTTAGACTGGTTGAGTAGCCTGCTATGTAGTTACCTAAAGACGACACTATAGTCCCAAACACATTATATACACGAGCTGACATCAAGTCATATCGATACGGTCGATCGTCTATAGTCGGCTGCTTGAAATACTGCTAAAACAGAAAAGTTTACGACGTATGGTCTCTTACCAACATATGGACTGACAGCAAGTAACAGGCACACAATTTAGAGTAACTGTTAAATCAACTCTGGAAAACGTGTTAGGTCTGGAGGACCAGTCTGTCAAAACCTAAAATAAATGAATAAATATATTGCTTAATTATTAAATTCTTTATTATTATTGGTGTAATTTTAACATTTTTACCATGTCACTGTATTATACAGCATTTTTACAATTTTCATTTAACTGCGTCTTATTGACAAGTGATAATAGCGTTTTATTTGATCAGTAAATGTGTCATAAATTTGTTTGATTAAAAAAAGTGTGAATGTGTAGTGTGATAAAAGTTGGCCACCTCTTTAGTGTGCATGTGGTGTTATTTTTGTATTAATCTGATTAAAATTTGTTTTTGTTTTTCCCTAGATGCCAAGACACTGCTCTGCTGTAGGTTGCAAGTCACGGGACACAAAAGACATCCGGAAATCTGGAATTACTTTTCACAGGTGCACATAGATATTTCCAAATCAGAAGTGCAAATCACTTATTATTGTTTGCATTTAGTGTTTTCTTTCTCCTGCTGTTCCTGACCCTTTTAGAACAGACCTGTTACGCACCAGTTGTGAACTATTGCTATACAACATCTTAAGATTTCCACAGACGTTTAGGTGGTTTCATTCTGATTAAGTATTAAGAAACTAATTTTCATAGTAACAACTGCAATAAAAAGTTTATGTAATGACTCAGCATTAAGTGTACAGTATGGGGGTTTGTATACTGCCATGCACTCTGAATCAAAATGTAAAATTTTCTTTATCTCGAAACAAACTATAATGATTCACATCTGCCTCCTAGTGACCAATTCACGGAACTACCTGTTAATGATCATTTGAACTTGTGTAAAAGAAGTCTCAAAAGTAGTTGTTCAGGGGGTAATTAAATGAACTTAACTTGTTAATGTTGTTTATTATGTTTTCCAGATTGCCAAAAAAGGGAAACCCTCGACGCACAACTTGGATTGTCAACTCTCGTCGCAAAGGTCCTGAGGGAAAAGGACAGTGGGACCCCCAGAGTGGTTTCATCTATTTCTGCTCTAAACACTTCACCCCTGATAGCTTTGAACTCTCTGGTGTCAGGTCTGAATATTATTGCGCACTTAACATTTCCTTCAGTATCAAAAAAAGCAATAACAAAAAAGTTTTCGGTGTAGTTCTGCTGTTGAAATACAATGTATTACAATGTAGGTACAAATAAATAAACTATTTTGATTTTCTCTTTTTTTAGTGGCTATCGCAGACTGAAGGATGATGCAATTCCCACTGTATTTGAAATTCAGCCTCACGAAAGAGGAAATGCTGGGAAATGCACAACAAAACGGAGAGGCCGACCTCGAAATGTGGACAAACATATCAGGTATTTTACACAGAGCTGCAACAAATCACCTCTTTTTAGTTTGCTTTCTCTTTAAAAAAAAATTGTGTTCAAAGGGATAGTTCACCCAAAAATGAATGGATGCACTTTATTAGAGTTCAAAATCTCAACAGCCATTCACTGCCATTATAAAGCTTGTAATAGCCAGGATGTTTTTTAATATGACTCTGTTTGTATTCGTCTGAAAGAAGAAAGTCCTATACACTTAATGACTTGCGGGTGAGTAAATCATGGAGTAATTTTAATTTTTGGGTGAACTATCCCTTTAATTGTATTCAGTGTGCACTTATAGTGTAAAAACTGAAAAATTACTATGTTTGGTAACAAAGTGCACTTTGTAATGTTGTACATTAAAGTACATGAATTATCATGTTTTAATAATCTTTTGTTATGCTTTTCACACTTATTTTGATCTGTTTACTAACATACTAAAGCACACGTGTCTGATTTTAACTGTAATGTTATTTGATATTACATTTAAAATTAATGTATTTTAAATTGATAATACTAAATTGTAAATTTGTCATTGCAAATGTATAATTGCAGATATCGTCACCTTAGAATTATAAGGTTCTATCTGCATTCTGAGCACTTTCGAGATATTGAGCTTCAAAGTTTTTGCGTTCCATAGACTTCTGTAGATAGAACCATTTTTGTTTTCTAAAAAAAGCCCCCAAATGTACATAGCTTACAAAAGAAACACCAAATAATGTAAATAAGTTGTCATAGAATAAGAAATTGTAAATAACTCAATTTTGACAAAAATGTCAGATAGAACCTCATATATTGAAATATATTTTAATGGAAATTGCATTCAATTATATTTTAATTTTAAATGTTTTAAATATAATTATTTGTCATTACATACATCAGGACACTTTAACCATATTTTAAACACAAGTACTTAAACTGTACTTAAGTCCTACTTAAAAGTCAAAAAAACATTCTTGGGGTGAGCTAATTGCATTTAACCTATAATACCTTTTTATTTCATTACAAATAACCTGCAATTAAGTGTAACATCTAAGTATATACTATTTAGTAGTTAATTTCCAGATAAATACTCTTTTTTTTTTTCACAAGAGTTTGTTATTTTAGTCTATGTATGTTTTTAACCTGTTTAAAATAATAAACATGCATATGTTTATATTATAAACACATTTCTTCCATCTTCATTTGACCCTCTAACTCTAGCACTCTAATCTAATTCTATTCTGTTTTCCTTTTTTTATTAAAAAAACACAATACCCTCTTGCACTTGCACTCTCTATTCAATTTCTAACTACTTGTTTCCTTTAAAAAAAGCCTCTAACACTAGCTTTCTCTATTCTTTTTCTATTCTTTCGACTTGTTCTAGTTTTATTTTTTATTTTTTTTAAAAGACTTCCTAACACTAGCATTCACTATTCTTTTTCTATTTTATCTACTTCTTTTCTTTTTATTCATTATATAAAATAAATAGCCTTGCCATGTGAACTGTGTCAGGGCTCGCAAAATGTCAAAATCTCTGGTAGCCCATCGGGCAGGTACTCTTCAGATTTTGGTAGCCCGAAAATTAATTTAACTAGCCCAAATAAAAAAGACACATTTTTTAAAATAAACAAAAAAAAAAAACAGATAGGAGTCTAAATGTCAATCAAAAATATTTTTAGTACACGAATATCAAGGAATTAATTTTATTTCACTATTTACAGTGTATCTGCAGAATTTTTAAATATCAATTTATGGCAATTTATGACCCTTTTTAAGAGCTGCACAAGTAAAATTAACACAGTATGAGTGGGGTTGGACAATGTACGGGAACATATTAAGCCATAAAATGGCATGATTTACAGTTCAGATACAGGTTTTCACAAAAAACAAAAAATCGTATACAATGGCGTTTCAGCCTTTATACCATTAAAAGGGATAAATCAAGTATTATCATTTATTATATTTATTTAAAACATAAATATTACTGTCTTAATTGTTTAGATTTTTATAAAGCACATTAACTCCTTTCACATTTACAACTCTTATGTGTTTGCTGCATAAAAACATGGGTCGATATTTGCAATAATCTGACCATAAACAGCTGAAAAATTGGAAGGGCAAATTCATACTCTGTCATAAGTTGGTGCTTTAGGAGCGCTGAAATATTAGGGTTTACCTAGTAATGTCTGCACACAAAGCGGCATTAAAGCTGTTTTATCAGACATGAAATGAAAATGCCAATGACATGTTTCTGAGGACAGTCGGTTCCCTTCAGATATATTCATATAAAGACATCAGTGCCGCATTTTGACTTTGAAACGTGCGGCGCGCATATTTATTCAATGACATCATTGCCTTTTGAAGTTTTATCCATCCCTATTGCAATTCTTGTCTTTCCGTCCCCAACTGTAGTTTTCATTGTTTCTATTATGCTCAAGTCACTTTGGATAAAAGAGTCTGGTAAATGACTAAATGTAAATGTAATGACTAAATATTTTAAACCAATTCTCTTCAGTGTCAAGACTTCCACCAATAACGAAGACTCAGAAAACCAGGAGATCTCCAACAATGAGACTGCTGTGCAAAAAGTAGCAGAAAATGAGTGTGAAAAAGGCGAAGGGGAGGACGAGCATGCTCAGCCTCCTCTCCAGCCTTCATCTGAGGCTCCTCAAACCTCTGAAGAGACGTCATTAGATGGCCCACCGCCTGACCCCTCTTCTCCTCAACCTCCTCCTCGTCCACCTTCTCCATCGTGCTACATGAGACGTCTCCCCCCTCCTCCTGGCTTTTACTTGCCGAAAGAGCACAACTACGCTCAGCTGTGCCCTCTAGTGTGGCGCAAGCGCTACGACAAAGCCATCGACAGCTTGGAAAAATCACTGCGCCTTCTGAGTGCTGCCCGACGGCGGGAGAACCGCCTACGCCATGCATTACTACGCCTCAGAGAGAACCGCCTTAGAAGTACTCTGTTTCGCACAAGAGATGGGCCAAGAGTAAAGGAGGCCCGAGGAGGCAGGTTTTCAAGCTGGGCCGCTCAAAAGGGACAGGGGGCTAAAGTGGAGAGAGGTTGCAGGGATCTCGAGGGATTGGAGGAGAGTGCAAATGAAGGCACAACTGATGAAATCGACCTTCTGGCTGAGAGTTGGAACGGGCAGACACAGGCGAAAGGAAAAGTCACAGCGGAAGAAGAAGAAGGGTGCTGCTTTTATTGCGGAAGAGACAATGAAGGAAACAAAGTAAGCGGATACAAAGAAGCAACTGTAGGGGCTGATGAGGTTCAAGGAACTCGCACAAAACATAAGCCTAAGAGAGTCCCAGAAATCAAAAGGAAAGCCAAAGTGCTGAAAGAACAAAAGTCAGAGAACTCAAGAACTGATGTGGCACCTGTGGAGCAACAAAGCTATTATTTATATTATTGTGAGAGCGCAGAGAATGAGGACACAATGCAGGTTGTCACCATGGAATTGCAACCGCAGCAGCTGAACACAGATGAGGAAACATCTCTCGAGCTCCACGATAACGCAGAAGCGGTTCAGCAACTCGCTCTACTGCATCCACAAACTGACATGCACACTTCGCCTGGACCTATTCAGTACTCAACCACACTACAGGAAACTTCTGCACCTTTCCAGCTGCAGCAAATCCAAGTGCTTCAGCCACAACAAGGACTTCTTCTCCCTGACCTCGCCACTAAGGAAAAAAACGACGTGGAAGTGGAGCAGGGACAGCAGTTCTTCTGGGTACAGGAGAGGGCTGATGATCACGTCCTTCTGATGTCGGTTCCCGCCGAAGCGAGGGAAAGGAACAGGGTTGATGTTGAGACTGTGCAGCCTCAGGTGATATTGGAGAGATATCAGTCAAAGGATGCTGAAGAAAGGGATGGATTGAGTGTGAAGTGTGACTCCACGGCCTTGACGGTTACAGGGTGGGAAAACGGTCAGCTGACGCATCAGTCGGACCTGAGGCCCACGGCGGATGTCAGAGAGAGACTGAAGGAGCATTTAGAGGGGTTTCAGCTTCAGCTTAGCAGCGAGTTTATTGACTGAGCTGATCAACGTGACATTTTAAATATATTTTTTATTATCCACTTGCACATGCACAGACTCTTCATTTGAGATATTTCTGAGGCCTCAGCATCATTTTCATAAGAATTCCAATTATTGTTAAAACATAACATCTTGGTGTTTCACTTGGAAGGCCCTAATTCAATAAAACATCAGTTACTATGTATGTATGCAGTTTTTTGTAAATTGCAATCATTAATACACATCAATGCTTCATTTTACACAAAACGACACTTTAGATCAGTCTAATTCAAGTTTGTCCGTAGTCTGTTTTCTGGGTTTTGAACTGTTTGTGCCCTCAACCGTGATGATCAAGTGTTCCTTTCATAAAAAACAGACAAATATTAACTGCACATCCTGTGTTTTTTTTGGGATGGACTCCAAAGATTTTAATCATTATCCTTATCATTTCTAATCTTATTAGAAGAATAACAATAACACACACATTACATAAGTTCTGAAGTAAAAACATGACTAGTATGCACAGGTTATAGAACTAGTTAATGTTTTACGTATAGACCTTGATTTAAATATTTGTGAGGCCAAAGATTGATGTGCTTTCCCTGCTTAGTTTCTTTTTATCCCATTTACCTATACCACTTTCAGATGTTTGGGATCAGTGTGATTTTTAAAACATTGATAATATTTTAATTATTCTTAAGTAATTAAATGAAAACTATTGTCAATTTTGTTTTTGCCAAGTCAGCAAATGCTGCATCACAGAAATAAATTAATAATGAATGCAGCCTTTGTGAGCATTAGAAACTTTCAAATCATTGTATGGAAGCTATTTAAAAAAATCTTTTATATAAATTTTTGCAGACCCCAACTTTTAAAAGGTTGTGTAAACATCCTAGGGAGATTTCATTGCTTTTGGCCAAGAATTGTTTACTGAAAAATATGTAGGCCTATTGTAAATATAAATTAGGGTGACTTTATTGTACAGTGAGTGCTTAAAAAAAGGATACACCAAATTTTGAGGATCTACAGTTAAAGTCAAAAATTTACATACACCTTGCTGAATATGCAAAATGTTATTTATTTTACCAAAATAAGAGGGATTATACAAAATGCATGATATTTTTTATTTAGTACTGACATGAATAAGATATTTCACAAAAATAATAGTTGAATTTATAAAAATGATTCTTAATACAGTTTTTTTATTATATTGTTGAGTCCCTTGAGTCCTGAACCGTTAAACTGCCCGCTGTTTTTCAGAAAAATCCTTCAGGTCCTACAAATTATTTGGGTTTTCAGCATTTTTGTGAACTCTTTCACACAACTGAGGAACTCGTATACTTTTGAACTTTTGAACAGAATGAATATATATACATTTTCTTTTTTTTTTTCATTTAGTACTGCCCTTCAGAAGCTACAGAAAATACTTACATGTTCCCCAGAAGACAAAATAGGTTAAATTTACCCTGAGCTTCAAATATAAATAGTTTTCACTCCCTGCTCTTAATGCTTTGTGTTTCCTTCTGAAGCTTCAGTGAGCGTTTGAACCTTCTGTAATAGTTGAGTACCTCAGTTGTCCTCAGTGTGAAAAGATAGATCTCAAAATCATACAGTCATTGTTGGAAAGGGTTCAAAATACACAAAAATGCTGAAAAACCAAAAAATTTGTAGGACCTGAAGGATTTTTCCGAAGAACAGCAGGCAGTTTAACTGTTCAGGACAAACAATTATCACTAAACAAAAAACAGCTGGGGATCATTCAGGAGTAAAGCATATCTAAACTTACTGAAACATTACTAATTTTTCACCATTATTTTCTGTGAAATGTATTATTCAGGTCTGTACTACATAAATAAAAAAAGATGCATTTTATATGACCCTTATTATTTTAGTAAAATAATTACAATTTTGCAGATTCTGCAAGGTGTATGTTTTGACTTCAACTGTGTTGACTGAAGGTATACAGAACTTTAGTTTGTATTCTTTAAACTAAGAAAGCAAGAGAAGGGTGATTTGGTTTCCAGATAACCACAAATTAATATAAAACCTACAACCACTAAGGGATCTTCTATTTCTGCCCATTTTAGCATAGGCTATTTGAGGTAAGTTCCTTTAAACACTCTATTATTATCTTTTAAGTTCGAAGGTGAATCTCTATAGTGTCCATTTGCACTGGCTAAATAAAGGAGTTAAAATATGTCCATGTGACTGAATCCGCAAATTGCACGTAGTGCCTCAAGTGACTGTCGATTTGCATGTAACAATGGACATTATTACCATAACTGCCCGTATTACCATAGGCTAATGTGAATTTCCTCTCATTAAATCTCAAAAAGTAATTTTCAAGATTCACCAACACTGTATTTATGACTAATTTAAATTTAGTCTGCTTTTTAATGTCTGTTTTCGCTAAGCTATTTGTAAAATGTGCTTTATTCACCGTCATTTGTTAATGTGAGCACCAGGGGGAGCAGCGAGACAAGACTGTCGAGAAAGAATTCATTCCTAAGTCTTAAAATATGAGTGGATTCATTTGTATTTGATTGTTACATTTTATTTTAAACCTAAATACATTACGTATTTTTTTCATCAATTTCCGAGCAAATCGTGTTGAAGAGTTTTTGAACAGTACGATTTTTTTTAAGAAATCTCTTTCGCTCATCAAGCCCATGCATTTATTTGATTTAAAAAATTGGAAAAACGGGACGTTTTAAATATTTTTAATATTTAAAAGAACTGTTTTTTGTTTGAATATATTTTAAAATGTAATTTCTTCCTGTGATTTCAAAGCTGAATTTCTAGCATCATTACTCCAGTCACATGATCCTTCAGAAATCCTTTAAAAATTCTGATTATGGGCTCAAAAAAGCGTTTATTGTTATTAATTGTATTATGTTGAAAAGGAGATTTTTTAGCATTTATCTGAAATAGAAGTCTTTTGTAACAGTATAAATGTCAAAACGTGATGATAATTTCCTTCTCCCCAAAAATGATACTGACTCCTACTGAATGGTAGGCCTATAGTGTAAATTGTTACAAAAGCTTTTTATTTCAGGTGAACATTGATCTTTTGATCTTTCTATTCATCGAAGAATCCTGAAAAGAAATTACTCAACCGTTGTTATAATTTACTACAATATTGATAATAATCTTTTTTTTTTTTTTTTTTTGCTTAAAGAGATCATACAAAATACCAAATAAACAACAATAAGAACAATTTGAATACAATTCAAGAAGTCCAAATAGCAGCATAACAAAACTAAATATACATAAGAAAAACCCAGAGAGAAAAATTAATACAAACATAAATACATACAAAGCTAAAATACAATACAAGGGGCTTCTCCATCAAAAATACCTTCAAAAGATTACAGTTTAAGGGCTTTTTTTATGTTGCATGAGTTTTAAAAATTTGAAGAAGATAATATTGATAGTAATAGTAAATGTTTCTTGAACAGCAAATCAGCATATTAGAATGATTTCTGAAAGATCATGTGACATTGAAGACTAGAGTAATGTTGCTGAAAATTGATCACAGGAATAAATTACATTTTTAAATATATTCAAATAGACAGCAGTTATTCTAAATAGTAAAAATAATTTACAATATTCCTTTTTTGCTGTATTTTGGGAAAAAAAACTTTTGACTGGCAGTGTATGACGAATGACAAATGTTGTCTAGGCCAAAATAAAAGTAGAAATTGTTAAATGCGACCACGAGGCGTCACTCTATATTAAATAGGCGAATACAATATGTTGATGTCAAAACTGGCACAATTTGAGAAGATAGCTAATATTTCATAGTATAAGTACAGCAGTGAGGGTTAGAGAAGGACCTGAACAGTGTGTATATTTTTCAGCGAAAAAAATGCTAATTTAAAGCATTTTGCATCTAGAGGTTACTAAGCAAGCTGAAGTACTCTAGTATTGTCATGAAAAAGGCAAAGCATTTGCCATGACAGAACGAGAAGGGCTATTGGTTTGTGTTGAATTGCTAATTTAATGTCGTGGTAATTACTTGCTAAAGACAACCTGTCATTAGAAGCATTTGCAATTCATAGCCCTTCGCTGGATTGGTGTCATGCCTTGACAAGAACCACAGCAGCTATCTAACGTTGAAGAAATTTGATACACTTGAGTTGTAATAATAAAAACAACAACAATAATAACAATAAATTATGTATCTCGCGAATTAATGTACATTATATTATTATTTTAAGTAACTTGCCATCTGCTTCATCCAAATATTTCATATAGGAAGATTAACAATGGCAGATAAAGTAAAAAAAAAAAAATCTGTTTTACTAATGTTAAATGAATTTAAAAAATGCTTTCAAATGTGCTGAGAAAATATGTTCTAAATTAACGCTCCAAAACAACACACGCACTTCGCTCTGATTGGTCAGTCTGGAGAAAGCCCCGCCCACACATATCGAGCCTATTTAAACACGCTTTCTGCCTTGAGGTTCTCTAAGTTCAGCACCTTCTCTCTGTGACTCTACCAACAAGCTTTACTAACCACCAATGGTTGTTCAAGTGAAATCACGCATTCGCCACAGCAGCAAAACCATGGAAGGCAACCAGCAGAAAGTAGAAGCCAACATTTTGTTACTCGGAGCTGAGAACGTTGGAAAGTCTGGTAAGTTCTGCAACAAATGTTGATATCTTTATGCATTTAGTCTGAATTAGAGCACTAACCATATCTTCCTCTTCTTCACAGCTCTTACCGTGCGCTTTCTAACCAGGCGGTTCATAGGAGAATATGGAGATATAGGTAAGCATCATTACTGACTGCATTGATTTCCAGTGTGATTTGCAATAAAACAGCGTTCGTTTTGCTCAACGGTTTATTTTCATTCACAGAATCAATATACAGCCATACTGACAAGATCGACGGCCGTGATATTTGTTTCAACATATGGGATTCACTTTGCCCGCAGGTAAGCATCTTTTGGATATTGCAGATAAAATAATGCTTAAAAATGTTTTGCATGACATATGGCAAGCTGTTTTAACATTGACTCCTTAAACCGAACTACTATTCATATTATCTGCTGATAAGTTGGGACTTGGAATAGACATTTGTGTCTTATAAATTTGTCTAGTTTCTAAAAAAATAAAATAAACTTTTTGGAATAGTTGGTAGCATCTAAGATATAAGTACTAGTATATTATGCATAGCTGCTAGTAAACTTATATGGAACTACACTGTAAAAGGTTTTCACCAGTTTCAACTTAAAAACTTAAGTTTAGCAGCTGCCTTACCATTTTAAGTTACATCAACTTAAGTCATTTCAACTCACAAGTTACATCAACTAATTTTTATTGTGATAAGTTCAAATGACTTATAGTTTTAAGCTGATTTAACTTAAAATTTTAAAGCAGCTGCTGAACTTTTTTTAAGGTTTTTAAGTTGAATCTGGTGAAAACTTTTTACAGTGTAGCAACTCAAAAGTAATTAGAAGTAATGCATAAATGTTTTGTTTCAGAATGGCGAGGAGTCGGGATACATCAGCGACAGACAGCTGCAGTGGGCGGATGGCTATATCCTTGTTTACAGCATCTGTGACCGTGCCAGCTTCAACGTGGTACGGCAACAAGTGCAGTGCATACGACAAGCCAAGCAAAAACTGGCCAGCACAGCTCAGATCATCATTGTGGGAAATAAAAGAGACCTCCAGCACAGACGTACAGTATCCAGTGAGGAGGGTCGGCTGTTGGCGCTCTCTGCGGACTGTGGTTTTTTTGAGATCTCCGCTGCTGAGACGTATCACGGAGTGCTGATGGTGTTTCACGAACTCTTTGAGCTCATCCGAGAGGCGAGGGCGCTCAAGAAGGGCCCTGCAGGGTTCAAAGGTATCGTGAGGAGCATGTCGGCAGTGTTTGGAAGAAAGCGGACTGAGTAGCTTCATGTTTCCCCTTAAAGCGGTGGACGAATCAGGGATAAGCCCTTTATGGAATCCATATTGGAACAAAGACTGATAATTGATCTCAACTGCATTTTTGCAAGTTGACAATCTTACGGTTCACGTAACAATCATCTGTGTGGTTTTTATTTGCTGGACGGACATCTTTGGATTTTTTTTTTTTTTTGCATCTTATGTCATGAGCATTACTCCTAAGGCATTAGTCAAGTTAAAAGACTTTTTAACTTCACGTTTCTCATTCCGTTTTGGAATGCAGGAACGTGTTCTATGTGAACGGCCCCTTATTTTGGAATGTTCTAAGAATGTTCCAGTTAGATTTGAATATAAAAGCAGAACTGTCTCATTGCACACTGTTTTTCAATATGTTGTAAACTGTCAGTTCTCTCTTTGTATAACTATCAGTTTTACTGTAGCTAATAAGTGCAACTGGTGGCTCAATTATTTATTATTAATATTAAGTCCCTATGCAATTAAATGAGACTGATTCTAAAATGTGGCCTCTAACACAATATGTGAATATTGTAACAATGTAGCATTTCTTTGTGAAAATGTTCATATTTCAATAGTCTTGCCCTAAGTTGTCCATGCATACAGCCATAAACATTTTTTTTTACAGCCATAAATTGCAGTGATGTGGTGGAATATTGCATTGCAAATGACTGTTTTCCAACTGTTTTGTTCGATGCATTGGTGAGGCAAACTGTCAAACACAGATCGTTGTATATATTGCAAGTGTAAAAACATATGCTTATATTGTTTTATAATAAAACATGAGAAATACTTTATCTCAGTTGCGTTTTTAGGTACTTTAGTATGCGACAAACAATACATTTTGTCAAATGCATAAAAATAACACTGATAGCAGGAATATGCAGATTGTGTGTGTTTTAGTATTAATTTTTATAGTTCTGACTTTAGTCACTATTCAGACCATAGACAATTGCATCCTTAATTTATTAATTCACTGTGCTCACATTTCAGATTTTACTGGATTCACTGGTATCCACAAAATGCCAAGCAAGCATCCTGGAAAACTGAACTTGATTGACCTGTGATTGAAAAAAGTTCAAATGAACTTCCTACATGGAAGTAAAGCTGTTGTGTCTCAAGTCCAGACACCTGAGCATCACATGTTCATTCATTCACATATTAGTGAGCTCAGAGCGGATGAGATCACATGCATAGGGCCCACTGCTGCTCGTTATATGGGATTTCTGTAAATGACGTTACTGTTCCTACAATAAATATGACTGATCTACACATATGTTGTATGTGCATCATATATACCAGACTGCAGTCAATATATGGCTCATACATATGAAACCTTAAAGGGACAGTTCACCCAAAAATTTAAATTCTGTCATTAATTACTCACACTCATGTCGTTTCAAACCCATAAGACCTTCGTTCATTTTCAGAAGATATTTTTGATGAACTCTGAGAGCTTTCTGACCCTGCGTTTTCACGCAGAATTTGGGTACTTTAACACTGTTGCCATGGGTTGTTTTTCATGTTTGCAAGTTGAAGCGACTTCAGTAAAGTTTTACCAGGTTAACCCCAGCAAAAAATGTATATTTTATCTCCCCCACCTCAGAACACAATTTTTACACCCACTTTTTTTGTTGGAAAACCTGGCAACCTTGACAGCAATGCAACTGAAATGTTCAAAGCTCAGAAAGGCCAGCCTGGTCTCATTGTTTATATGTAGGTATTAATACATAACATTTACAAGCACAAAACATATATTTTTGTACGTTTTTATTGATGCTAAAACATAAAATTTAGACATATTTCAACTTTTAAAACGTACAAATTGCTTCATATTAAATATTTACATATATTTTATATATGCCTTTAATCATTTTATCAATAAGCAATTAGATTTGTAGATCCCTTAACCTACCCCCAAACCTAAACCCATTCATTTTATACTCATTTTTAGCCCCTTAAATGTGAATTTTACCAGGTTAACCCTGACAAAACATGTGTATACAAACCCGTAAGAATATAGTTCATTTTTTAGAGCACAAATTTATATATTTTTTATGAAATCCCAGAGCTTTCTGACCCTGCAAAGACAACAACCAGTGTTGCTAATTCTGCAGTTTTCACCCAGAATTGGGCTACTTTAACACTGTTGCTGTGGGTTGTTTTTCATGTTTGCGGGTTGAAGCGACCCCATTAACGTGGTAATAAAAAAAATAGCATTTTTACATACATTTTTGTACATTTTTATTAATGCTAAAACATACAATTTAGACATTTCAACGTTTAAAATATATATAAATCGCTACAAATTCTTAGCTAAAACCTAAACTTACCCATTTTATAGCGAATATAATAGGATATAAAATGTAATTGACCGACATATTTATGGAAATGACTGTTTTAGTATTTATTTTTTAAATAAAATTACTCACCCTAAAGTCGTTCCAAACCCGTAAGACCTTTGTTCATATTCAGAGCACAAATTAAGATATTTTTGATGAAATCTCAGACAGAGCTTTCTGACCCTGCACAGACAGCAACCAATGTTGCCAATTCTGCGGTTTTCAGAATTGGGCTACTTTAACTGTTGCCGCAGGTTGTTTTTCATGTTTGAAGCAACCCCAGTGACGTAGTATTTAGCCCCTGGAATGTGAATTTTTCCAGGTTAACTCCTAAAAAATGTGTATTTTACCCCCTCCAAGAAACACAATGTTTACACCATCTCTTTTTTTTCTGAAAACCTGGCAACCTTGACAACTTGAAATTACAATTTTAGTAACAATATAGCATTACAAATATTTTTATAGACGCTAATCCCACTCCTACCTCTAAACCTAACTATTTCTGTACAGTATAAGAAAAACATGACAGACAGATAAATGCAAATACAATAATTTACTAATTGCAAAAATGTCAAAAGCAATACCAAAAGTAATCGAAATGATGATGCTTTGCAGCCGCAGTCCTCTCTAGTGAAATACGGTCGGTTTGCATGAGGTGCAGAGCAGAATTTAAGTTGTTAATCACTGAAAATATTATCCAAATTATCATCCCAATCCGCAATTTCAATATTCACAAGGATTCATTTTTGTGTCATCAGAATGTCATTATTGTATGTTTAAATGCTGAAAATATGTATTTTTTACATTTAGATGCTGAAAATACATTAGTATTGTACATTTTTGTGCCTGTAAAAACATAAATGTACATTATGTAGAACCACATTTTACATAAAATACATTTGAATTATCATGAGATCACCTTGAAAAGGCTGTAAGGACATTGTTAAAATAGTACATGTGACATAAGTGGTTCAACCATAATGTTATGAAGCTACAAGAATACTTTTTGTGTGCCAAGAACACGAAAATAATGACTTTGTTCAATGATTTCTTCTCTTCTGTTCAATCAGAGGAATGCACACCTAACTATGCTGTTTTTTTTTTTTTTCAACAAGGTTTATTTGTGCACAAAAAGTATTTTAGTAGCTTCATAACATTATGGTTGAACCACTGATGTAACATGGACTATTTTGACAATGCCCTTACTACCTTTCTGGGCCTTGAATGTGTCAGTTGCATTGCTGTCTACACCGCGTTCCAAATTATTATGCAAATTGTATGTAAGTGTCATAAACACACAGTTTTTTGTTTTTCAATTAAACTCATGGATGGTATTGTGTCTCATGGCTCTTTGGATCACTGAAATGAATCTCAGACACCTGTGATAAATAGTTTGCCAAATGAGCCCAATTAAAGGAAAAGTACTTAAGAAGGATGTTCCACATTATTAAGCAGGCCACAGGTTTCAAGCAATTATGGGAAAGAAAAAGGTCTCTCTGCTGCCGAAAAGCGTCAAATAGTGCAATGCTTTGGACAAGGTATGAAAACATTAGATATTTCACGAAAACGTAAGCGTGATCATCGTACTGTGAAGAGATTTGAGGCTGATTCAGAGCACAGACAGGTTCGTGCAGGTAAAGGCAGAATGAGGAAGGTTTCTGCCAGACAAATTCATCAGATTAAGAGAGCAGCTACTAAAATGCCATTACAAAGTAGCAAACAGGTTTTTGAAGCTGCTGGTGCCTCTGGAGTCCCGCGAACATCAAGGTGTAGGATCCTCCAGAGGCTTGCAGTTGTGCATAAAACTACTATTCGGCCACTCCTAACTAATGCTCACAAGCAGAAACGGTTGCAGTGGGCCCAGACATACATGAAGACTCATTTTCAAACAGTCTTGTTTACTGATGAGTGTTGTGCATCTTTGGATGGTCCAGATAGATGGAGTAGTGGATGGAACATGTCCCAACAAGGCTGCGACCACAACAAGGAGGTGGCGTTTTTGGCCGGAATCATAGGGAGAGAGCTGGTTGGCCCCTTTAGGATCCCTAAAGGTATTAAAATGACCTCGGCAAAGTATGTCGAGTTTTTGACTTACCACTTTCTTTCATGGTACAAAAAGAAGAACTGTGCCTTCCGTAGCAAAATCATCTTCATGCATGACAATGCACCATCTCATGCTGCAAATAATACCTCTGTGTCATTGGCTGCTATCTGCATAAAAGATGAGAAACTCATGGTGTGGCCACCATCCTCCCCTGACCTCAACCAGATTGAGAACCTTTGGAGCATCCTCAAGCAAAAGATCTATGAGGGTGGGAGGCAGTTCACATCAAAACAGCAGCTCTGGGAGGCTATTCTGGCATCCTGCAAACAAATTCAATCAGAAACTCTCCAAAAACTCACAAATTCAATGGATGCAAGAATTGTGATAGCGATATGAAAGAAGGGGTCCTATGGTAAGATGTAACTTGCCCAGTTAGGATGTTTTTGATTGAAATAGATTTAGATTTCAGTAAATATGACCACCTAATGCTGCAAATTCAGCAAATGCCCATTTTCAGTTCTTTACAACCTATACAATGTTTTAACTCTGTTGTGCATAATAATGTGGAACAGTGCATTTTCAGTTTTTTATTTTTGAAATAAATACTGTTATCATTAGGAGGTTTGTTCAATAAAATTCGAATTATACCCTAATGGTTGATGACTTAAAAATTATACTGACTGTCATTTGCATTGACTAATTATGAAAACCAGAGAAAGATATCATTTGCATAATAATTTGGAACGCGGTGTATGCACCCTGCTGAAAAAAAACAGCATATGCTGGTTAGGTATGTTTTGGTGCTGGGATGCTGGTTTTAGCTGGTTTATGCTGGTCCTTTGCTGGTTTATGCTGGTCCTTAGCTGGTTTGTGCTGGTCATGTTGCTGGTCAAGGGCCAGCATAAACCAGCAAAGGGCCAGCATAAACCAGCAAAGGACCAGCATAAACTAGCAAAGCGCCAGCATAAACCAGCAAAGGACCAGCATAAACCAGCAAAGGGCCATAATAAACCAGCAAAGGACCAGCACAAACCAGCAAAGGACCAGCATAAACCAGATAAAACCAGCATCCCAGCACCAAAACATACCTAACCAGCATATGCTGTTTTTTACAGCAGGGCAGGGTCAGAAAGCTCTCAGATTTCATCAAAAATATCTTAATTTGTGTTGTGAAAATGAACGAAGGTCTTACAGGTTTGGAACGACATGTGGGTGAATAATTCATGACAGAATTTTCATTTTGGGGTGAACGATCCCTTAAAGCATTTACAGTATTTCTGCAGATCTTCCACATTTTCCAAACGCTTTGTGAAGCCAAAACAGCATCATTTAGCTGGTCTGTTTGCACTTGTAATAAAATACATAAGAGTGAATAGGAGTATGGCTATGTATCAAGTATCATTCTTCAGTATTTTGATACAGAAAAGAAAGAAATGGGAAAGAAACAGATTGAGGAAGAGAAAGGGCAGCTGGGTCTTTCTGACAGTCCCCCCCTCCAGCCAAGTGGGCGCTTTGCGGGGGAGCTGACTGAGACCATGAAAGCTGTTGCTATGCCCACCACAATAACCCTCGTCAGCGTCACTGACGCAGACATGTCTCCGTCCACAGAACGTCTCAGTGACACACCAGCCTGGATTCCTCCCACAATCGTGTGTACGCTAACGTTTACACACAAGCATACGCATGAATATTCACGATGGGCCATGGGGCAGAATGTTCTGGCATGTTTTATGATGCCTTCACAGCAGAGACAACAATAAAAGGGTCTATCTCAGGAAACGGTGCCATCTTTAACATTTAATGAGATCATTTGAAAAGGTTATGGCAGAGTTTTCAGGAAATCATATTTTCCCATAAGCACAAAATGCCAGAGCTGTAAGTGTAATAGACATTAAAGGCAGAATATGTACAATTTTTTGATTAAAAAGAGTTTTATATATTTTGCTGACTTGTGTGCTTACATTATCATATGTTTAAATCCAGAGAAATAAGCAGCATTTTCTGGTTTTATTTTGTAGAAAGACAATATGTTATGCCTTTTATTAGACAGGTGACGAACACACAGAGTAGCATTATAACAGAACTTCCAACAAACTCAAATGTATCTAGTATGATAAAACAGCACTGCTTTTCCTGGGTCACTGACATACAGTGGTGTGAAAAAGTGTTGGCCCCCTTCCTGATTTTTTATTTTTTTGCATGATTGTCACACTTTTATGTTTCAGATCATCAAACAAATTTGAATATTAATCAAAGATAACAAAAGTAAACACAACATGCATTTTTGTAATGAAGTTTTTTATTATGAAGGGCAAACAAAATCCAAACCCACATGGCCCTGTGTGAAAAAGCGTTTGCCCCCTAAACTTAATAACTGGTTGGGCCACCCTTAGCAGCAACAACTGCAATCAAGCGTTTGCAGTAATTTGCAATGAGTCTGTTACAGCGCTGTGCAGGAATTTTGGCCCCTCATCTTGGCAGAATTGTTGTAATTCAGCCACACTGGAGGGTTTTAGAGCATGAACCACCTTTTTAAGGTCATGCCACAGTATCTCAATAGGATTCAGGTCAGGACTTTGACTAGACCACTCCAAAGTCTTCATTTTGTTTTTCTTCAGCCACTCAGAGGTGGATTTGCTGGTGTTTTTTGGATCATTGTCCTGCTGCAGTAACCGAGTTGGCTTCAGTTTGAGGTCACGAACAGATGGCCGAACATTGTCCTTCAGGATTTTTTGGTAGACAGCAGAATTCATGGCTCCATTTATCACAGCAAGTCTTCCAGGTCCAGAAGCAGCAAAACAGCCCCAGACCATCACACTACCACCAACATATTTTACTGTTGGTATGATTTTTTTCTGAAATGCTGAGTTACTTTTAGGCCAGATGTAATGGGACACACACCTTCCAAAAAGTTCAACTTTTGTCTCGTCAGTCCACAGAGTATTTCCCAAAAGTCTTGGGGATCATCAAGATGTTTTCTGGCAAAACTGAGACGAGCCTTTATGTTCTTTTTACTCAGCAGCGGTTTTCGTCTTGGAACTCTGCCATGCAGGACATTTTTGCCCAGTCTCTTTCTTATGGTGGAGTCATGAACACTGACCTTAACTGAGGCAAGAGAGGCCTGCAGTTCTTTAGATGTTGCTGTGGGGTCTTTTGTGACCTCTTTGATGAGTCGTCGCTGCGCTCTTGGGGTAATTGTGGTCGGCCGGCCACTCCTGGGAAGTGTTCCATGTTTACGCCATTTGTGGATAATGGCTCTTACTGTGGTTCGCTGGAGTCACAAAGCCAAGAAATGGCTTTATAACCTTTTCCAGACTGATAGATCTCAATTACTTTCTTTCTCATTTGTTCCTGAATTTCTTTGGATCTCAGCATGATGTGTAGCTTTTGAGGATCTTTTGGTCTGCTTCACTTTCTCAGTCAGGTCCTATTTAAGTGATTTCTTGACTGCGAACAGGTGTGGCAGTAATCAGGCCTGGGTGTGGCTAGAGAAACTGAACTCAGGTGTGATAAACCACAGTTATGTTTTATCGGTGGGCAGTGGGGGGTTGGGGGGGCCCTTTTTCACACAGGGCCATGTGGGTTTGGATTTTTTTTCCCTTCATAAAAAAACCTCTTCATTTAAAAACTGCATGTTATGTTTACTTGTGATATCTTTGATTAATATTTAAATTTATTTTATGATCTGAAACATTAAAGTGTGCATGCAAAAAAAAAAAAAACAGAAAGGGGGCCAACACTTTTTCACACCACTGTATAAGGATTTTCAACAGGCCAATTTTAAAATACAAAAACATTTGGAATGTTGTGTACACATAAATTCGTAATAAAATTTTAAATTAAATTATTTTAGTGTTTTTTGTATCGAGATTAATTGGCCGTAGCCTTAAAAAATGTAATGTAGTGCGACCATGATTTATATTAAAATTCCTTAATTTTCTTAACATTTTTTAAATATTATAAGACGCACACACTGTGATTTACACAGTAAATGATAATGTTTCCTGAGAATGGCCCACAATATAATGGAACTGCCCTTTAGATCAAATTATATTAAATTAATTCACTCGTTATTGACTTCTTACTTATTTATTTTGCATTTTGTCCATGCAGTGATACTTTCACTGCCTGTGAGTTCAGGTTTTGACCTTAAACTGATAAAAGGAAATCTCTCTCCACCACAGAAAAGCCCCAATTACAAGGCCATGTCTGTCTCCTTATTTGCCTTTATGTGAGATAACAACATCTCAAGGTCCTTTACTACACAGGCAGGGGAACAATGAAGATCTTTCCCCAGCCCTATCTGTCTGTCTCTCTCTCTTTGTCCTTTTGCTGCTCTTTCTAATTTCATTTTAAGAGATAAAGAGTGCCTTTAGGCTTGTGGTGGTCTGGTACCTCAGCATACGGTGAAGTGTGTGAGGTGAGTCAGGGACATCAGGGATTGTGGGAACAGACTGTGAATGCTGCGTACATGTGGGATCCTGCACGTACAGATGTGGTGCACTGAGTCGCTGCATGTCAAGGGCTATTAGGGAACGAAGTGTGTTCAAATCAACACACAGCTACTGCGTACAGTATGTAGAGTCTGTCACCATTTAGTTGAGGAGATTCATCATACATGGTATAACCTGAATGAAACATGATTGCTTGAAGAAATTCTATCAATAACAATAAACAAACAGTAAATAAGCAATGTGCATTGTAGAATAGTTTGTAAAAATTGCAACCTGGCCTAGAACAAAATAAGCCAAGATTATAACTCTGATTTTGGGGAAGATGTGCTGAAGAAACATGGTCATGTTCATGTAACAAAACAGGAAGCTGAAAAGATGTGTGCAGTGCAGATATTTGATTTGAGACGTTTGATTTAATAAGTGGGATGAAATGAGAGAGTAATTTGGGTGATGGCTCTTGACCAGCCACTGCATTACAATGAGGCTTGATTACCGGATATTGTGCTTCACTATAAAATGTCTTACCTAACACTGAAGAGAGAGGAAAATCTAGCCCATTCTAGATCAAGAAATGATGTGTGCATCATTTCCTTTATAGGCTAATGAATAAGAAAATTAATGTAGGATGTGTTTTAAATGTCAACTTGCCTGAAGAAAAGGGTTTTGTGCTTTTTGAACATTTTTTACAGATTTCTCTCTCAGAAAATAATGAGCCTGCATCATGGTCCCAGTGGAATTTTACCAGGAATTACAATTTACAATTTTTCAAGGCAACAAGGCAATAACTAAAATATTAGCATCCTTGCATTAAAAAAAAAAACTTTATATGTAACATACAGAATTTAGTCATTCAGCAGATGCTTTTATCCATAGCTACTTAATGAGGACAATGAAAGCAATCAAAATCAAAAAAGAGCAATGATATGCAAGTGCAATGACAAGTCTCAGTTAGCCTAACACAGTAAATGAACAAGGTTTTTGTTGTTGTTAATTATATAAATAAAAAGAAAATAAATAAATAAATAGAATGCAAAAATAATAGAGAAGCTAGTGTTTTTGTTTGTTTGTTTGTTTGTTCTTTTTTAAGATAACAAGCAGTTATCTTAAGTGACATAAAATGCATTGATACAATATTTTAAATTGTTCTCTGATATCTACATAGAAGGTATATGGCATGGGAAAGGGCAAAAAATTCTCCAGAAATGGTTTTACAGGTCCATTTACAACCCTAGGATTTGTCCCTAGAATGAAATGGTCTGTTATTGCCTTATTTGGAAAGTTCATGAATAATAATGATGAGCTCTGCTCTGATTGGCTGCTTCACAGAGCGGCTCATTTCAGTAGCTCACACATGGAGGAAAATATATATTTAATCATGAAGCTCCCGAGCCGCTATTAATATGCGGGTTATTGAAACTGCCGTTTTGAATGCACGATCATTTTACTTTCACTTTTGAGAATTGCAGTTGCACGTAATCTGTGTAACTTTATACTACAGCGGCAGTACTTACCACATATTTTACAAGTTTAGATGCTTGTTAGTGATGCTCAGGATCTGTAAATCATTCGCCATCATCTGCGCAGTCATCTCTCCTTACTCGGTTTATGTGGTAAGTGAAATCTTATGTACTGCAATGTAACAGGCTACTGCAAGCAAGAAGCTAACCGTGTCCCTTTAGTGGCTCGCCTTATTTTATAAGAACGCCTTATTTGTTTTCCTTGCCTTTATGAGTACAGACACCAACCCATCCCTGCACTTAACACTTTTGTCCTCGCTTCGTTTTTTCATAAAAGCCTACCTGCAGAACTTCTGATGATAGGGCGATTCAAATACTGCGGTAAAGCCAGCCGCGGTTCAGAAAAACACGGTCAAGCCAGCCGCGATTGATGTTCTATGTGCGCGCATATTAAAGTCATTACGGTAGTTTCAGAAACAGCCCAGAGAGAACGCGCTTGAGAGCGCTTTGAGATATAGGACATTATCACACTTTAGAGGGGTATATTGACCCCATTTCTAATAAGTAGAAAAAAACAATGATCAGTTCTTATTCAGGACGTCCCATACTATATGCACACCTCATATGAAACCATTTTATTGTACCATTTTTGAGATATGGGTCATTATTACACTTTAGAGGGGTTTATTGACTCCATTTCTAATAAGTAGTAAAAAACAATGATCAGTTCTCATTCAGGACGTCCCATACTATATGCACACCTCATATGAAACCAATTTACTGTAGCATTTTTGAGATATGGCCCATTATTACACTTTAGAGGGGTATATTGACCCCATTTCTAATAAGTAGAAAAAAACAATGATCAGTTCTTATTCAGGACGTCCCATACTATATGCACACATCATATGATACCATTTTACTGTAGCATTTTTTAGATATGGGTCATTATTACACTTTAGAGGGGTATATTGACCCCATTTCTAATAAGTAGAAAAAAACAATGATCAGTTCTCATTCAGGACGTCCCATACTATATGCACACATCATATGAAACCATTTTACTGTAGCATTTTTGAGATATGGCCCATTATTACACTTTAGAGGGGTATAAAAAACCCATTTCTAATAAGTAGAAAAAAACAATGATCAGTTCTCATTCAGGACGTCCCATACTATATGCACACCTCATATGAAACCATTTTACTGTAGCATTTTTGAGATATGGGTCATTATTACACTTTAGAGGGGTATAAAAAACCCATTTCTAATAAGTAGAAAAAAACAATGATCAGTTCTCATTCAGGACGTCCCATACTATATGCACACCTCATATGAAACCAATTTACTGTAGCATTTTTGAGATATGGGTCATTATTACACTTTAGAGGGGTATAAAAAAAACCATTTCTAATAAGTAGAAAAAAACAATGATCAGTTCTTATTCAGGACGTCCCATACTATATGCACACCTCATATGAAACCATTTTACTGTAGCATTTTTGAGATATAGGACATTATTACACTTTAGATGGGTATATTGACCCCATTTCTAATAAGTAGAAAAAAACAATGATCAGTTCTTATTCAGGACGTCCCATACTATATGCACACCTCATATGAAACCATTTTACTGTAGCATTTTTGAGATATGGCCCATTATCACACTTTAGAGGGGTATAAAAAACCCATTTCTAATAAGTAGAAAAAAACAATGATCAGTTCTCATTCAGGACGTCCCATACTATATGCACACCTCATATGAAACCAATTTACTGTACCATTTTTGAGATATGGCCCATTATCACACTTTAGAGGGGTATAAAAAACCCATTTCTAATAAGTAGAAAAAAACAATGATCAGTTCTCATTCAGGACGTCCCATACTATATGCACACCTCATATGAAACCAATTTACTGTACCATTTTTGAGATATGGCCCATTATCACACTTTAGAGGGGTATAAAAAACCCATTTCTAATAAGTAGAAAAAAACAATGATCAGTTCTCATTCAGGACGTCCCATACTATATGCACACCTCATATGAAACCAATTTACTGTACCATTTTTGAGATATGGCCCATTATCACACTTTAGAGGGGTATAAAAAACCCATTTCTAATAAGTAGAAAAAAACAATGATCAGTTCTCATTCAGGACGTCCCATACTATATGCACACCTCATATGAAACCAATTTACTGTAGCATTTTTGAGATATGGCCCATTATCACACTTTAGAGGGGTATAAAAAACCCATTTCTAATAAGTAGAAAAAAACAATGATCAGTTCTCATTCAGGACGTCCCATACTATATGCACACCTCATATGAAACCATTTTACTGTACCATTTTTGAGATATGGGTCATTATTACACTTTAGAGGGGTATAAGAAACCCATTTCTAATAAGTAGAAAAAAACAATGATCAGTTCTTATTCAGGATGTCCCATATTATATGCACACCTCATATGAAACAATTTTACTGTAGCATTTTTGAGATATGGGTCATTATTACACTTTAGAGGGGTATAAAAAACCCATTTCTAATAAGTAGAAAAAAACAATGATCAGTTCTCATTCAGGACGTCCCATACTATATGCACACCTCATATGAAACCATTTTACTGTAGCATTTTTGAGATATGGGTCATTATTACACTTTAGAGGGGTATATTGACCCCATTTCTAATAAGTAGAAAAAAACAATGATCAGTTCTCATTCAGGACGTCCCATACTATATGCACACCTCATATGAAACCAATTTACTGTAGCATGTTTGAGATATGGGTCATTATTACACTTTAGAGGGGTATAAAAAACCCATTTCTAATAAGTAGAAAAAAACAATGATCAGTTCTCATTCAGGACGTCCCATACTATATGCACACATCATATGAAACCATTTTACTGTAGCATTTTTTAGATATGGGACATTATTACACTTTAGAGGGGTATAAAAAAACCATTTCTAATAAGTAGAAAAAAACAATGATAAGTTCTTATTCAGGACGTCCCATACTATATGCACACCTCATATGAAACCATTTTACTGTAGCATTTTTGAGATATGGGACATTATTACACTTTAGAGGGGTTTATTGACCCCATTTCTAATAAGTAGAAAAAAACAATAATCAGTTCTTATTCAGGACGTCCCATACTAAATGCACACCTCATATGAAACCATTTTACTGTAGCATTTTTGAGATATGGGTCATTATTACACTTTAGAGGGGTTTATTGACCCCATTTCTAATAAGTAGAAAAAAACAATGATCAGTTCTTATTCAGAACGTCCCATACTATATGCACACCTCATATGAAACCATTTTACTGTAGCATTTTTTGAGATATGGGACATTATTACACTTTAGAGGGGTTTATTGACCCCATTTCTAATAAGTAGAAAAAAACAATGATCAGTTCTTATTCAGGATGTCCCATATTATATGCACACCTCATATGAAACAATTTTACTGTAGCATTTTTGAGATATGGGTCATTATTACACTTTAGAGGGGTATAAAAAACCCATTTCTAATAAGTAGAAAAAAACAATGATCAGTTCTCATTCAGGACGTCCCATACTATATGCACACCTCATATGAAACCATTTTACTGTAGCATTTTTGAGATATGGGTCATTATTACACTTTAGAGGGGAGTATTGACCCCATTTCTAATAAGTAGAAAAAAACAATGATCAGTTCTCATTCAGGACGTCCCATATTATATGCACACCTTATATGAAACCATTTTACTGTAGCATTTTTGAGATATGAATCATTATAACAATTTAGAGGGGTATAAAAAACCCATTTATAATAAGTAGAAAAAAACAATGATCAGTTCTTATTCAGGACGTCCCATATTATATGCACACCTCATATGAAACCATTTTACTGTAGCATTTTTGAGATATGGGCCATTATTACACTTTAGAGGGGTATAAAAAACCCATTTCTAATAAAAAAAAAAAAACAATGATCAGTTCTTATTCAGGACGTCCCATACTATATGCACACCTCATATGGAACCATTTTACTGTAGCATTTTTGAGATATGGGTCATTATTACACTTTGGAGGGGTATAAAAAACCCATTTCTAATAAAAAAAAAAAAACAATGATCAGTTCTTATTCAGGACGTCCCATACTATATGCACACCTCATATGGAACCATTTTACTGTAGCATTTTTGAGATATGGGTCATTATTACACTTTAGAGAGGTATAAAAAACCCATTTATAATAAGTAGAAAAAAACAATGATCAGTTCTTATTCAGGACGTCCCATACTATATGCACACCTCATATGAAACCATTTTACTGTAGCATTTTTGAGATATGGGACATTATTACACTTTAGAGGGGTGTATTGACCCCATTTCTAATAAGTAGAAAAAAACAATGATCAGTTCTTATTCAGGACGTCCCATACTATACAAACCAAATATGAAAGTATTTTACTGCAGTGTGTTTGAGATACGGGACATTATTACACTTTAGAGGGGTAAAAAGTCTATGGGGAACGACCACGCTCTGATATACCTGTAAACTGTACAATAGAAGGGCTTGACATCATAGGCTGGTGACGAAAGCAGTCAGGAAGCAATAAAAGCATGTGCGAGAGAAAAACAGCGTTATTTTCGGAGACTGACACGAGCGCTAGCAGGGATGCAGGAAGTATTGTTCGAGATGCATAGTCTCCATCCAAAAACGATATGGGGAACGAGATGCACATGTCTCCAGAATTCCAAATCCCTGCCTAGGATTAGCTAGGACAAGAGAATAAAGGCGCCAGGAGTGGCATGGAGGTCTAGGTCATAGAACCTGATGAAGGTGAGGGGCGTGGACCATCTCGCTGCGTTGCAGATGTCCTGAATTGGGACACCCGAAAGAGCAGTTTTGTAAGCAGCCATAGCGCAAGTAGAGTGAGCCTTGACCCCCAAAGGTAAGGGGAGACCAGAGGACTCATAAACAGCATCTATAATCCATCTGCTCAGAGTTTGTTTGGAAGCCGGCAAACTCTCTCTTGGGTTTACCGTAACATACTAGCCACTGGTCCGACCTACGCCCAAGGGCAGCTCTGTGGACATAGGTGTCCAGTGCTCGGACTGGGCACATTAAGCTTCTGCTGGTCTGGATCTGTAAAGGGAGGAGGACAGAATGCCTGAAGCATGACGGGCTGTGGTGTAGAGGTAGAGACTTTGGGTACATATCCTGCTCTAGGGTAAAGAAAAAATTAGGCCATACTAGGCGCAATGTCAAGATAGGAAGGGGCCACGGAAAGGGCCTGCAGGTCCCCCACTCTCTTTAGGTAAGACAAGGCTAAGGAGACCTCAGCCTCGGCACACCACTGAGAAAGTGTGTAACCAGGGGATTTTTGCCCACTTAGAAGCCACCAAGAGGGGTGTGGTAGGCCAGGATTGCCGCCACGAGCAGCTTCAAAGTGGAGTGGGATATCCCTGTGAACAAAATGAGCCTGCATGAAGTCCACTGTACAACTGTACTGACTGTAGTGGGCCTAACTTGGGGTCTGCACACCATGAAGAGAAGAGACTCCACCTCAGGGTGTACACTTTTCTCAGGGAGCTCTGGACTGGAGGATGGTCTCAACAGCCCAAGTTGAGAGACCACACACTATGAGTCTTCCCACATTTTTTACAGCTCCAGGCGGGGGTGGAGAATGGTGCCCCCATCTGTTAGAGGAGATCCCTCCTGACAGGAATCTCCCATGGAGAGCCGCCGAGAAGGGAAATCAGGTCAGAGAATCAAACTTGGCCCGGGCCAGTACGGGGCTACTAGGAGTAGATGTTCCCCATCTGGGCAAACTCTCTCCAGAACTCCTGTGTACCAGAGTACCAGAGGGGACATTGCGATGTCTCCCGAGTTCCAAAGAGGTTCACCTGAGCTTGGTCAAAAAACACTCTCCAAATTTGCTTCACCACCTTAGGGTGAAGCATCCATTCCCCGTGCCTCAGCCCCTGCCTCAACAGGATGTCTGCTCCCAAATTGAGATGCCCAGGAATGTGTATTGCTTTCAGCTAAAACGAGTTTGTCCAGGGACCACACAAGTATCTGCTGCGCCTTAGTTTCCAAGCTGCTAAATAGTCTACTAAGGGAACCAGCCTCTCGAGGCTGGCCTCTGATGTTGCCTGAACTGCTAGCTTGGTATCCTGTAACCACTGACCGGCAGGATATTTCTGAACTAACTGCTCTAGGGACCCCCATAGGGATGGCGAGCCCCTTGGCTCCAATATGCAAGCAGATGGAAAAAGTTTTTGACTCACAGGAGACCACCGGGCCCTGTAGCCCTGGCAGGGGTAGCAGACTGATCACCTGAGGGCATTGGGGGAAGATGGACACCGTGGAATGCGGTGCTATCCACTAGTCCCCAATAGGGGCTGCCCTCAGTTGTCCTGAGAAATAGTCAGGACCGCTTAGCTGTGGACTTCCTTGACTGAAGCATGACCGTCAGGTCAGGCCTCACATTAGAAGCCCCCGGCTAAGAGCGCCGCTGGTTTCTATCCCGCTGTGGAGGGGCCCAAATAGCGACGATTACTGTTTGTGCTTCGTGGTAAGAGGAGCTGGTACACGGGAGGGGCTGTTCATGCCCAGCAGCCACAGCTATGATGCGGTGAGGAAGATACCCATGAAAAGCCACCGCTTGCTTTCGTGCCTCCTGGTACCTGCTGATGACATAATCGACTGCATAGCCAAACAGGCCAGAAGGCACAAGCGGGGCATCCTGTAGGAAGATACCCTGTCGTTCTCTTTCATGTCAGATAGGGTCAACCACAGGTGCCTCTCCGCTGCCACCATTGCTGCCATAGACCGTCCAATGGCACGGGAGGCATGACATATTGCCTTTCAGGAGGTATGACATATCGACCCTCTTCCAAAAGACGTGTTTTTGCACCACATGCAATCAAGGGGTGGGAGGGTAGGAGCCTTGGCAAAGCAGGCAGCTCAGGGAGCCATGGCAGAGCAGGCAACTGAAGAGGCCATGGTGGGCCATGGGGGAGCAGTCTTGGTCATGTAGCCCCCTAAAAAACTGAAAATTCTGGGTTCCTTGGCTGGAACAGGCTCTGGGCTGGAGGCCTCCCTAAACTGCATTTAGGAACAACACCCTGGCATTGACTCTGGATTTATGGTCTTCTCTGGCCAGACATGGAAACAACAGCGCTCCCTGTGTTTGATTCAAGCTCTGCTGTCCTCCCTGGGCCAGACGTGGGAACAACAGCCCTCCCACGTCAATAACTGAATGCTCCTTAAAAATTATACAGTAAAGCGTTTTCCTTAGAAATATGTATAGAAGATTAATTCTTTATATTTTTATGGGATATTGTAATGCCAAAAGGCAGCAGAGGGAGCCCTCACCCATGAACTGATTGTTGCTGCTCCCTCTGCTGCCTCATTGGTTACTTCCTGTTTGGTGGCCATAAAACGAAGCCATTACCAAACAGAGAGTGCAAAGCATTGTTCTGCTGTGTGGAATCTACTCAACATTTTTCAGATTTCCTTGCCTTGTTTTTGTTATTTTCACAACTTGGTTTCTTGTCATAGTTTTGCCATGGTTTTGTTTTGTTTGCCTTGTTTCTTTGCCTTGTTTATTGGTTACTATTTGGACTGCCCTCTCTGGTCTTGACGTCACCGACCAGGAAGCTTAAAAGCACGTCCGGATAGAACAGCGTCAGCTTTCTGTTTTCAGCAAGCACTCTGTGTGCATGTCACTCTCCATTTTTCGTGCCAGTTTGCACAACTTTCTTTTTGAGAGTGATTGTTTGTCTGTCTGTCAAAATGTCTAAGAAGGGTGAAAATAAGCAGCAACATTACAAGCGGTGTGTCCCTCCTTGCTCTCGTTTCATCACAGGTGAGGATACACACAGCTTGTGTGTTGTCTGCATGGGAGTGGAGCATGCGGCATCAGCCCTCAAGGGGTTGTGTTTGCTCCGCTCCCGTAAGGCTCTCTTTGCACTCGTGGGGATCGCAATTGGATCTGGCTGAGGGTATGGAGACGGGCGAGTCCCTATCTTCTGCCTCACCAGCCAGATCCGCTGCCCGCTCTCTGGGATCGGAAGCCCGCTCAGCGGATTCTTACCCCCGGAGATAGGACACGGTGCTCCTTCTATCCACCTCCGAGGAGGTGGATGTGGAGGGCGTCGATGAGGATTCACCCCCTCATTCTCCCCAGTATGAGGAGCTGCTGGAGGTGGTCACTCGCGCCGTGGCTACTCTAAATCTGGAGTGGCCGGCCGAGAGACAGGCCGAACTGCAGAGAAGCAAATTGGATGAGCGCTTTCTGCGGTCTCGGCCACCACCTCCATGCCCGAGTCTTCCGTTTTTCCCTGACCTCCACACCGAGGTGTCGAGGTCATGGGGAAAACCTTTCTCTGCGCGTCTCTTCAGCCTGTCTGCCGCTCATTACACCAACGTGGTGGGTTTTCAGAGCTCGCATACAAAGCGATGCCCCGGGTGGAACAGATGCTTGCGAGCTATCTGTCCCCCGGTGCGGCATCGTCTTTGAAGACTCCGACCTTGCCCTCCAGACCGCTTAAGACCACGTTGGCTCTGTTGGGCAAGGGGTATGCGGCAGCAGATCAGGCTGGTGCGTGCCTCCACACTATGGGTGTGTTGCAGGCTTACCAAGCCGACCTGCTCAAGGAGCTAATTGAAGGCGAGGGGGCATGGCCTGATGACATCGCCGAGCTCCGTAGAACCGCTGATTTGTCTCTCCGCGCCACCAATGAGACCGCCCGTGCCATCGGCAGGTCTATGGTAGCTGTGGTGGCTGCGGAGAGGCACCTGTGGCTGACCCTGTCCAGCATCAAAGAAAAGGACAGGGTCTTCAGCTGCTTCAGGACCCCGAGTTAACTGTTCCTCTAACACCAGAGGTCAGCCTCGAGAGGCTGATTCCCTTAGTAGACTTTCTGGCAGCGTGGAAACTTCTGCCGAATGTCTCTCATTGGGTCCTGCAGACTGTAGAAAAGGGCTACCCTATTCAGTTCGGTGCCCCTCCTACGCGCTTCCACACTTGTGGGTCACGAGCAGGCTCTGGTTAAGGAACAAGAAGTAAACACCCTCCTGAGGAAGGAGGCCATCGAGGTGGTCCCTCCTCTCGAGCGAGATGCCGGGTTCTACAGCCGGTACTTCATTGTTCCCAAGAAGGATGGGGGCCTCAGGCCAATCTTAGATCTACGCTTGCTGAACCGTACAGTCATGCGCCTCAAGTTCAGTATGCTTACGGTCAAGCAGGTTGTGTCTCAAATCAGGTCCGAGGACTGGTTTGTGACAATAGATCTGAAGGACGAATATTTTCACAAATCCATCCTTCCCGAACACAGGTAGTTCTTGAGGTTTGCTTTCAGGGGTGAAGCATACCAATATCGGGTTCTTCCTTTCGGCCTTGCACTCTCACCCCGCACTTTCACGAAGTGTGTGGATGCAGCTCTGGCTCCTCTGAGACTCCAGGGCATCCGCATACTCAACTACATCGACGACTGGCTGATTTTGGCCCAGTCCGATCAGATGGCGGTTCAACATTGAGATGTTGTTCTGTCACACATGAAAGTGCTGGGGTTAAGACTAAACGCCAAGAAGAGTGTGATTTCTCCATTACAGAGAACCACTTATCTAGGCATGGTGTGGGATTCCTCCACGATGCAGGCACGTTTTTCTCCTGCTCGTGTCGAGTCAATCCTCACAGAAGTCGCGAAAGTCATAGAAGGCCGGTCACTCACTGTAAAGCGGTTCCAGAAACTGCTGGGTCTGATGGCAGCTGCGTCTAACATAATTCCTTTTGGCCTGCTGTACATGAGACCCCTTCAGTGGTGGCTCAAAACCAAGGGGTTCTCCCCGAGGGGAAACCGGCTTTGCATGATCAAGGTCACATGGCTATGCTTTCGTGCCTTAGACATGTGGAGGAAACCTTGGTTTCTGAATCAGGGCCCGGTGTTGGGAGCTCCTTGCCGCCGTGTCACGTTTGCGATGGATGCATCCCTCACTGGCTGGGGAGCGGTCATGAGTGGCCGCTCGGCCCGTGGTCTGTGGAGGGGCCATCATCTCACTTCGCACATCAATTGCCTGGAGATGTTGGCCGTGTTTCAGGCTCTGTTACACTTTCTCCCAGACCTAAGAGATCACCATGTGTTGGTGCACACTGACAACACAGCGGTGGTCTCTTACATCAACCACCAAGGAGGTCTGCGTTTGCGCCCCTTGTACAAGCGGTCGCACCAGATACTGTAGAAAATACTTTTTCTAAATGCTTTTAAATTTGTGTTTTGGTTGTTCTGTGCTTATGAGAAGACAGAAATGTTCTATGCTTATGAAAAGACAAAGTGTACACTATGTAACAGAATCTGTTTAGTAAAATGTGTGTGTGTAGTTGCGAACTCTCTACATTTATGACATTTCTGAGAAACCTTTGTTTACAGGCACGTAGGAGAAAAGAAGCCCTGCAAAAGTAGTAGCAATTTGAAGGTCACTTTAGACTAGACTTTTGATCACTCTAAGAAGAAGAATGGGATGGGGCTGTATTTTCTTTTCTGTGCAGGAGTGGTTGGGGACAACAGGCCCTGATTGGAGGAGAAAGCTGAAAGATATCAGGAGGAGAGACCTGCAGATCAAGAATATAAATACTTGCATTTAGTTTTGTGAGACATTCCTGGACTGCCCAGAATGTCAGATTTGATATTGGCTGTTCTGAAATCCTGAGCTCAGAAGAAGCTGATCTGATTCTACATTAAACTTTGCATTATTTTTACTTACTTTAACTGTTGTAAGCGTCTATTCATTGGCGAATCCAAGAGCACGGGGAGGAAAAGGCATTTTCCTTCAATACTTGTGTGGTCCCCGGGGAAACTCATCTCGCTGAGAGCAGTTCACATCCCTGGGCATCTCAATGTGGGAGCAGACGTCCTTTCGAGGCAGGGGCCGAGGCCCGGTGAATGGATGCTTCACCCCTTAGTGGTGAAGCAGATCTGGAGAATCTTTGGCCAGGCTCAGGTGGACCTCTTCGCAACTCACAAGAATGCGCAATGTCCCCTCTGGTTCTCTCTGAGTCATCCAGCTCCCTTGGGGCTGGATGCCATGGTACAGACATGGCCGAGGCTACATCTGTACGCTTTTTCCCCGATCGCTCTGTCCCGGGAGTTCTGGCGAGAGTGCGCCGGGACGGGGTTCGACTTCTTTTAGTTGCCCCGTACTGGCCGGGTCGAGTTTGGTTCTCAGACCTGATTTTCCTCCTAGACGGCTCCCTCTGGGGGATTCCTGTCAGGACGGATCTCCTCTCACAGGCGGGAGGCGACATCATTCACCCCCGCCCGGAGCTATGGAAACTATGGGTTTGGACCCTGAGGGGGCACAACTTGTAGCTTCCGGTCTCCCAACTGAGGTTGTTGAGACCATCCTCCAGTCCAGAGCTCCCTCCATGAGGAAACTGTATGCCCTGAACTGGAGACTCTTCACTTCATGGTGCGGAGACCGCCAGTTTGACCCAGTTAACTGCCCAGTTGGTACAGTACTGGAGTTCTTACAGGGCCGTCTCTCCACCTGGTTGACCCACTCCACCTTGAAGGTCTACGTGGCAGCCATTTCTGCTTACCACGCCGCTCTTGGTGGCTCCTCAGTGGGCAGAAACCCCCTGGTTACACATTTCCTCCGCGGTGCACTGAGGTTGAGGCCTAATATTCGCTAGGTTCTATGGCCTAGATCTCCGAGCCTCTCCTGGCTCCTTCGTTCTCTCGCCCTAATTGGCAGGGACACTTCTCCAGTATGGCGGCGTGGGCATTCTCGTTCCCAAAGCGTTTCGACGCAGCTCGAAGTTACCTGGAAGGGAACGTCTCAGGTTACGTATGTAACCCTAGTTCCCTGAAGGGAATGAGACGCTGCGTCTCGAGGCTATACTTCCGGCATTCCCTGCAGCGCTTGCTACTTCCAGAAGCTGATGCTGTTCTATCCGCACTTGCTTTTAAGCTTCCTGGTCGGTGACATCATCACGCCGGTGACGTCCCACGATTCCATTGGACTGATTGCACACATGATTCAGAGCGTGGTCACGCTGGAGGCGTTCCCAAAGCATTTTGACGCAGCGTCTCGTTCCCTTCAGGGAACTAGGGTTACATACATAACCTGAGACGTTTTTTTCTACTTATTAGAAATGGAGTCTACATACCCTGTTGAAATGTATTAATGTCCCATATCTCAAAAATGCTACAGTAAAATGGTTTCATATGAGGTGTGCATTTAGTATGGGACGTCCTGAATAAGAACTGATTATTGTTTTTTTCTACTTATTAGAAATGGGGTCAATAAACCCCTCTAAAGTGTAATAATGTCCCATATCTCAAAAATGCTACAGTAAAATGGTTTCATATGAGGTGTGCATATAGTATGGGACGTCCTGAATAAGAACTGATCATTGTTTTTTTCTACTTATTAGAAATGGGTTTTTTATACCCCTCTAAAGTGTAATAATGACCCATATCTCAAAAATGCTACAGTAAAATGGTTTCATATGAGGTGTGCATGTAATATGGGACGTCCTGAATAAGAACTGATCATTGTTTTTTTCTACTTATTAGAAATGGGGTCAATAAACCCCTCTAAAGTGTAATAATGACCCATATCTCAAAAATGCTACAGTAAAATGGTTTCATATGAGGTGTGCATATAATATGGGACATACTGAATAAGAACTGATCATTGTTTTTTTCTACTTATTATAAATGGGTTTTTTATACCCCTCTAAAGTGTAATAATGACCCATATCTCAAAAATGCTACAGTAAAATGGTTCCATATGAGGTGTGCATATAGTATGGGACGTCCTGAATAAGAACTGATCATTGTTTTTTTCTACTTATTAGAAATGGGGTCAATATACCCCTCTAAAGTGTAATAATGACCCATATCTCAAAAATGCTACAGTAAAATGGTTTCATATGAGGTGTGCATATAATATGGGACGTCCTGAATAAGAACTGATCATTGTTTTTTTCTACTTATTATAAATGGGTTTTTTATACCCCTCTAAATTGTTATAATGATTCATATCTCAAAAATGCTACAGTAAAATGGTTCCATATGAGGTGTGCATATAGTATGGGACGTCCTGAATAAGAACTGATCTTTGTTTTTTTCTACTTATTAGAAATGGGGTCAATAAACCCCTCTAAAGTGTAATAATGACCCATATCTCAAAAATGCTACAGTAAAATGGTTTCATATGAGGTGTGCATATAATATGGGACGTCCTGAATGAGAACTGATCATTGTTTTTTTTATTTATTAGAAATGGGTTTTTTATACCCCTCTAAAGTGTAATAATGACCCATATCTCAAAAATGCTACAGTAAAATGGTTTCATATGAGGTGTGCATATAATATGGGACGTCCTGAATAAGAACTGATCATTGTTTTTTTCTACTTATTATAAATGGGTTTTTTATACCCCTCTAAATTGTTATAATGATTCATATCTCAAAAATGCTACAGTAAAATGGTTCCATATGAGGTGTGCATATAGTATGGGACGTCCTGAATAAGAACTGATCATTGTTTTTTTCTACTTATTAGAAATGGGGTCAATAAACCCCTCTAAAGTGTAATAATGACCCATATCTCAAAAATGGTACAGTAAAATGGTTTCATATGAGGTGTGCATATAGTATGGGACGTCCTGAATAAGAACTGATCATTGTTTTTTTCTACTTATTAGAAATGGGTTTTTTATACCCCTCTAAAGTGTAATAATGACCCATATCTCAAAAATGCTACAGTAAAATGGTTTCATATGAGGTGTGCATGTAAAATGGGACGTCCTGAATAAGAACTGATCATTGTTTTTTTCTACTTATTAGAAATGGGGTCAATACACCCCTCTAAAGTGTAATAATGACCCATATCTCAAAAATGCTACAGTAAAATGGTTTCATATGAGGTGTGCATATAATATGGGACGTCCTGAATAAGAACTGATCATTGTTTTTTTCTACTTATTAGAAATGGGTTTTTTATACCCCTCTAAATTGTTATAATGATTCATATCTCAAAAATGCTACAGTAAAATGGTTTCATATGAGGTGTGCATATAATATGGGACGTCCTGAATGAGAACTGATCATTGTTTTTTTCTACTTATTAGAAATGGGGTCAATACTCCCCTCTAAAGTGTAATAATGACCCATATCTCAAAAATGCTACAGTAAAATGGTTTCATATGAGGTGTGCATGCAATATGGGACATCCTGAATAAGAACTGATCATTGTTTTTTTCTACTTATTAGAAATGGGGTCAATAAACCCCTCTAAAGTGTAATAATGACCCATATCTCAAAAATGCTACAGTAAAATGGTTTCATATGAGGTATGCATATATTATGGGACGTCCTGAATAAGAACTGATCATTGTTTTTTTCTACTTATTAGAAATGGGGTCAATAAACCCCTCTAAAGTGTAATAATGACCCATATCTCAAAAATGCTACAGTAAATTGGTTTCATATAAGGTATGCATATATTATGGGATGTCCTGAATAAGAACTGATCATTGTTTTTTTCTACTTATTAGAAATGGGGTCAATAAACCCCTCTAACGTGTAATAATGACCCATATCTCAAAAATGGTACAGTAAAATGGTTTCATATGAGGCGTGCATATAGTATGGGACGTCCTGAATAAGAACTGATCATTGTTTTTTTCTACTTATTAGAAATGGGGTCAATATACCCCTCTAAAGTCTAATACTGTCCCATATCAGAAAAGAACCATCAAAGACACCAATAAATAACACGGATCTTAAAGCAGAAATGCAAATAAACAAGTAAGTAAACATTCACGAGTATTTTGTAGTATTATTTCTCAGTCCTGGGCGTCTAAATGAAAAGCGCTCTGCAAGCGCGTTCTCTCTGGGCTGTTTCTGAAACTACCGTAATGACTGTAATATGCGCGCACTTTTAAAGTCAATCGCGGCTGGCTTGACCGTGTTTTTCTGAACCGCGGCTGGCTTTACCGCAGTAGTATTTTGTAGTATTATTTCTCAGTCCTGGGCGTCTAAATGAAAAGCGCTCTGCAAGCGCGTTCTCTCTGGGCTGTTTCTGAAACTACCGTAATGACTGTAATATGCGCGCACTTTTAAAGTCAATCGCGGCTGGCTTGACCGTGTTTTTCTGAACCGCGGCTGGCTTTACCGCAGTATGCAAATGTTGGGGGCAAGACTATTAATGATCGCGACTATAACGTCATAGTCGCTGTTATGTTAGGATTGACTTATTTTTCAGTTGTCTTTTGCAAACACTAGATTTATATAAGAAGGAGGAAACAATGGTGTTTGAGACTCACAGTCTGTCATGTCCATGTACAGTATTGTTATTATTCAACTATGCCAAGGTAAATACAGTTTTCCATTCTATGACACCTTTAAAGGGTTGAGTTTTTTTAAGAATAGAATTAGAATAGGGAGTGCTAGAGTTAGAGGGTCAAATAAAGATGGAAGAGATGTGTTTTAAGCCATTTCTTGAAGATGGCTAATGACTCAGCTGCTCGGATTGAGTTGGGCAGGTCATTCCACCAGGAGGAAACAATTATTGTAAAAGTCTGTAAAAGGGATTTTGTGCCTCTTTGGGATGCCACAATAATGTGCGTTCACTTGCAGAATGCAAGCTTATAGAGGGCACATAAGTCTGAAGTAGTGCATTTAGGTAAAGGGGTGCAGAGCCAGTGGTGGTTTTGTATGCAAACATTAATGTCTTGAATATTATGCAAGCAGCCAGTGGTAGCCAGTGCAAAATGATAAAGAGAGGTGTGACATGCATTCTTTTCAGCTCATTAAAAATTAATCTTGCAGCTTCATTCTGGATTAATTGTAAAGGTTTGATAGCACTGACTGGAAGACCTGCCAAGAGAGCATTGCAATAGTCCAGCCAGGACAGAACAAGAGCTTGAACACTGAGTTGTGAAGCATGTTCCAAAAGAAAGGGCCTGAGTTTCCTGATGTTGAATAAAGCAAATCTGCAGGACCAGCAGTTTTAGTAGTGTGGTCAGAGAAAGTCACAACTCCAGGGTTTCTGGCTGTTTTTGAAGGAGCTATGGTTGATGTGCCTAACTGGATGGTGAAATTGTGAAAGAAGATGATGGTCCTTCATCCAGCAAAAAAAATGTCTGTTGTGTTGTGTAGATTTTTCACTATGTGTTGTAAAAAAGAAGTGTGCTTAATGGTATTGAATGTAAATGTGTGTACTTTAAATCTTAACAGTATATTTAAAAACTGGGTAACACTTTATTTTAGTTTCATTGTTATGTCTACCTACTATAGTAATTACAGTAAATTATGCATAATTACATGCAATGACCTTAAAGCACATTGAACTCTAACCCTATAGTAAGTACATGTTGTTAATTAATATTACTCAGTACTTAAACATACAGTTACGCTGTAATAAAGACACTGTAAAATGAAGTGTACTAAAGGGAACCACTGGTATTAAGACTTGTATGGCTTAATATAACGTAAATGATGTCTCCTACTGAAATATGTAGTAGAAAACCATTAAAGATGTACGTTATTTAATAAATCCTCAGCGTTTTATATATATCTTGGATTATGGGGGGTGCCATCATTTCATTGATGTGAAATGGTTGCACTTGGTGAGCTACTGGCACTATCTGTTGCTATTTTTACTGCAACACAACTCAGAAAATAAAATATGGATACAATGCCACATTGTGAGGCTTTTGGTTGTAATTTTCAGTTGAAAAGCAAAGCAATAAGAGAAGCGATGTAAGTCTTCACAGGAATAAAACTTCCTAAAGACCTGCGTCTTTGTTCTTTCCACTTTAGCCCTGATGCCTTTGAGCTTTTTAGTAGACCACAGCAACTGAAAGAGCTTACAAATGGCAGAGACAAGAAACGCTAGATGCCATCCTGGCAGGCACTGCCGCAGCCACTGAAGGAGTTTCTCAGTGCGGATTTCACTCCGTATCCAGGGGGCGTTTAGACTCCTTGAGGGGAAAATTGATTATATGGCATTTGGTTTAAGCCTACGTTTATATCCATCGCCTCCTGTAAACTCTTCCAATAGCTTTGGTCATCGCATTAGTATTTTATTTTCCGAATTATGTTGAGGTAAAAATAACAACATGTAGCAGCAGTAGCTCACCGAGTGCAACCATTTCACATCATCGAAATAATGGCACCCCCAAAGTCCAAAATATGTATAAAACATTGTGTTTTTTTAAGCTAAGTAAATCTTTCATTGGTTTTCTACTACATATTTAAGTGAGAGACATCATTTACGTTATATTACGTCTTAATACCCGGGGTTCCCTTTAAATACACTTCACATTGTAAAAAGTCACTTGTAATAAAGTCACATTGTAATAATGACAACTTAACTGCAAATTCATAAATAAACCCCACCTAAACTCCATAAATCTGTGGTATTCATTGTGAATTAGACCTGTGCTCGTTGCTGGCACATCACAGTCAAGTGTTTGCTTTCTACCAGTCCTGAGTGTTTTTTAAAGTGTTTAGGGTCATTGCCCTGCTGTTGACCCATGACCTTTGACAGACACATGGCTTTGTGAAGCCGGGTTTTAACCTTGTTCTTCAAAGGCTTAAGCAGTGATTTCATGATGTCATTCACATATTTTAAGCAACAATACCTGTGTCGCAATTCAGAGGCTACTCCGAAGGTTGAAACAAACATTGTTAAGTGGGACAGTTTAGTCTACAGAGGATTGCTCTTGTGGGTAGAAACTGTGGCAAACACCAGTAACGTTTGTTCTGGACTTTTGTGAAAGTGATATCTAACACTCTAAGAAACAAAACAGGGTTAGCAACCTGTATAAATATGTTCACTTTGGTCCATTTATGTACATAATAAATGGTATAAGCTACCTATAAAATTGCACATTAGTAAGATATGTCAACATTTAAACCACTTTAAGTTTTTTTGTAACATTAGATATGACATTTTCGAATGCAGCCTTCAAATGATGCAGTCTCTTAATTGGGACAAGCTACCAATTGGGACAAAGCTACTATTTAAGGAACTGAAGACTATCGGCACCATTTCTAAATTAATGATATAGATATAGATATATATATAGAGTCCTATATGTGTTCAAAATACATGCTATGAGACTTTTGCCCTAACCTATGCACAAATATGCACAGATCAAGCACCGTTTACAAACTAAAACAGTTCTGAACTATTATGTGTGTGTGTGTGTGTGTGTGTGTGTGTGTGTGTGTGTGTGTGTGTGTGTGTGTGTGTGTGTGTGTGTGTGTGTGTGTGTGTGTGTGATGAAGTGACAGTTTAAAGTTAAAAACATCTTAAAGATGTTAAATAATGGATATGAGTGGTGTGGATTACTTCTGGATTATTGTGATGTTTTTATCAGCTGTTTGGACTCTCATTCCGACGGCACCCATTCACTGCAGAGGATCCAACAGAAGTGACAGTTTAAAGTTAAAAACATCTTAAAGATGTTAAATAATGGATATGAGTGGTGTGGATTACTTCTGGATTATTGTGATGTTTTTATCGGCTGTTTGGACTCTCATTCCGACGGCACCCATTCACTGCAGAGGATCCAACAGAAGCGACAGTTTAAAGTTACATTTTTTTAAAGATGTTAAATAATGGATATGAGTGGTGTGGATCACTTCTGGATTATTGTGATGTTTTTTATCAGCTGTTTGTACTCTCATTCTGACGGCACCCATTCACTGCAGAGGATCCAACAGAAGCGACAGTTTAAAGTTAAAAACATCTTAAAGATGTTAAATAATGGATATGAGTGGTGTGGATTACTTCTGGATTATTGTGATGTTTTTATCGGCTGTTTGGACTCTCATTCCGACGGCACCCATTCACTGCAGAGGATCCAACAGAAGCGACAGTTTAAAGTTAAATTTTTTTTTAAAGATGTTAAATAATGGATATGAGTGGTGTGGATCACTTCTGGATTATTGTGATGTTTTTATCAGCTGTTTGTACTCTCATTCCGACGGCACCCATTCACTGCAGAGGATCCATTAATGGACAAGTGATGAAATGCTATATTTCTCCAAATCTGTTCTTATAAAAACAGATGGGCTGAGGTTTGATTTGCTCTCTACAATTAGACAACATTCGATATTTTATTAAGTTGAAACCCAATTCTTATATTTAAAATTGTAACAAAGCATTTTCTCTCTCTCTCTCTCAAAAAATAAAAAAATCAGTTACCCCTTCAGTCGAATCACTTCGACGTTACATTGGGATCTCGCCTGAGAGACCGATCACCTCTGAGCCTTATTAAAAAGGCCAATTGAAAATTGGCGAGTGGACGTGCGCGCCGGCCACGCCCCCGTACATACGGGTATATAAGATGGCTGCGCGCACCACTCAGTCAGACTTTTGCTTTCAGAGCCGATGTGTCGAGCCTCTAAACAGCCGAGAAGAGTTCTTCAGAGTTCATGCTCCCTCCTGCTGCTGCGCTGCCATAACTAAAAGAGTGTTTCACAGAAAGAGCATTGTTTGGCAGCCGCCAGCGCGGTCCCGCGGGCGGCCGTTTTCACGGCCATATAAAGCCTTTTTGCATTCCAGCGAGCAGCCCCGGCGAGTGCATTGCCCCGCGGCGCCTCCCTGGGCAAACCGGGATCACAAAAGAGCAATTTCTAGCGGCCGTTTTAGACGTTCTTTTCAGGATGTCTTTTCGGCCGTGCGTTTCTGGATGTGGTAGTTTCCTCTCCTCAGCGAACGGACATGAGCGCTGCCTCACGTGTTTAGGCTTTGAGCACACTGGGGTGGTGCTCATGAATGGTTCATGCGGTGAAAGCATGACCATGACCACGCTGAAGTCCCGCCGCTCGTTCGCGAGCTGGCTCCCCCCGCCTCCCTCCCGTGGTCAGCCGTTGAGCCGCCTATGCTCTTCGGCCACCGCGGTGGAGCGCGGGGGGGGACATTCAAATTACAATAGACAGCGTTCCGCCGGCTCAAAAAGCCCTGCGGACCTCTCTATCTCAGCGCGGTCCCGTTGAGTTTCCGCAGCAGACGCTTCCCCGCCTGGCGGGCTGAGCGTCTCCTTCGGTGCTCCTGCAGAGGATGAGATGTCTGTCACAGCATCAGAGGGAGAGTCAGACGGTGACACATCTCTTCCCGCGGCGCGGCGCCCACCCTTGGTCGCTGCCCCCCTGGAGGTTGATGTCGAACTGTCGGCTATGCTTCTCCGGGCAGCCGGGGGGGATCGGTTTGAAGGTTCCTCAGGGGCCCGGCCGATCCTTCTAGGCTGGACGACTGGTTCCTGGGGGGGGGCCCGGCGGCAGCGCCGCGCTCCCCCCCGGTCCCGTTCTGACCGGATGTGCATGAGGAGCTGACAAAATCTATGGCGCCCTATTCATTTGACGCGCTCTCCAGCTCCTCTCCCCTCGCCACTCTCCATGGCGGGGCAGCCAAGGGGTACGTGGCGGTCCCCCAGGTCGGGCGCGCCATCGCGGTGCACCTTTGCCCGCGGGCGCGGCCGCCTGGTGGGGCCCTCCGCGTCTCCCTTTTAGGGCATGTGAAATTCTTCCGCCCTCATCGGCTGGGCCTTTTCTGCGCCCCCCGACACGCTGCCCCGCACTGCAGGCCATGGCAACACTGCAAAAGTGCCAGGTGCAAGCACCTTAAGGCCTGCACGAGAGTGGTCCTGACCAGGGGGTACTTGAAGAACTCCGCGCCGCCACTGACTTCGCCCTTCGGGCTACTAGGTCGCGGCGTGTCCCCTTGGTCAGGTGATGTCCACCTGCGTGGTCCAGGAACGCCACCTATGGCTGACTCTGGCCCGGATGGCAGAGGCCGACAAAGTTCGCTTTCTCGACTCTCCCATTCCCCAGAGCGGCCTATTCGGCGACACCGTGAAGGGTTTTTGCTGAGCAGCACTTCCACTCCTCGGAACCAGACTCGGGACCGGATGTCGCCAGCGCGGGAACCAGGGAAGTAGGTAAGCACTGCTTAGTGCAGTTAGACACTTCTCCAGGACGTTTATCCTTCTGGGTTTTGTCTCCTTCCCTGTCTTCCCCAGGCTGCCCCACCACGGTCACGCCGGTCAACGTTCCCTTGATACCACTACACTGGTTGATACGGACGGTACGGCCCGGCTCCAGGCGTCCGCCCAGACTCACAGGTACCCCTTACATTCTTTATTCAGAAGCAGGTGTGCCTCTGTTCTGCCTGCGGAGGTCGCGTTCCTACTGGCGAAGGACGCGATCCAGCCTGTCTCTCCAGCCGGGACGAGGTCGGGGTTTGATAAGTGTCCTGACTTCACGTGTCCAGTTAGAGTGGTGGGTTAACATCCGCCCTGGATGGAGCTCTGTTCCGATCCCTTCTTAGGCTGTCGGCACACATGCTCACGACGACGCACATACAAGTATGTTTCCGTCTCCAGGGCTGGGTTGCAGCCATCTGCCTGAAGGGCACCCGCTGTCGCGTCTCGATCTTCCCCGGCGCACACCCCTTCGGCGGTCTGCCCCGGGGATCGAGCGCTCAGCGCGAGGTGCGTCCATTTGGCTAGTCCCTCTCCTTCCTGCCTTCTTAGGCCATGGGAGCTCCCCTGTCCCCTCTTCGGCAGACAGGTATTCGCGTCTTCAACCGTCTCTTCGACTGGTGCTTTACCAGCCCACTCGTGAGTTCCGTTGTGCGAACATTGGGACCTGGTGCCTCGGCACCCCCGCCATCTGGTTCTTCAGGCCAACCGAGGAAATTCGTTTCCTCGGTCGGGAGCCCGACTCGGTCCTCAAGACAGCCCGCCTTACTACCAAGAGCGCGCAGTCAGTGCTGTAGTTCCTGAGTCAATCAGGCACAACACAGCGGTTCTCTCAAACTGAGGCTCCTGGGGCACATGACAGCTCTAGCCGCTAAGAGCCGCTAAGCTTGTTCATGTGAGACCGCTTCAGCACGATCGAGTCCCATGATGGGCATGGCATCTCGGCCCACTCCGGACTGGCGTTTTCCCGCAGTTTGGCCGACAAGCCAGCCCGTGGCTTACCGCGGGTTGGGTTGCCATGTACGACAGAGGCTTACAGCCTCTCCATCTGCTCCCAGGGAGTACGTGGCAGATTTTGCTACTTGCCATTCACTTGAAGCAGGTAAACTCAACCGTGCAGCCTATCGGCTCTCACGGCAGTCCACCACCTGCAGGATGGCGACTCCACCCCGTGACGCAGCTAGTTTGGAGCATATCGGTAGGCCAGCCACATCCGCTCGCCCCCGATTGCTCTCATTACCAGCTGCCTCTTTCAGAGTAGCGCTGGCACTCAGCTGACCTCCGGGGCCCAAGTACGCCCTTCCCCAGCGAGCCTCCTTGCACAGACTCTGTGCAAGTCCAGGGAGGACGAGGAGTAAGTCTGTTGGTTGCGCTACAAGAATGGCCCACCCAGGCTCAGGTCTAGTAACCGTTCCCTCGCGGCAGTCCCTCCCTGTAGGGCACGGGATGACACCCAGACCTCTCCGGCCTTCGCAGGCCGTGATACAATTATCACTCAGTACCGAGCTCCCTTGACTAGGCAGGCTCGCACTGAGATGAGGTCTATTTGCTGGCTTTCCACAGAGTTACACGGTTGCAGTATGCTTCCCTTCCTGCAGGAGAGTTGAGCGCAGACTGTCCCCTCACTCTAAGTATATGCCGCTGCTTCGCCGCATATCACATGCAGTAGATGGAGCTAAGTAGGTAAGCATTCACTGGCCGTGAGGTTTCCCAGAGGTGCCCAGAACGCACCCCACACCCTCTTGGGGCCTTTCCGTCGCCCTTCGGGGCCGCGGGGTGCTCCTCAGGAGCCTCGGGCCTCAGTCGAGCTAGAATTTCTGTCAGTAAGACAGCACTCCTGACTGCCCCGGCTTCCTTTAAGAGGGTAAGTTACCGACAAGCTCAGGTTCCTCAGAGGTGCTTAGCACGCACCTCATACCTCGTGGGCCTCCCCGTCGCCTTTCAGGGCCGCGGGTCGCTCCGTTGGAGCCACGGGCCTCAGTCGAGCTAAAGTTCCTGTCATTAAGATAGCGCTCCTGACTGCCCTGGCTCCCATCAAGAGGGCCTACAAGCTTCTCTGCCAGCAAAGTGTGTCGAGAATTCGGGCCCGGCGTTCTCCACGTTACCGTCGAGACCCCGGCTCGGTGCCCAAGGTCCCCACCACGCCTTTCCGCGACCAGGTGGTAGACCTGCAAGCTCTGCTCTGGAGGAGGCAGACCCAGTCGTGCGATGTAGTGTCGTTAAATATGTGAGACTGAATCACTCGGCACTTCAGCCGCACCAGCAGCTTCATCTGCCTCGGGATTCGCAGAAAGGGAATGCTCCCCGAACTGAGGTTGGCTAAATGGTGGTAGATGCCCCTCCCTGTTATACCCAGGGACAGCCGTGATCCTTGGTTCATGGCACCTCACCAGCAGATGTAAAAATCGGAAGCTGCGGGCTGGGCGACACCCTACCTTCGCTTGGTTCTCCAACCTTGCGTAGAGGCCGTTCTCCCGTGTCCTAACTTAGGGACTCTCAGGCGAGCGGGAAGACCGGCTGGTGTCGGCTTGCTGCGCCATTCCCACGTGGATCCGTGCGCTATTTCCCAGTATGTTCCCTCCGGCGAACCCTGGGTCCTCCTGCCCCGCAGTCAGGGCTAGGCGCGGAGTAGTCCTGCACTGTGATCCTGCCTGGGTTTCCTTCGCCCCGCAGGTTGTGGCTTAGTTTTTTATTATTCCAGCGGAGGAGACCGCTGTTTCCCTCGTATATCCCCAAAAAACTTTTTATGGATATATTGAATTATTCTTATTCCACATGTAAAATTTCATGTCTCCGCCCCCCCAACCCATGCTTCAGTACAACTGGCATCCCTGGAGGGGCCCCCTTATTGGGCCCCAGGGCGTTGGGAAGGTTACGTTACACTTCGCCTGCCGGCACGTATACTTGTCAGCACGTGAAGCTGTTGCGTAACGCGGCGTCAGGGTCGTGGCCTTTTCCATGGGTTTGTTCCCAATGTAACGTCGAAGTGATTCGACTGAAGGGGTAACGTCTAGGTTACGAAGGTAACCCTCGTTCCCCGAAGGAGGGAACGGAGACGTTACATTCCCCTGCCACGCCCCTGGCGTCGCGCTGACGCCGGGCTCTCCCGGCTCTTCAGCAAAAGCCTGACTGAGTGGTGCGCGCAGCCATCTTATATACCCGTATGTACGGGGGCGTGGCCGGCGCGCACGTCCACTCGCCAATTTTCAATTGGCCTTTTTAATAAGGCTCAGAGGTGATCGGTCTCTCAGGCGAGATCCCAATGTAACGTCTCCGTTCCCTCCTTCGGGGAACGAGGGTTACCTTCGTAACCTAGACGTTGTCACCGATCCACAAATTTGGGATAGTCTGGACTGTGAAGGATCCATTTGTTGTATCCTTTATGGCCTGTGAAATGAAGAACACAAATCGAGGCCGCATCTGATGGAGCCTTCAAAAAGAGACAGTATTCATTGTGTCTCTGTGACGCATTCGGTCTTCAAATGCAGCCTTCAAAGGATGGAGTCTCTTAATTGGGACAAAGCTAATATTCAAAGAACTGGAGACTGAAGACCACATTTAAAATATGGGCACCATTTCTAAATAAGTGATATTTGGAAGTATGTGTTCAAAATGAATGTTTGTGGAGTGGAAACCTGATCCTAGCTTTGTAAGATGCTAGAAGACTTTTGCCCTGACCTCTGACCCCATGTGGGAGGCATATACATGTAAACCTTTTCACCTAAGCCTAATGGGTATCCTATCACCTACATATATTGACTCACAGGAATGTGTCAGGAATTTTGACATAAGCAGACCAAACCAAAGGTTGTTCCTGTTATGAGTCACATCATTGGAGCGCCATTAGCAAAATGTACTCAGGTTTGGGTTTTCACTTTGTAGTGGAAAATTACTCAAAGCTTGTGTGTAACTCATTAACATCCACCAGGGGAGTGTGCAATAGACTGCTATGGCTTGGACAACCTTTAAACTAATTTTGTAGGCAAAGAAAACCAGTTTTAGTTTAGTTAAGCTAAATATGAGTTCATTGTTGATACTTGAATACGGAGTTTTGTGCTTTAAAGTAATATTAACTGTTATCATGGCTGCATTTTCTTGTTCAGTTTTGTTGAAACGATTTTGGAAGCTGTTTAAAACATATGCAACTGAATCAGGAAATAAAAATACATTAAGTTCCCATAATAAAGCTTCTGAATGTAGGAAGTCATCTACTCGAAGCTATGGCAAATCACCAAAGTTCATTGTGGTATTGTTGATTCAGCTATAAATCTTGGCCTCCCAAGAGTGTAATGGACCTCAAGCAGCGTAAGCTAATGATTAAACTCCATGCTGAATCCTGAGGAATGTAACAGTCAATACACGAATGTGGAACAATAACAAGAAACAAGACAGACTAAAAATATATATATAATATATATTTTTTTTTATTTTATTTGCAAATGTATACTTGAACAAATCTGGGTATGCAAGAAGAAAACACAACATTACTAAAGCCGCAGTGGCCTTGCCATGGGTCACACAGGATATACAAGTGTCCTCATAAGTCTCAAGGTTTCTATTTTCTCTTCTGTATCAGTGGGATGTCCTTTCTTCAGGACTTCAGGAAATGAGACAGGCTTCAATGAAAATAGGGATTTGGGTACTTTATCTTTTAATACTAAATGCTCTCACATCACAAGCCTCATATCACAATAAGATCTCTGCCACAGCAATATTCTCTGATCATCACTGCATCTTTATTTTTCATTTAAGATTGTTTAGCAAATTATCAGGCAAGAATGGGATATTAAATAAATATTTTTTATGCACCCTCAGGCCATCCAAGATGTAGATGATATTGTTTCTGCATCAGAACAGATTTGGAGAAATTTAGCATTACATCATTTGCTTACCAATGGATAATCTGCACTGAATGGGTGCCGTCACATAGAGAGTCCAAATAGCTAATAAAAATAGCACAATAATCCATAAGCATTGTGTTTGTGAAAAACAAATCCATCATTAAGACATTTTAAACTTCAAACCATTACTTATGGCTAAAATAAGCACTTTTTTGTCTTGTCTGAATCAGGAGAGAAATATGCACAGATCAAGCACTTTTTACAAGAAAAAACTGTCTAAATCAGTTCTAAACTATGTTGGTGGATTTTGGTATGAGCGAACAACAGGAGATGGTCTTTTTCACTGCAGGAAGCATTATTATGAATTATGGACCAATTATGGACTGGTATTTTGTCCAGAAGCGACAGTTTAAAGTTAAAAACATCTTAACGATGGATTTGTTTCTTACAAACAGCTTTTCACTTCACAAGATGTTAATTGATGAACTGGAGTAGTGTGGATTATTTGTGGATTATTGTGATGTTTTTAGCAGCTGTTTGAACTCTTATTCTGTAATGCTTAATTTCTACAAATCTCTTTCGAAAAAGCAAACAAATCAAATGGCCTGAGGTTAAATTTTCATGTTCGATTTAATCTGTTTGATTTGTCAAATTAAGTAGGTCATACAGGTTTTATATGCATACTGAAAATGTGCAAACTGTAATAATATACGTATGGTATATTCCAAATATTTTATAACTTTGTAAATATCACAATTAACTCATAATGTAAAGCTGCAGATTTCATGAAAGAGCTTATTTACTGAGCCAAGGCTCAGCATGAGAAGACTTTTATGAACTTGAGTTGAACTCGTTTCAGGCGGGGTTGTTTATTTTCATGCATTTATTATGTCTATGTCTGTCCCATATTCAGTTTATTCATGGGTGCCCCCTTATAAGTTAAACCAAACAGTGCCATTTTCTTCCCAATAACACTTAAATATGATATCTGCTGTCTATGTTCTAGATAAGCTCCAGCTGACTGTTTAAGTGTTTAAGTGTCTTGTAAAGGAGTGACTCTTTTGGCGTCAGTGAGGTCATAATGATTTGACTTAAAATAGAAAGCATTCCATTCATTCCATTCTCTGCTGCAATTCTGACGAAACTCCAAAGCCTTCATCTTCCTTTTAAAGCAGATTTGTATCGGCTGAGAACCGCTGTACTTTGCCCCCCGTCAAACTACGCAGGGGATCCAAACCTTTACCGTTTAGAGCTTGACCGAGAGATTAATAACCAACCAAAAACACTCTCAGTCAAGGTTTAACTCGCAGCCCACCAACAAGGAATAACACCCTTAAAACTACAGTTCTCTAGATATTATTAACTTAAGACGGCACAATAAAATCAAGTCCACAGCAAAGCACTTCCCTGCTGAGAAATGTACCTAAAGTGCTATTTGCATGCACTAATTTTGCACTAAATACAGTGCCTTGCGAAAGTATTCATACCCCCTCATTTGTTTCACATTTTGTTGTGTTGCTGCCTTATGTTAAACTGTTTTAATTTACTTTTTTTCCACATCAATCTACCCTCCATGCACCATAATGGCAAGGCAAAAACAGAATTGGTTTCCTTCAAACATGATGCTTGGAATTGAGGTTCATCAGACCACAGAGTCTTGTTTCTTACAGTCAGAGGGTCCTTTAGGTGCTTTTTTGCAAACTCCAAGATTTTTTTTTACATGCCTTCAATGAGGAGAAGAAGAGTTTTGCCACACCACCATAAAACCCAGATCGGTGGAGTGTTGCAGTGATGTTTATTCTTCTGTGAGTTTCTCTTATCTGCATATATGATCATGAAACTAGAGTGACCATCAGGTTCTTAGTCACCAGTCTAACCAAAGATCTTCCCCATCAATTGCTCAGTTTGGCCAGGAGGCCAGCTCTAGGAAGAGTCCTGGTTGTTTCAAACTTCTTTCATCAAGGGTAATGGAGACTACATGCTTCTGTGAATCTTTAATTCAGCAGAATCTTTTCTGAACTCTTCCCCAGATCCGTGGCTTGATGCAATCCTGTCTCTGAGCTCTACAGGCAGTTCTTTTGACCTCAGGGCTTGGTTTTTGCTCTGACATTTTCAGCTGTTAAACCTTTTATTAAGATCTGTGTGTCTTTCCAAATCATACCCATTCAATTGAATCTGCCACAGATTAACTCCACTCAAAGTGTAGTAACATCTACAAGCAATATGAATGCTCCTGAGCTAAATTTCAACTGTCCCAGATAAGGGTATGAATACTTATGCAATAGAATCATTTAGGTTTTTAATTTATTTTTAAAATTTAATATTTTTTTAAAAAACATTTATTTGGTTTGTCATTATGGTGTATGGAGTGTTGATTGATGTGGGGGAAAAGTTATTTAAAGCATGTTTAACATAAGCCAGCAATATAAAATGTGAAAAAAAAAATGAAGGGGTATGAAGGCACTGTATATTAAAAATTATTCTTTAGATAATCTTAAGAGCATCTATGTGTACTCAAATGTGATATTTTGGTATTGGGACACCATGAATATAAACTAAAATATGCTTCTATCTCTGTATTAAAAACTGTATTTAGTTACCACTTGTAGTACACTTGAACTACTCAGCAGTGTATGAAAGATGGGTTCAAGTGTACTACAAGTGGTAACTAAATACATTTTTTAATACAGAGATAGTATGTATGAAGAGAGTATCTCAAAGACTAAATGGACAGCTACACTGCAAAAAAAAAAATGCTTTTCTTATTTAGATTTTTAGCCTTGTTTCCAGCCAAAATATCTAAAAATTCTTAAATCAAGAAGGATTTTCTAGACGAATAAAAAACAATTCTGGTTTTCAGAAAAAACAAATTAAGTGAATTTTTGCTTAGAACAAGTAATGGGGTAAGCAAAAAAGTCTTATTTCAAACAGAAAACAAGATTATTTTTCTTACCCCATTGGGAGATTTTGTTTGTCTAAGCAAAACTGCACCTAATTTTGACTTGTTTTTTCTGAAAACAAGATAATCTATTTTACTCGTCTTGATTTAAGAATTTTTAGATATTTCGGCTGAAAACAAGACAAAAATCTAAGTAAGAAAAGCTTTGCAGTGTAACCCTCATGTTCTGTTTTGGCCTGCAGGGTCATAAAATAAAAGAGTAGAAAAATATTTAGCTGGGGTTGAGACATAGTTTCACTAGAGTCCATTACCTCTTCTGAGTTATGAATGTGCAATAAAATTCTCCTCTGGGCTGTGACCTCCACAATGTCTGCCAAAACCGAGATGCAGATAAAAACACCCCCAAGGCCTATACAGTAGGTGTGTGTAGGCACTGTAGGCAGGTGTGTGCTGAGCTGGTATTTGGTATTTTATTATGGGCATTCCTGGCATTCCTGCGGGCACCTCGTCCCCCTCCGGTCCAGAATTCCGCTCATTTTAGCCCGAATGCTGTACGGGAGAGGCAGCACAGCACAGAGCTGCTTCTCACCGGCCCGCGCACCTGTTCAGCGTGACGGCGCTCTTCTCCATGCACCTGTGCTGCTGATCGCTGCCACTGACGGCTAAATTAAACTCACGTGCGAGATGTCCTCCTACGCTCTGATTTTAATTTGACAGAGAGTGACCTGTAACAGCTCAATCTGTAGGAACTAATAAGCAGCTGGCCAATATCAGCTCCGTGGAGAGGCAGACAAGTGAAGCTAAACGTTTGTATGCTTCACTGATTCAACATATTGTCAGGCCCGAAGGCAGCGTGATATCCAGCATGTTGTACCAGTAAGCCTGCTTATACAAGACAGAGCCACAAGCAATGGAGGCCACCCATGTGCAAAGGAAGTACACTTTAGCATACTTTTAAAAAGGGTACTTATTACAGAAATAATGAACTTTTAAGTCAGAACTAAATGTATTGTCTGCGTTAACACTTCTTATTTCCAGAAGTATTCATACCCCTTCATATTTTTTTCACGTTTTGTTATGTTGCAGCTTTATGTTAAACTGCTTTAAATTACTTTTTTTTCCACATCAGTCTACACTCCATACACCGGAATGACAAAGTACAAAGAAGGTTTCTAACAACTAAGCAAATTTATTAGAACTAAAAAAATTAAATAATTCCATTGCATAAGTATTCATACCCTTCTGTGGGACACTTGAAATTTAGCTCAGGTGCATTCATATTGCCTGTAGATGTTACTATACTTCGAGTGAAGTTAACCTGTGAATTTGGAAAGGCACACACCTCTCAATAAAAGGTCTAACAGGTGAAAATGTATTTCAGAGCAAAAAACTAAGCCCTGAGGTCAAAAGAACTGCCTGTAGAGCTCAGAGACAGGATTGCATCAAGCCACACATCTGAGGAAGAGTTCAGAAAAATTTCTGCTGCATTGAAGGTTCACAGAAGCATGTAGTCTCCATTACCCTTGATGGAAGAAGTTTAAAACAAGTAGGACTCTTCCTAGAGCTGGCCTCCTGGCCAAACTGAGCCATTGATGATGAAGGGCCTTAGCTAGAGTGGTGATCAAAACCTGATGGTCACTCCAGTTGAGCTCCATGATCATATGTGAAGATAGGAGAAACTTACAGAAGGACAAACATGACTGCAACACTCCACCGATCTGGGCTTTTCTGGCAGTGTGGCAAGACTCAGTCCTCTCCTCATTAAGGACACGTGAAAACATACTTGGAGTTTGCAAAAAAGCACCTAAAGGACCCTCAGACTGTAAGAAACAAGATTCTGTGGTCAGATGAACCTCAATTCCAAGCATCATGTTTGGAGGAAACCAAGCACTGCTTATCACCTGCAGAGTACTATCCCAAAAGTAAAGTGTGCTGGCAGCAGCCTCATGCTGTGGGGCTGTTTTTCAGTGGCAGAGACTGAGGGACTTGTCAGAGTAGAAGAAAAGCTCAATGCACCAAAAATGTTGAAATAGCCTTAATGAAAACCCAGTCCAAAGCATTCAGAACTTCAGACTGGGCAGAAGGTTCTTCTTCCAACAGGACAATGACCCAAAGCACACAGCAAGAGTGGCTTATAGACAACTCTGTGAATGTCCTTGAGTGGCCCAGCCACAGCCTGGGCTTGAACCCAATCAAACATTTCTGGAGAAACCTGAAAATGTCTGCCAGACCCCATCCAAGCTGAGAGAGCTTAAGAGGTGAAGAGGTGAGGAGAAGAATGGCAGATAATTGCCAAATGCAGATGTGCAAAGCTTGTCGCATCATACCCAAAAAGACTTGAGGCTGCAAAGGTGCTTTAATTAAAGTACTTAGTTATGTGAATACTTATGCAAAGGACTTATTTCAGTGTTTTATTTTTATTAATTTGAAAAGTTGTGACAAATCTGTTTTGTGCTTTGTCATTTTGTTGAGTGATTGTTGTGGAATAAAAGTAACTTAAAAAACTTTAAATTTCCTGGCTTTTTTCATGATAACTGAGGTCTAGGGGCTATGTAACTACCATATGAGTTTCAAAACAGTCAATCCACAGTAAACTGCACACAGCCTGCTTAAAGTAGCGGTTCATTTTCACGAGCCACTGTGACTTCCATAAAAATGTGACGTCCGATCTACTCAGTCACCGCCTTCAGTCACCACCCCGAGCAGCAACCACCGTCCCACCCTCCTTTTGTCAAACCCCCGACAACATCGCGTCCATAACATTGCTAAGCAACAACAACACTGAAACTAATCTAGAAAACCCTGTTCAGTCAATAGATGTCGAAACTACATTGTTGCACAGGCTTCAGAACAACGTGAATATAAGAGACCAGAGGCGCGTCAACTTCAGCCTCTTTCACACAGCGATTCCGGTAAATACACGGATAATGTGTCCCATGATTTGTTCCGGAATTGTTTCATTTGGTTCATTCACAGTTGTTTTCCGGAATGTGTGTGCTTTACACACAACCCATAAAGACATGTGACGTTTGGATGTGAGTAATGTGACGTGTACGTTTCACTAAACTGAAACTAACCTGAACAAACTGTGCTTCAGCGCTGATAGTGAGGAGCTGGCTCTGCCCGATCACCGCTTCATTCCACTTTGCACGTATTTTTTTGTCGTGAAGAGTCGCAGGGTAACGTGCATCATCACTACAACACTGCCTTTATGGTTCTGGCTTTTGTTCACACAGCGCTCGTTCCCCTAATTTTCCAGAATCAGTGCGCATTGTGAAAGGGGCTTTACTAAAGCAACAGTTATGTAGCTTACTGCATTCTGGGTTTGAAAAAGAAAAAACATTAATGATCATTCTGAAATATCCTGTTGAGCATCAGCAGGCTAGGCTCTCTCTATGGCTCTGGGCTCGGCTAAAGCATACATGACGTAGTTACCTGTGGTTGGCCTGGCTGTGCGCCACTCAGAAAACAACAGGCCAATCAGAAGAGAGGCTCATGAATATTAATTAGATGGGCCAAAATCGACCTGTTTTTGACAGAGCTCCTAAAAAAGGAGCTGTAAAAATATATTGAGATGGATTTTGGCACTTATACCGCAAATATATATATTCTTAAGGACATCAACAACTAAAATAAACCTCCAGAAATGTGTACAATATGGGACCTTTAACATAAGACTGCAACTTAACAAAACATGAAAAAACTTTCGCAAGGTACTGTATGAATAGGTGACGTTATGCTTTGCCAGACTGAGTTGTGGGACTGACATTGCTTGTGGCAGAAGTTGAAAGTTGTTCAACTTTTCAAGCGCCAACACAGGCGTCCGCCAATCAGAATGCCTTATGCAAATATCCTTTCGCAGACACTAGCCAATCGTGTTCATGCAATACTGGAAAAGTACTGTGATTGACGGTCACATCAGCACCAAGCTTCAGACATTGTGACAAAATGATAAGATTCTAAGTAGCAATTGAGAGATCTTAAACCAAAATGATAAGAAGTCATGCTTATGACATAAAAGTCAAAATTATGATACCCTTAATCAAATTTATGAGATAGAAAAGTCATAATTATATGATTAAAAAGTAAAAATGTTGACATAAAAAGTCAAAATTATAAGATCCTAAGTCACAATTGAGAGATCTTAAGCTAAAATTATAAGTCATGATTATGACATAAAAGTTAAAATTATAATATCCTAAATCAAAATTATGAGATAAAAAGTCATAATTATAAAATAAAAGGTTAAAATTATAAGCTCCTAAATCACAATTGAGAGATTTTAAACCAAAATGATAAGATAAGAATATATAATTATGACATAAAAATCAAAACTATGAGACAAAAAGTCATAATTTTGACAAAAAAAGTAAAAAATATAAGATCCTAAGTCACATCTGAGAAATCTTAAACCAAAATTATAAGATAAAAAGTAATAATTATGACATAAAGGTCAAAATTCTGATATCCTAAATCAGAATTATGAGATAAAAAGTTATAATTTTGACATAAAAGTCAAAATTATAAGATCCTAAGTCACAATTGAGGAATCTTAAACCAAAATTATAAGAAGTCATAATTATGACATAAAAGTCAAGATTATAATTTCCAGGTCAAAATTATGAGATAAAAAGTCACAATTTAGACAAAAAGTCAAAACTAAGTCACAACTGAGAGATAAAAAGTTTCAATTAGGACATTCTAGTCAAAATAATGACAAGTATATTAAGTATGTACTTAATATACTATCATTACATACTGTCATAATTTTGATATAAAATAACAAATTATGATGCAAGTCAAGTTTATTGGATAAAAAGTCAAAGTTGAAAAAGCTAAAACTGAGACATAAAAAAGACAAACAGGAGATAAAAAGTCATCATGAAATAAAAGGTCAAAATTATAATATACACAAAATTACATTACAAAAAGTCATAATTATGACAAAAATATGGTAGTCATAATAATTAAATTAATAATTAAATTAATAAAATAAAGACTCATATGTTCATTTTTACATCCAAATACAAAACACCTTCATTGCTTAGGAGACATTGTTGTCACTACAGCGGAGCGAGATGGCTGAGGGCGGAAATATGCTAATACAAGAAAGTCCGTCAGTGGTTGTGGGCTGAGTTTATTTACATCTTGGTGTTTTTATCCATCATTTTGTATGCAGTTTCCTTAATATCAAACAAGGCAATGCCAGAATGCGTCAGGACAAACATCATATGAAAAAAAAAATCACTAGCAGGCAGCTGCACTGTGTTTTGCCTCAGCATGTGTCTCCAGCTGAACCACAGAGATGGCAGAATCGATAAAGCAATGGCTGCCAGATTTAGCTTTGCATTCTCTCTTCACATTGTCACCTTTGGTTTTCTCAGCATGTCTTACAGGTGCACAACGTTCAGTGCCAGGCAACACCAGAGCATATTGTCCTCTGTCTGGTGCAGCCCTCGAGAGAGAAGGGCTGTCTACTACATGTGCTTATTTTGCTCACCTAGGCTTGTTAAATACGTTTTTTCGGCTGAGCTCCCAAACTTTACTCATTTCTGGCTGAGAAACCTTTGATGTAACTTAGATGTTGTCTGAAATAAAATGATTACGGATCAAATTTCTATTGTTCCCATGGGTGTGAAAGCAGAAAACCATTTAATTCAACAGACATTTAATACCTTTTCCTTAAATCAGAGCTTTCTGATTTTAGCAAGCCCCTCATGGTTGTTTATCTTCCCTTCATTCTGCAAAGTTAACATGGCTAAGACTAAGAGGGTGTTGACTATATAGAATGAAAGCCTCTAACATAGGGCTTTAATGCTGAACTTGAACATGGGACTAATGTCAACCCGTTTATGCTAAATCTTGTTTCCATATGATCCAGACCCTTCTGTCTTGACTCAAATGAGGGGTCACAAAGAGTCGATGTGGCCACTCACGTGCTGCTATAAAAATCAATACTGTTCCCAGTTTTTGACAGGAATAAGTAGCCGTAGGCAAACATTAAAGTAGGAATCAGATTAAAGGCATTCTTGCTGCTGTAAAACCCAGCTGAAGTTAAAGGGGTAAAGAAAGGGATAAAGCAGCGGTTTTGTAATCCTCTTAGATAGTTAAGTGTTTCAGATATTTAGCCAAATTAATAACTCTGTGCGCTGAGGAGAGAAACGTGACTCTGATCTAAAAATTACATACAGTTTAATTTAAACATAAAAAATGACATGAAAACGTCATAACTATAAGATAAAAAGTCAAAATTATAAGCTCCTAAATCACAACTGAGAGATCTAAAACCAAAATTATAAGATAATCTTAGTGACATATTTGTGACATAAAAGTCAAAATGATCCAAAATTCCATCCAAATTATAAAAAAAGTCACAATTTTGACATATAAATCTAAATTATAAGCTACTATGTCACAATTGAGAGATCTTAAAACAAAATTATAAGGAGTCGTACTTATGACATAAAGGTCAAAATTATGATGTCCTAAATCAAAATTGTGAGATAAAAATTCATAATTATAAGATCAAAATTTAGAAAGCTCCTAAATCACAATTGAGAGATCCTAAACCAAAATTATAAGTTATGATTATGACATAAAAGTCAAAATTATGATATCCTAAATCAAAATTATGAGATAAAATATTCATAATTATATGATAAGAAGTCAAAATTTGACATAAAAAGTCAAAATTATAAGAACAATTGAGGGATCTTAAACCAAATCTTATAAGTCATGATTATGACATAAAAGTCAAAATTATAATATCGTAAATCAAAATTATGAGATAAAAAGGTCATAATTATAAGATAAAAGGTAAAAAGTATGTCACAATTGAGATATTTTAAACCAAAATGATAAGATAAGAAGTCATAATTACGACATAAAAATCTAAACTTTGAGACAAAGTCATAATTTTGATATAAAAAGTCAAAATTATAAGATCCTAAGTCACAAATTAGATATCTTAAACCAAAATTATAAGATAAAAAGTAATAATTATGACATAAAAGTCAATATTATGATATCCTAAGTCAAAATTATGAAATAAAAAGTTATAATTTTGACTTAAAAGGTCAAAATTATAACAACCTAAGTCACAATTGAGGGATCTTAAACCAAAATGATAAGAAGTCATGATTATGACATAAAAGTCAGAATTATAATTTCCAGGTCAAAATTATGAAATAAAAAGGTCAAAATTATAAGATCCTAAGTCACAACTGAGAGATAAAAAGTTTAAATTATGACATTCTAGCTAAAATAATGACATGTTAAGTACACTGTCATTTTATACTGTCAATTTTGATATAAAATTACAAATTTTGATGCAAGTCAAGTTTATAAAAAGCCATAATTGTGACATAAAAAGACAAACAGGAGATAAAAAGCCATCATGAAATAAAAGTCAAAATTATAATATACGCATAATTATTAAATTATTTTATGAAATCTAAATTCTGACATAAAATTTGAAATTATGACAAAAAGTCATGATTTTATATCCCAGAATTATGACTTAATATAATCATAATCTTGACTTTTTACCTCATAATCATGGTGTTTTATTATATAATTCTGACTTTTTGTCATAATTATGTCCTAGTATGTCATAATTTTGACTTTTATATCATAAATTAAATTGAATTAAAACTTTAAATTCCTCAAGCATTGTTCACTTGCTATTTCTTGAAAACAGTGATTGGATTTCAAAACATGTCAGCTTTTTTAGACAAAATGTACCATTTAAAAAATAAAAGGAAATTTAAGCTACACTGATTTATTTCCACTCCAGCATGTTAGTGCTACATGATTAGTACAAACAAATCTTTCCAAAGATGGGGAATAGCCTCCACATTAACACCAGCTTCTGGATATCATCAAAGGGGTTTCAAATAAGAATTCTAATCGCTTTAGTCTCGGCACATGACCCTATTATACAGTATATCTGTCAGCAAAGTGTGCGGAGGACTCAAATGCAGAGAACAAAAGTGAAAGTTTATTTAGAAAACTTTAGAACACAAAATCAGCACAGGAGCAAAACATAAAGGAAAGGTGTGGCAATCCAGCGCACACATCCACAGAGAGAGAGAGCGAGCCGAGAGGAATGACTGACGCTCACAATCCGGCATCACAGTCCGGAAAACAAAAGAATAATTAATGCCTCGCCTGAGGATCCTGGACACAGTACAGAGTGAGAAGGTTAATATACAGCCATAAAGCGTAAAAACACAAAAGACGTACCCACGCCGACAGAAGACAAAGACAGGATATAAATAGGCAGCGGAAATAAGAGACAGGTGTGGCTTGATTGAGCGCACCGCGCCGGTAATGCGCTGATTGCTCCCAACGTGAAATTAGACAAATACAGGATCAAAACAAACACCACGTGCAACTGAAGTGACAGCGCACAGGTGAAACGGCAGGATGGAGCCGGAGGAGCACCCGAACATGACAGAATCCCCCCCCTCAGGGATGCCTCCTGGCATCTCCAGAAGACTCACCATGACACCGGTTGAATTGGTCTATGAGGGCGCGGTCCAGTATGTCACGAGCCGGAATCCAGCATCTCTCCTCCGGACCATAACCCTCCCAGTCTACCAGATACTGGTGACCCCTACCCCTCCGCCTTACATCGAGGAGCCGCCTTACAGTGTAGGCAGGTGACCCCTCGATGAGTCTGGGGGGCGGAGGAGCCGAGGTCTGGGGTTGGAGGGGGGAGCGAATGACGGGCTTAACTCTGGATACATGAAATACGGGGTGAATTCTTCTAAGCATAGGGGGCAACTTGAGTCGAACCGTCACCGGGTTAAGCACTTTAGAAACAATGTACGGTCCAATGAATTTAGGTCCCAGTTTACGTGCGGGCAGTTTGAGCGGAATGTCTTGGGTGGACAACCATACTTTCTGACCGCAAACGTAAAGTGGGGGCTTAGAACGGTGACGGTCCGCCGACGCCTTGTTCCTTTCGCCAGTCCGGATGAGGGCTTGTCTGGCGAGCCTCCATGTCCGGAGGCATCTTCGAATAAACGTGTGCGCGGATGGAACAATAGCGTCGGATTCTTGGGAGGGAAATAATGGGGGCTGGTAGCCTAAGCAGCACTGGAAGGGTGATAAACCCGTAGACGAGACCGGAAGGGAGTTATGTGCATACTCGACCATGGCTAATTTGGAACTCCAAGTCAAAGGTTCCGCTGACGCCACACAACGCAGGACCCTCTCCAAGTCCTGATTGGCCCGCTCGGTTTGACCATTGGTCTGCGGTGGTACCCAGAGGAGAGGCTCACAGTCGCCCCCAGTAGCCGACAGAATTCTGTCCAAAATCTAGCTATAAACTGGGGACCCCTGTCAGAGACCACGTTCACCGGGAGGCCATGAATGCGGAAAACATGATCTAAGACAATGGCCGCTGTCTCCCTTGCTGAAGGTAATTTGGGAAGGGGAATGAAATGAACCGCCTTCGAGAACCTGTCTACCACAGTGAGGACTACGGTGTTACCATCAGACGGGGGTAGGCCTGTGACAAAGTCCATGGCAATGTGGGACCAGGGTCTCGAAGGGATAGGCAGCGGTCGGAGAAGCCCTACTGGGGGACGATTAGAGCTCTTACTCACCGCACATACCGGACAGGCCAATACGAACTCGCGAGCATCCCGCGCCATCGACGGCCACCAAAACCGTTGCTTAATCAGCGAAATGGTACGAGCAGCTCCCGGGTGGCAAGCTAGTTTGGAAGAATGGCCCCACTGGAGGACGCCGGTTCGAACCGGCCTGGGAACAAACAACAGACCCCCTGGGCACTCGGCGGGGATAGTGACGCCGTCTAGCGCCTCACGGACTCTGGATTCCACCTCCCAGGTGACCGCCGCCACCACCCGGCTGGGTGGCACGATGGGCGCCGGAGAAGTGGAGTCAGTCTCAGCTTCAAAAAGCCGTGAGAGCGCATCAGGTTTACCGTTCTTACTCCCTGGGCGATAGGAGATGTAAAAGTTGAAACGCCCGAAGAATAGAGCCCAGTGGGCCTGTCGTGAACTTAGTCTCTTGGCGGATCGGATATACTCAAGATTCTTATGGTCGGTCCAAACCAAAAAAGGAACCCCCGCACCCTCCAGCCAGTGACGCCACTCCTCCAATGCCAACTTGACAGCCAGTAACTCCTTGTTCCCGATGTCGTAGTTCCGTTCCGAGGGGGTGAGACGATGAGAAAAAAAGGCGCAAGGGTGTATTTTGTCATCAGCGGGTGATCTTTGGGACAAAATCGCCCCCACTCCCACCTCTGATGCATCCACCTCCACTACGAATTGGCGAGACGGGTCCGGGTTCTTAAGAATGGGAGCCGAAACAAAACGTCTCTTTAGCTTGTCAAAGGCTCCCTGAGCCTGTTCTGACCAACAGAAACGCGTACGTGTGGAGGTGAGACTAGTCAAAGGCAGGGCAATTTGGCTAAAACCTCGAATGAACCGCCTGTAAAAATTGGCAAACCCCAGAAACCGCTGGAACGCTTTACGATTATCTGGGGTGGGCCAATTCGCAACTGCTTCTACCTTGGCCGGATCCATTCGAATGCCCTCTGGTGACAAAATAAACCCCAGGAACGGAACTGACTGTGCGTGGAACTCACACTTCTCCAGCTTGGCGAATAAACGATTCTCTAGAAGCCGCTGTAACACTCGTCTGACGTGCTGGACATGATCACGCTCGTTCTGGGAGAAGATCAGGATGTCGTCGAGGTATACAAATACAAACCGGTTGACCATGTCTCTGAGCACGTCATTAACGAGTGCCTGGAAGACCGCGGGGGAGTTTGAAAGTCCAAAGGGCATGACCAGATATTCGAAGTGACCAGTGGGGGTGTTAAAGGCGGTCTTCCATTCGTCCCCCTTCCTAATCCGAACTAGGTGATAAGCATTGCGTAGGTCTAACTTCGTAAAGATGGTTGCCCCCTGCAAGAGTTCGAAGGCTGAAGACATCAGTGGCAAGGGATGACTATTCTTGACCGTGATGTCATTCAGCCCCCGATAATCAATACAGGGACGGAGCGACCCACCTTTCTTCTCCACGAAGAAAAACCCCGCCCCAGCTGGAGAGGAAGAGGGGCGTATAATGCCGGCTAATAGAGAATCATTGATGTATTTATTTATGGCCTCCCTCTCAGGACCGGAGAGCGAATAAAGGCGCCCCTTAGGTGGAGAAGTGCCAGGTAACAGATCTATCGCACAGTCATACGGGCGATGCGGAGGAAGAGATGAAGCTCGGGACTTACTGAACACCGCCCTCAAGTCATGGTAGGCCTCCGGAATGTTAGCCAGGTTAACCGGCTCCTCCTGTAACACAGAGTCAGACATAAGTGGGGGTGAAGCAGACACCAAACACTGAGACAGACAAAAAGGGCTCCACTCAACAACCATATGGTGAGCCCAATCAATAAGAGGGTTGTGCTTAGTAAGCCAGGTGTGCCCCAAAACTATAGGAGCAGAGGGAGAGTGAATGAGGAGGAAACGAATCTCCTCAATGTGATTGCCAGAAGTGGTCAAGCGAACGAGTCCAGTGACCGATGTGATCTTAGTAAGGGGAGTGCCACAAAGAGTGCTGGCAGAGACCGCATTAGCTAAGGGAAAAACTGGAATATTCCAGCCCTTGGCCAGTTCGATATCCATGAAGTCCCCCTCCGCCCCGGAGTCAATGAGAGCAACAATAGGGTGGTTAATCCCCTCACAGTGAAGAACAGCCTGGAGAGTAGTACGGCCCCCAGAGGGCAGCAAAGCCGTGGTCACGCTTACCGTGCGCGACCATCGTCCAGCAAGGGGTTGCTTCCTGTGTGGGCATCCTGTGACAACATGCCCCGCCTCCGCACAATAGAGGCACAAACCGTTGGCAATCCGATGGCGACGTTCATGGGCAGTGAGGTGAGCCCGGCCGATCTGCATCGGTTCCTCCTCAGAGAGCCCAAATCGTGGTAGCGTGGCGCTCCTAGCGCCAGGTGAGGGATCAAAGCTCTCATGCACAGTCTCCATACGTAGGTGTTGAGACCTAAGTGTCAGGCGGAAGTCAACCCGAGTGGCGAGTTCAACCAATCCATCGAGAGTAGTGGGCAGCTCCAGGGAGTATATCTCATCCTTGATGCGTTCCGCCAGTCCGTGGAGGAAATGGTCCCATAATGCCTTGTCGTTCCAGCCGCAAGATAAGGCGAGTGTGCGGAACTCAATGGCGTAATCCGACACTGACCTGGTTCCTTGACGCAGCAGAGCGAGCGCCCGTGCCGCTTCATTGCCCAGAGCCGACCGGTCAAAGACCTTCCGAAGCTCCTTGGAGAAGTCGGTGAAGGAGCTGCAGCATTCGCTCTGATTGTCCCACATAGCAGTTCCCCATTCTTTAGCGACCCCAGAAAGATGCAGTATCACAAATGCCACTTTGGAACTCTCAGTGGGGAAACAGGAAGGCTGTAATGAGAAAGTCAGAGAGCACTGAGATAAAAAAGAACGGCATGTAGTAGGCTCACCCGCGTAAGGAGCCGGAGGATTAAGGCGGGGCTCAGATCGGCGCAACGCGGGTGCCTCCTCCACGACCAGCGCAGCAGCCGCGGGAATCGCCGGCTGGCTGATTTGAATCTGGTCGAGACGTTGGGTGACCGCGGCGAGCTGCTGTGTCAGGCTTGTCATGGTCTGATGCGATGCGTTCAATTCCTCTTGATGACGTCCTAGGAGAACGCCCTGCTGGACGATCGCTCGGCGGACCTCCGTGTCCTCAGCTGAGTCCATAATTGTTGGGTACGTTCTGTCAGCAAAGTGTGCGGAGGACTCAAATGCAGAGAACAAAAGTGAAAGTTTATTTAGAAAACTTTAGAACACAAAATCAGCACAGGAGCAAAACATAAAGGAAAGGTGTGGCAATCCAGCGCACACATCCACAGAGAGAGAGAGCGAGCCGAGAGGAATGACTGACGCTCACAATCCGGCATCACAGTCCGGAAAACAAAAGAATAATTAATGCCTCGCCTGAGGATCCTGGACACAGTACAGAGTGAGAAGGTTAATATACAGCCATAAAGCGTAAAAACACAAAAGACGTACCCACGCTGACAGAAGACAAAGACAGGATATAAATAGGCAGCGGAAATAAGAGACAGGTGTGGCTTGATTGAGCGCACCACGCCGGTAATGCGTTGATTGCTCTCAACGTGAAATTAGACAAATACAGGATCAAAACAAACACCACGTGCAACTGAAGTGACAGCGCACAGGTGAAACGGCAGGATGGAGCCGGAGGAGCACCCGAACATGACAATATCCCACTGTCAGACTTACAGCTAGAAGAACAGCTCTCAGAGTACAAAACCACTCAAATAAACCATCCAGGAAGTTCTGGCATTGTATTGACGTAAGGCAAACATCAGGAATCTGAGTAGAATGAGGGGGCGGCCTGGATCATGGGAAAGGAACAGTTTGTGTGAGGTCACCCTTTGGTGCGATCAGAGAACAGGTTTACGTTGTCTCTTAAAATATACACCAGTTTAGGTTTGAGTAAGTTAAACTGGGTCTGGAAGAGTGGAAAAAGGCACTTCATTCCCAGAAACAGAAATACTTCCTTGCTAAATTTAATGGAGACGTGCGTGATGTTTGTGCACTGTGAAGTATGTGCGTGCTACCACCGCCGCCAGCGGAAATAAGCAGTCATTAGAAAGAATGTTGAGAAATTTTGAAAAATATCTCAGTGTTTTTTGTCCATACAATAAAAGTCAATAGGGTCTGGTGTTGTTTTAGACCCGTTGATTAATTGCATGGACAGAAACAATTGAAACATTCTAAATATATTATTTTGTGTTCTGCAGAAGAAAGAAATTAATGTTTGTAATGACATAAGTGTGAATAAATTACCAATTTTTAAATTTTGGATGAATTATCCCTTTAAAGGAATAGTTCACTCAAAAATTACAATTTCCTGAAATTAATCAGCCTCAGAAATTAATTCTCGTCTATCAGAACAGATTTGGAGAAATTTTGCATTATGCTGCTCACCAGTGGATCGGTTGCAGTGGCGGCTACTGGTCTGTCAAATAGGGGAAGCTCATTTTCGGTCTACATCATAAAATTGTCTATTTATTTAAAAGTAAATTCTGCCCTACGTTCCTTTTCAAGAAAATGGTCTGTGACCCTGTCGTACCAACTAGGCGTCTTTTCCAGTGACTTTTCGTGTGCAGTTTCATATGAATGAATGATCTAAAAAAAATATTAAACTCTGTAAAAGTGAAACAAGGAATGTGGTGTATAATTGTGTGAAATGTATGATGAAAATCAAGCAATTTCGCCAAGCAAATATAAAGAAATAGGTTGCAGCAGTTTTTATTTCGACTGAACTTGAGAAATCCACGATGGGACTGAGCAGCCGCAGAGAGCGCGAACGAATAGCTTCAGCGATTCCTTATAGGACAAAATCGCTGTCAGTCAAAAGGAGATGCAATCTTTCGACAGACCCTCCAATCATCACGCAGAAGCTCAGCGTCCAGGCCAGCCCACTCCTCATTCACCCCCAGAGACGCTGAGCGTCCGTGGGCGGGACATAATCGCAGCGTTTATCCAATGACCGTCTAGTTTCAAAACACTGAAAAAAAAACGTTCAAAGCAGCCCCATTGAAGTCAATGGACGCTGGGCTTCAATGGGGAAATGCACTGTGACGCTACGGGAATGTATGAGAAGAAAATCAAGTCAGCCGACCTGCTATATCTACAGTAACTGATTCTGAACGAATTCGTCTTTGAGATGAACGTTTTCTAACGCATTTTTAGTCAATAAAATGTTAATACAATAGTACGTAATTTGACCATTAATTTTGTGACATTATAGGAGAAGCTGAGCTTCCCTTGCAGTCTTAAAGAAATCGCCACTGATCGGTTGCCATGAATGGGTGCCATCAGAATCCAAACAGCTAAAAAAAAAACATAATTATAACCCATAAGTAATCCATACCAGTCCAGTCCATCATCTGAAGTAAAAAGCTGTGCATCTATAAGAAAAACAGCTAAAATATGAGTCCTCCATTTATAATTTTCCTTTTTTCCAGTTAAAAGTCAAATCTTCTGACTCAGGAGAGAAATATGCACAGATTAAGACTGTTGACAAATGAAAACATTCCAAAACCGTTCTAAACAAACATGTTGGTGGATTTTGATGTCAGAGGACAACAGGGGATGGACTTTTTCACTTGAGGAAGCCTAGAAGTGATTTTTTTTACAAGACATTAACTGATGGACGAGTGGTGTTTTTGGATTATTATGATGTTTGTATCTGCTGTTTGGATTCTCATTATGACGGCACCCATTCACTGAGAGGATCCATTGGTGAGCAAGTGATGTAATGCTACATTTCTCCAAATCTCCAAATAAAGAAACAAACTTATCTACATCTTGGAAAGCCTGAGGCGAAAAAAAAAGAAAGAAAAAAGAAACAGTAAAGCAGCATGTTGCCAAACGATTTTGTTTGTCGTTTTCTATCAGTGTTTTATTTTTTTCCCTTTGTCATGGATGATCCTGCCGTCGGGGAACGCTCTCTCTAGGACCACACCACCGACTTTGTCTTCCTTGCAGGCCTAACACAATACCCAGACTGCTGCCTCTGCTCGTTCTACCAGACTGACTTAACCCCACCACATGGGCGCAGCTGTCTGCGAAGGGTCCTCAAGAGAGCCTAGCTGTCTATATTGAGTGTGCCTACATGACTGGTGTCATGCACATCTTTGCTAAGTCAGGACCCAGTGCCCAGCCCACCATAACCCCATAGCGTGGAGCAGCAGCCAGAGACCACTGCTGATGGAGAGCCAGAGCCCGAAGCAACCAACAAACTATCGCTGAAGGATGCGACAGTGCTAAGGATCGCCTCAGAGCCTGATCCTGTGATGTCAGACCTGGTGCGTAAGCCGATCTAATAGACTTTTCTCCGATGTCATCACAGTCACAAGTCAAATTTCCCCCCCTCCTTCCTCTGTTATCTCTATCTATAAGCCCTGCTGCCTCAGCTCTTCCACCACTGTCTCCTGACAGTCCCTCTTCTCATCCTCAGCCATCGGTCTGTCAGTCTCTATTGGCATCATGGCTGGAGGATCCCTTGACTCCACCTCAGCCTCAGAGTCCCAGACTCCGCCTTGGCACTCTGACCCTGCAGCTCCACCCTGGATCTCAGCTTCCTCGTCTCCACCTTTGGCTCCGGCTCTGCTGCGGATCTCCACCTCGCTCACTAGATCCTTGGTCTCAGCCTTGGTCCTTCAGATCTCCGGTGTCACGCGGGATCATTGGCTCTTCATCACCACCTCGGGCTCCACCCTCCGTCGGCTCCGCCGTGGGCTTCCATCATGGCTGTGGCCTGGGTCCTGCCTGGCTCCTCCTGCTCCTGGTCCCTTCTTTCTTCCTTCCTGGCTCCTCTCTCTGTTGCATCCTGGACTTTGTTGATCGTCCTCCTCCATTCTCTGCCGAAGCCTCCTCCAGTACAGACTTTTTGTTTCCATCCCACATCCACTCCTTTGTCCACCTCCTAAGTCCCCTCTGTCCATCCATTCCTTTTCTATGGCGCGAGGTCGCGCCTTCCAGGTGGGGGGAATAATGTCACACGCCTTTGGACTGTCTGTGTTGGTTTCTCTCTCTTGTGCCCATATTTGGTTGTTCTGTTTTCCTGTTCTTGTCAAGTCTTTATTAGTTATCACCGTCACCTGTCCTTGTGTCATTAACCTGTCTGTATCATTTTGGATTCAGTTCAGTGTTGTTTTTCCGATCTCAAGGTTATGTTGATGTGTGTTTTCCTGCCCTTCAAAGACTTGTCATTGCATTTCATCTTTGTGCGCCTCCTTCCTCACACATCCATGAGAGGCTGAGTAAAATGTTCAGTAAATGTTCATTTTTGGATGAACTGTCTCTTTAAGACATAGTTGTGAGTCTGAATGGCCACCAGAGCTGGACCACCCTCATCTGAGCAGTCCTGTATAATGTAATCACAGATACTCATTAGAGCCACCAGACTCTTGACCTGCATCTCTTGGCTGCTTTTCATAGTTTTCATTACTGCTCCCAGGTGTCCAGTGGCTGCCGTCCTCGTTTTCTATGAGCTGAGCTCTGGAAAACGAGACAATAATGGCTTTTTCTGTGTCCCTGTGTAACACGGAGAACAGCAGACAACAGCACATTCTCAGATTGCATGAGATCTTTGATTTGTGCTATACTGTGTGTGTGTGTGTTACTGAGATCCAGACTTCTTTGCTGTTGGTCTTTTTAGGGCTTTCTGCCCAGCCATGCCAAAGTATCTGTGCATTCAGGGGTGGTGAGGCTGAACCGTGAGGAGCTGAGTTAAGCAGACAAGAAAAAACGGCTATGAAACTAAGGAAGAAAAGAAGAGAAAATGAGAGAGAATGAGATATACTGGAAGCTTTACATCAGTTCAATAAATAGTCCAATAAATCTAAAATCATCTTGTCTCATGGCTTAAACGTGACTGTTTGTCTTGTTATAAATCATTTTATTAGCTAATATTGTTAGTCAATGTTTCTTTCAACAAAAAACATTCATAATTTAGTTTCGCCTCCTCCTTTCCACCCACTCTTTAACCTGAGGTTAATATGAACCATTTTTTGTGCTGTGCCTTCACACTTTTGTGTAAACACTGAATAACAACTCTTACTCATGGCTTGGAGGTTTATTGAATATGCGCTGGTAGTGTACTTCAAATCTTAGTATATTTTTAAAAATGGTAGTAGCAGAAAATATTGTATTAAAGATATAAAAAGCCACTTAGAGTCTTGACTATGTTTCTTAACACATTTAAGTAGACTTTTTAACTGTGACCCTGGACTACAAAACCAGTCTTAAGTAGCACGGGTATATTTGTAGCAAAAGCCAAAAAAATAGTACTTTTTTTTTTTTTTTTTTTTTTTTTTTGCCAAAAATCATTAGGATATTAAGTAAAGATCGTGTTCCATGAAGATATTTTGTAAATTTCCTACCATAAATATATCAAAACTTAATTTGGGATTAGTAATATGCATTGCTAAGAACTTAATTTGGACAAATTAAAGGTGATTTTTTTTTTTTTGCACCCTCAGATTCAAGATTTTCAAATACTGTCCTGTCCTCATAAACCATACATCTATGGAAAGCTTATTCAACTTTCAGGTAATGTAAAACACTCAAAATTGACACGTTTTGTGCTTTAAAGTTCACTTGTAAATGACATACAGTTTTTAATAGAAATTACATCAAGTATATTTTAGAAACCATAAATATTTTTTAGCACATTCCACAGTACACATTATTTCAAACCATATTTCAAAGACAATAGACATAATTATTAAATTACATATAAATATGCACTGAAGTACAAAAATACTCTTAAAGGTATAGTTCACAATAAAAATGAAAATTACCCTATGATTTACTTACCCTTAAGCCATCTTAGGTGTATATGACTTTCATCTTTCAGATGAATACAATTAGAGTTATATTAAAACATGCCCAATAAAGTGTATCCATCCATCATAAAAAGTGCTCCACACGACTCTGGGTGGTTAATAAAGACCTTCTAAAGGTAAATTGATGTGTTTGTGAAAAAGAAAAAAAAATGCATCGGTTTGCTTCAAAGGGTCTTTATTAACTCCCAGAGCCACGAGGAGTACTTTTTATGATGGATAGACATACTTTACTGGACTTCAAAATCTCAACACCCATTCACTGCCATTATAAAGCTTGGAAGAGCCATTTTGTAATATAATGGTGATTGTATTTGTCAGAAAGACGAAAGTTATATACACCTAGGATGGCTTGAGGTTGAGTAAATCATGGGATCATTTGAAATTGTGGGTGCAGTATCCCTTTAAGCAATTGCATGAAGTTAAACTCTAATGCATTTTAATTAAATTGCAATTTGCATGCAAATGAGTGCCTTAAAACATCATAAGTACTGTTTTTTTAAAGCATGATAACGTGTTCCTCTTTTTCACAAGGTCTACTCTGTTTTGCAGCCTTATATTTCTTCAACTGATCCCTTACGATTTTTGTTTTGGCCACTTTAGCTGTAACTATAAACTGTAAAATGACTTTAAGCTTTAAATCACCAGTCATTAAGCAGCTCAACAATGCTTCAGCTAAGCAACAGCAGCAGTCAGTCAGTCAGTGGCTATGGTTTGTTATCTCCTCATCTCTCCTCTCCTGCTTTATCTTAGAGTCTCTGTTGGACAGCACTGAGCCTCAGACCTCACGTAGGCAAAGCAGAGCTTTCATATCGAGCAGCGGATCACTCTTCACCCTCACACAGACCTGAAAGAAGACGCTGTTTATCAAGATCAGTGACAAAGGCCAGCTGGATCCAAAGCATCCACTGGAAATATAACTGTATTAAAAATCTACATTAAAATCTGCAGTGAAGCACATCACAACAAGAGATTTATAGATAGTATTCTGGTATGTCTATATCATATATATATATATATATATATATATATATATATATATATATATATATATATATATATATATGGTATATTCCTTTTTTATTCAAGAAACAAAAATGTTTCTTTATGGTTTTAAATGGTGCTGAAAACTATTATTTGCACTGTATTTTGCACTTTCCATGACCGTTTATGCCCTATGAAGTGCAGACACTACGTCCAGCTTCTCCCAGAGGATTGTGAGACACGCTGCACTGGAGAAGGAGGCTTGGCGGGCAGCACGTAGCTGCAGTATTTTTACTCCATACTGACAGGAGGACAAACAGGGCTGGGCATATCTGGTCTTCACTCCCTTTCTTCAGTCCCAGAGGGATCTGTATTGCAGACCCCGGCCTACAAAGAAGACTGCTGCATTTCTGAAGACTGCTGTACTCGTAAACCCACTAAAAACACACATAACAGCTAGTGTTAGTGTTTGAATGTTTCAGCTGCAGGTCATTCCACTGGGTGGGAAATAAAGGAATGAAAATATTCAGCATATAACTCTGATGTAGTCCAGGAAATGAAGTGAAACGCTTGTTATGGTTATAAAAGCATTGGTTTATACCATTAGGCGTTGAATGCATTCAATAGGAAGCCATTTGAGAAGTTTGTCTCATTTCAGTCTAAATATGTCATGTTATGCAGTTCAAACATGGCCCAAAAATGTCTTTAAGATGATGTATTTAATTCATGCAGCATGTTTTGTTTGCAGATCCAACTTGGTTTGAAATTTTGATTCCTACTGTACAGTCTAAAAAACAAAGACTATGGAGTATGTTTTGCTACTATTTCAGTCTTTCTACTGTGTTTTAGTGCCAAAAAAAGTAAAATTACAAGATTAAAGTCGCAGTATTTCAAGAATAAAGTCAAAATATAACGAGAATAAAGTTAAAATATTTCAAGAATGAAGTCGAAATTACAAGAATAAAGTCTTAATATTTTAACTTTATTGTCTTGATAAAGTTAAAGTTATGAGAAAAAAGTCAAAATGTTTAGAGAATAGTAAAAATTATAAGAATAAAGTCAGTGTTTCGAGAATAAGCTGAAATATTTCAAGAATTAAGTTGTAATATTTTGAGAATAAAGTCAGAATTATGAGAATAAAGTCAAAATGTTACAAGAATAGTCAAAATTACTAGAATAAAGTCGAAATATTACGAGAATAAAGTCAAAATATTTAGAGAACAAAGTCAAGACATTTTGACAATAAATTCTAAATATTTCAACAAAGTCAAAATATTTCAACAATAAAGTCTAAATATTTCGTCAATAAAGTCAAAATATTTCAACAATAAACTCAAAATTATGAGAAAAAAGTTATGAGAAAAAAGTCAAAATGTTTAGAGAATAGTAAAAATGATAAGAATAAAGTCAAAGTGTTTCGAGAATAAGATGAAATATTTCAACAATTAAATTGTAATATTTTTGAAAATAAAGTCAAAATTATGAGAATAAAGTCAAAATGTTTCGAGAATAGTCAAAATTACGAGAATAAAGTCTAAATATTTTGAGAATATAGTCAAAATGTTTCAAGAGTAGTCAAAATTAAGAGAATAAAGTCAAAATGTTTCAAGAGTAGTCAAAATTACGAGAATAAAGTCAAAATGTTTCAAGAGTAGTCAAAATTAAGAGAATAAAGTCAAAATGTTTCAAGAGTAGTCAAAATTACGAGAATAAAGTCGAAGTGTTTCAAGAGTAGTCAAAATTACGAGAATAAAGTCAAAATGTTTCAAGAGTAGTCAAAATTACGAGAATAAAGTCGAAGTGTTTCTGGAATAAAGTCTAAATATTTTGAGAATATAGTCAAAATGTTTCAAGAATAGACAAAATTACGAGAATAAAGTCAAAATGTTTCAAGAATAGTCAAAATTACTAGAATAAAGTCAAAATATTACGAGAATAAAGTCAAAATATTTAGAGAACAAAGTCAAGACATTTTGACAATAAATTCTAAATATTTCAACAATAAAGTCAAAATATTTCAACCATAAAGTCTAAATATTTCGTCAATAAAGTCAAAATATTTCAACAATAAACTCAAAATTATGAGAAAGTTATGAGAAAAAAGTCTAGAGAATAGTAAAAATGATAAGAATAAAGTCAAAGTGTTTCGAGAATAAGCTAAAATATTTCAACAATTAAATTGTAATATTTTTGAAAATAAAGTCAAAATTATGAGAATAAAGTCAAAATGTTTCGAGAATAGTCAAAATTACGAGAATAAAGTCTAAATATTTTGAGAATATAGTCAAAATGTTTCAAGAGTAGTCAAAATTAAGAGAATAAAGTCAAAATGTTTCAAGAATAGACAAAATTACGAGAATAAAGTCAAAATGTTTCAAGAGTAGTCAAAATTACGAGAATAAAGTCGAAGTGTTTCTGGAATAAAGTCTAAATATTTTGAGAATATAGTCAAAATGTTTCAAGAATTAATTCGAAATATTTCAACAATAACGTCAAAATTACAAGAATAAAAAGTCAAAATAAAAAAAAATCAAAGTTGTAAACAAAGACTACTGAGTAGTCTAAGTATTAAGTACTATGTATGTTTTACTACTATTTCAGTGTTTCTACCTCAAAATTTCACTTTTATTTGAATGTGTTACTTGTGGTTTCTTTGTAGTTATTTGTGAAACCTACTAACAATTTTTGAGTAAAAAATTCCTAGTCAAAGTAAATTTGAAAACAGTTTTGAGTGTAATGCAATGAAATGCATACTGCACATCTAAGTGTGGAAATACTTTTGGGAGAACTGTACTGTAATCTATGTGGAGTTGATTGCTGTTCTTACGATGGCGTTTTCGTGCATCGTAAAAAAAAATCTAAGATTACGAGATTAAAATTGTAACATTTCGAGAATAAAGTCAAAATTATGAGAATAAATGTAAAATATTTAGAGAATAAACTAAAATATAAACTAAATAACAAAATATTTCAACTTTATTCTCTAAATAATTTGACTTTATTCATCTTTCTGATTACAGTGAGACATTTGTTTCATTAAATTAGACTATACTGTTTTTTCATTCCTTCTGATGTTCCTTCACGTTTATATCATGCAATAAACTTATTTCCAAATATTTACTGTATTATACTGTGAATAAAACAGCTTGTGAAAAGTCACTTATATACCTCAGAAAAGACATTACAATATTATATCTAATGTGTCCACTTCGACCTTTAGAATGTTTTATTGTTGTTTTTCATTAAATACATGTCAGGAATGAAAGATTGTACACCACAGATGTTTTTGTTGAGTAGGTGGTGGACTTTTCACAAAGAAAACAGTATCATTTTCTGAAATGAATATCTCATTGTAATCGAAAAGAGGAATGAATCACATGAATACAGCCATCTGTCCTGCCACATTAAAGAGTGTGAAAACATTATTGTAAGACACATTGTTTGTATTTCACTATAAAACTGACAGATTTTGAAAGCTGAGACTTTTTTTAATATTAAAAGTAAGTAGGTTAGGATTAGAGGTGTTGACAGGAAATGGGCAAACACCAGTGGCCTGGAAACTTCTCGCAGTTCTCCCAATCCAGGCCATTTGCATGTGCAGGCTATGCTCTCAAAATATTGTAACTTTAATTGCTACAATTTACTGTAATTCTCATTATTTCGACTTTATT